>NC_134101.1:51527400-51863650 GCF_000715075.1 Nicotiana tabacum | reverse complement strand
GCTTGTGAGAAATAATTTAAAAACCTAGAAAAAAGATTGTAGAGATTTTTCGAATCCTAACAAAAACGAAATGAAAGCCTATGATAGTTGGACCATTAGAAGAGAGTTTAGGCTACGTCTGCCAAATGCTAAAAGATAGGCTTTTTTTGCTAATTATTGGACTAAGTTGTTATGTAATGCCAAATCCCCCTATTTGTCATTTTCTCATTATAGAAGAGGTACTTTTGTGAAGAGAGTTTAGCAACCGTAAAATTGTCTCCATGTGACTTAGAGGTAGGAGTATTAATGGTTCGGTTCGGCCGGTTATTTTATAAAATTTATACCATATCAATATTTCGGTTATTCACCAAAATTAAACTTTTTGAAATTGTCCCAATCATATCGATTTCTCTTCGGTATCGGTACGGTTCGGTTAATTTTTGATATTTTTTTAAATATCATGTAAAAGTCACTAGCAAAAGTAGAATGTAATAACATACTTATTTTTATAGGACTTAGCAAAACACTCTAGACAGTTTTACTGCTTAAATAGTGATAAATTATGAAAACATGAAAGATGACTAGAATATAGATCTATCAACTACTCTACATTTGCGTAAAAAAAATAATGCAAAAAAAAAAAGAAGAAGATAAATCGCATAAGTAGAAAGATGTTAACCAAGTTGGGACTCAAAAATAAATTTATAGAAGATTAAATATTCAAAAAGATAAATCTAAATCATACGAAAGAAAACATATTCAATACATTATAGTTTGCTACTCATAATCGCTAGAATACTTTATGCCTTGCTAGTGAATATGCTCAAAATAATTTAGTTTAAGTAGGAGTAGCATAATAGGTTTGGGAATTTAGATTTTGATCTTAATTACTTGTTGGCTTGTAACTATATTTCATAATTCCAAGACCCAAGAAAAAAATTTAGTGCTTTATTAAACTTAATATATAAATATATTTTTCATATGTAAATTTATTCGGTGCGGTTCGGTACCCTAATTATTGGTACAGTTGTAGATTTATATAAAAACCTATGGTTTAATTAAAAGAAACCTAAAAATCGGTTCGGTGCGGTACGGTTCGATCGGTTTAGTCGGTTTTTAAATATCCATTGACATCCCTACCTACAGGAGCGGAGCCAGCATTGTGGCTCCGGGTTCGGTGAATCCAGTAGTTTTCAATTCCTGTGTTTGTCTTGAAAAACTCATTAATTAGTTATAAATTAATAATTTAGAACCCAGTAACTTAAAAGGTATAGAATGTTGAACCTATAAGCTTGAAATTCTAGCTCCGCCTCTAGTGACCTATAGGTCTCGGGTTCGAGCCATGGAAGCAGTCTTGAGTACTAAATAAACATTTAGAGATGGACTATAAAGCTAGAGTAAAGTACCTCTTCTAGACCCTAATGCAAGCCGAGAAAAATATATATTAGAAGACCATATATAACTAGCTCTATGATAAAAGTGTTATTCCCGGTCAATATTGCTGTATTTGTAAATATTAATTCTGCAAAATATAAGTTAACGTAATGAAACAATTATAATAAATTCGAGCCCACTGAATTCACAGTGTTTCCTTAAGGAATTTAATCCCCTCCTAGTACCCAAGGTAATGGATTATTTCCTCCCAGGATAGAACGAATAACACACTGGTGTAGCGGTACTTCAAACCCCAGTGTTTCGGCGAACACAAAGTTCGGTAGCAAATCACACTTACAGTTGCTTTGTTTGAAGTTAAAAACAATGCAGAACGAAGGAGTATATACTCAGAAAAACGTATGAAAGTTCTGAGAGGAAGGAATGCAATGTATAGCCAATTTGTTGAGCGAATTGTATGTTGAGTTTTTGGTATCTTTCTTCAACATTTGCTGCTCATATATATAGCAGCCAAGAAGGAGTGCAAGACCAAACGTCCACCCTTCATGGTGGATCAAGCATTACATATTTGTGGAGCAAGCACTTCATATTTGTGGAGCAAGCACTTCATGGTGGGAAGACCATTATCCGGCTGCCAAATTATCAATACACGGATTGGAAAATATCCGTTTACAAATACGGATAATCTTACGTTAATGTTTACTATTAACAAATAAATTTGGTCCAAAAAATTAATCAATCAATCATTTGACCAAATCCAAATCCAAATCCAAATCCGTAGCCGTAGCCGTAGCCGTAGCCGTAGCCGTAGCCGTAGCCGAGCGAGCGAGCGACGACGACGGCGCGAGGCTTGCTTTCTTCTTAACTCTTTAAGAGCTACAAGAAGAGCAATTATATATATACCCACCAAAAATGTCTTCCACTTCCAATATGGGACAATGTTTCATTGTTAAGAAGGGGAAACTTAAAATTTTACTTAAAATTTTATTTTCCCTCCATTTCCCATTCACCCTCATTTTAAGAATATTACATCTTAAAATAAAACCTCAACAAAAAGAAGATTTAAAATCTTACTGAAAAAAAAGAAGAAGATACCTCTGGGTTATACTACTTCAAAGGTGATTCAGATTTTGTAGAGATGATGTCCCCATCAGATTTGTTGACAGGATGCTTGAAATCAATTGGAGTCCCCTCAGTTGAGCAAATAACAAAACCAATAGCTCCGGTGCAAATATTATTAGTATACACTAAAAAAGAAATAGATTCATATAAATTAAAATAGAGTAAGTATATTTTTTTCAAGTAACTAAAATGAGAATTGATAATCTCGAAGAGATAATAAAGTGCAAGAACCTATACATGGATTGAAATTATCAAATCGAGCCCAGAGAAAAAAAAAACTAACTAGATAGAAGCTCTCAACAAAGTCCATCCTTTGAAAAAACGTTGTCACAAGTACTTTTGGCAATATTTTTCAAGCGTCTTCTAAAATATTAATGTGGCTTTAGGCCAAATTTGTTGTGGTGTCTTCAATCTGTGCTAAATCACTGAAAGCCGCATACATGAAACTCTAGCTAAACCAAATCAAAAGTTTGATCTTGTAGAAAAATTATACTCGTACTTAGTAAAGACTAGGTACGCAACAGTCAACACTAGGCATTGGCCCAAATTTCTTCTTAGCAATTGGACTTGCAAATGAAAATGGATCAACTATGAGGTCAATCTTATTTGACTAGATCCAACAACATAGATAACCTCTGGTCTAGTAGAACATTCGTAATTTGAGGTCTAGGATATTATTAGGCGTGTAATATTTGTAAATATGGTAAATTTAACGTTTGTATTATATTAGGATCTCTTGCGTTAAGTCTTATCATATTTACTTTTATCATATTTTTAAGACTCCTTAGGGTTGGACAACTTGTATATATCCTTGACATCAATCCCTTTTTCTCTGTCCGACACTTGGTCTAAATTTTGGCATGATATCAGAGCGCGATTAATATAAAGATGGTCAGAGATTATGAAAAAGATAGCGGCAATGACAAAGGAAGAAGATCTCTCCATATGATATAACATATAATGATAATCCTGAGATACTGATAACACATATTCAATAAATTCTGATGAATGAGCTAGGTTCACGAGGACAGTCTGGAGGGCAAGGAAGAAGTTTGATTTTATAGACGGGGCGATCAAGAGACCTAATGAACAGTATCCAGATCTTGAAGATTGGCGGGATCATCAACTCGTTGTTTGTGTTTAGAATTCCAAACACAATTGAACCCACTTTGCGTTTGACCATACCTCATATTGAGGTGGCCGAAGACCTATGGGCGAGTATTAGAGAGCATTTTGCGGTCTCTAATGGTTCAAGGATACAACAATTGAAGGCTGAACTTGTGGATTGTAAACAGAAGGGCATGGTCATAGTTAATTATTATGAAAAACTAACAAAATTGTCGGAAGAACTTACGAACTTCGATCAGATTCCGACTTGTACGTGGGGCAAGTGCACTTGCAATCTTGGTGTTATTTTGGAGAAGAAGGAAGATAAGAAGGTGCATCTTTTCCTCGTGGGATTGGACGAGATCATATATGGGACAGTGAGATCAAACTTGCTCACTCAAGACCCTTGTGCCGACACTAAACAGAATTTACTCGAAGCTAGTGCAAGACGAGCTACGATGGCTTGAGGCATAGACGAGTGGGGTAAAGCAATGACCTTTGTTGTACAAGGCATATCTCCCTACATAAGTCGTAATAAAAACACGGTGTGCTCTTATTGCAAGCGCATATCACATATGGCATGTACCCAAAAATTATTTTCAACTTATAGGTTATCCAAAGTGGTGGAGAAAAAGCCCTCGTGGTGATGAGAAGACTAGTGGACGTAAAAGAGGACAACAAAAGAATGGGTATTATAACTTTTAGCCCGCGCCAGAAACTATTTACATCTGCTAGTCGAAAAAGTGTATAAAATTTGTATAATTTTTGTATATAGCATACAAAATGTATATATACACAAAAAAAATATACAAGTTTTATACATTTTTTCGACTATTATTTTTACAGCGACTATTCAGTGTCATTTTTCCGAAAGAATCAGAGAGGAGGATTGAATAGGGGCATGGTTGAGGTGGTGCGTTGCGTGCCAATGCTGCACTGACCGCGAGAGAAGGTGCCTCATCTGTTGTGGTGGATGCAGGAAAAGCTGGACCTCCGCGCCTGAGCAACAAGCAATGACAAACTTTAATTGCTATGTTGAATAATTAACAAATAATATCAAATGATAAGATGACCGGTAAGCATGATAAATACCCGAGATTATCAATAATCAACAAATAATTTCAAATGGATTGTAATTATTAACTCTAGCCAGGAGAAAAAAAAAACTCAATAGTCGGAAGCTCTCAACAAAGTCCACCCTTTAAAAACGTTGTCACAAGTACTTTTGCCAATATTTTCCAAGCGTTATCTAAAATTAATAGTATGATTTTAGGTCAAATTTATTGTAGTGTCTTCAGTCTGCTAAATCACTAAAAGGCGAATACATGAAACTCTAGCTAAACCAAATAAAAAGTCTCATCTTGTGGAAAATTTATACTCCCTTCGTCCTAATTTATGTGATAATGTTTGATTGGAGACAGGGTTTAAGAAATAAATAAAAACTTTTGACAGGGACTGTTATACAAATAGCTTCAGATTCAATGTTTATTTTTCTAGCCGATATACATTGATTATACATAGTTATGCATATATTATACATGAACTGTATATATACTATACATCCGCCGGCTATTTATAGTTTAAGAGATTAGATGGGCGGTTATTTGGGTTAATTTTTCAACAAATTATATATATTTGTGTGGTTATAAATCATCTAGTAGGCATTTTAAAGTTACTTTGTTATTAAATATAAGAATGCATAAAATGGATCAACTATTGAGGTCATCTTTTTAGCTAGATCCAACAACATAGATAACCTCTGGTCTACTTTTGAATGTGGCCACTTGGAATCTAATTTGGAAAAAAGAAATGGCCAACTTGTGAATACAAGGCCACAAAATTGGCCACGCTCTGTCAATAACACGTGGATCGGATTGATACATGGCAAGACCGGCCCAGTTGACCCGGCCCACAAGGGAAGAGGTTTATGTCTACTGCCAAAATAGTTGAACATTTTTAGGGTTTTAGACAATCTTGAGGTAAATTCTTCATCAAGATTTCCAGGTTCATCTCCAATTTCTCATTTATTTTCTTTTTTTATTTAATTTAATTTTGCTTCTTTCATTGAAATCGTCTGTTCCCTTAATAACGAGATACTATTCACTTATCTTTTTTCTTGTATATTTTTTCCTTTTTAGTTACAAGCTGCTTGTGCTATGTAAAATCTTAATCGAAATTATGGAGAAAAGAAAAATTAGATATGGGGTAATCTATGATTGGTTTTTGTTTACTTAACATTGAATTATCTTAGTATTAATGCGATACTTTGATTGTGAATCGATATTGTTGCCTATAAGCTAGACTAAGGTTCGGTTGCAATACCTAACTAGAGATCGGAAGTGCTTGTGTATTTTATAGATAAAAAATGTTAATTAAGGCAAGTACTTGCCCGAGCTATTTATTTGTGTGTTTCTTTGTGGCTCATGATTTCCTTTGGGTATCTGATGAGGAGGAATTGAAGGTCGATACCTGCTGATGGATAAAAGAGAGACTACACAATCTGTTCTCTCCCTTGATTTTTAATTATTTGATGGCAGTTGTCATGTATTATTGGAACATCTTTGCATATGTTGATATAAGCATTATTCCTTTCGAGGGAGATCCTTTCTAGAAGTTGTCCATCGACGAATTAGTGATCCAGCTGGGCATCTTACGTATGAATTTGTGCTCCAAGTATGGAGGAAAACATCGAGTGGACAAATGTTATAGAGAAAACACAGTAAATTACTATGTCCCATTGGAGTTACCTCCAGCTTGAGTTCAAGTTTAGTTTTTTTAGACCTTGGCTTAGTTATTAAAATTTTAAGAGTGCCAAATTGTTTTCATTTGTGATAGCTACATAGGTGTTGAAGCGGAGGGAAGGGTATGTCATGAAATTTTCATTTTTATATTTTTAAACAAAAAGGGCTTGCTTACTTGAATACAATAGTCTATGACTTCTGAGGTCAGCTTGATTCTTTAATTATGCAATTTACTTATAACGTGGTTCATAAACCAAGAAAGGAGAATGAAGGAAGCCTTCCTCACATTTGTCATGGACGTGATTTCTATTTTTATCTCACCAGATATCTTGAATTTTCAAACATTCCCATGTCAGCGCTTTTCTGCATCTTATTGCAGGGGGGAAAGCAAAAAAACAAGTGTAGGTTAATTCCTTCTGAGAAGATGGCTGGATTTCCAGGATACGGCACCCTTGCCCCCAAGACTAAGAACCTGGTTATGGCCGGAGGTTTGTCAGCATTTGTTTTTGGTGTGTATTACTATACTATGAGAGCTGTTGGAGGCTCAGATGAACTTCAGGTAGCCATTGATAAGTTTGAAGAGGCAAAACACAACAGTGAGTCTGAAGCAAATTTGGCACCCAAGCCCTGATTGTGTCCCATATGAAGGTAATTAAGCAATTAGGAAGAAGTGTTGGATGATTGTAAAACAGTAAAACAGGACGTCATGCTTGTTGAATAACTTCTCCTGTTTCTCATGCTTTCCGAATATATATACTTTGCTGTAAAGATATCAAGACACTGTATTTCTTTTTAAGCTTTCACGTTGAGATAAATTTTCTGTCTCAAATTTCGTCATCTTCAGACTACATTCAGCATGTATATTTTATTTCCCTATCATAAGGATACCAATTTTCTTTTCTTTGGAATGGGAACCGAGGGGGATTTGAACCCAATTTTTGTGTAGCAATGGCCCTGGTTAATTACATTCGACATAGCAATATGTTAAATGCAAGAGAAGTAGGCAGTCTGAAGTAGCAATATTGTGTTTTTGTAACTGAACCTAGCTCTGTCGTACAGCTCTTTTGTCCTTTAATATGTTGTTTTCTTTCAGAACAGTTAACAACAAATGGACTAATGAATGCCCCAGGGCTTTGGTATCCTAGTACTAAGAGTGAACATGTGATGTGCACATGTTGTTTAAGGCATGCTATGAGTTCGAACTCTTTTGCATCCTGATATTTAAGTGAAAAATGATAGAGAGACAAGTCAATGATAGAGAGAAGTCCACTATCCAACGAGTTTTAAACAACCACTAGTTCTCAGGATTTTGTCATCCTAAAAAAAATAGATTAATGGTGTTACATAATTTTTATTCATTTTAGTGTTCAGTTCTCTGCATTTCATAATACGCTCAGATGTGACTAGTGAGTAGGTATAAACAAATTCTGAAATTCATCTTTCAAAAGCAAGTCGTGTTAAGTCATTGCTCGTATATTTGGGGATCAAATTATTAAAAAACTGCATCAAAATAAGATCAAATATTATCTTTTTAATTTTCTCATTTTATGCGAGCTAATTTGACTGGGCTTAGAGTGTAATTAATACAAATAAATGAAAACACTTGACGCAATTGACACACAAGAATAACAAAGATTAAATAAGATTGCCTCAGTTTTGAAGAGAAACATGATCTATAGTTTAATCTGGATATAACAAGCCTAGAAAATGCACGTTAAATTTTAACGCTCTGATTAGGAGGGCTAATTCCACCTACTAAACGGCCCAAAGGATTTGTCTCAGAAATGAGTATCACATTTTGGCAAGTCATTTTTCAAGTCATAGAATCAAATGGAGAAACACTCCATGTTATAGTCTGCAAAATTGAATAATATTGATAGTTTTTCATCTCAGAATACCATTTCTGAAAACTAATAATTCAGAATTCAACCCCCCACCCCAACAATATCTTCAACTGCATGGTGATGCCACAATATTTTAATTGTTGATGCCAAGAGAACCTTTTAATCTTGCAACCAGATGTGGCAATGTGTTGATGCTATCATGAACCGACTGGTCAACACATGATTCCAAATCCTTTGTTGCATCACTTCTGTTCTTCTGAAGTTTGGCTGTCTCATACTTGTCTTGGCAGACCATTAGAGACCTGTTCATTCTTTCCTGTTACACAAAAAATTTCATTCAGGAACACTTAATAAATGCTCGACCAAATAGTTGGGTTCGACAATATGAATCCTCACTAACAATGGTGCTCCTTTAAGCTTATCTCATGCCAAAATAATACAAAGTAAAAATAAATATAAAAATACCAGAGAGCAGTAGAGCACATAAATATTTTGTAGGACTAAAAGACTCCTACAAAGCATGAACCTTAAAGTAAACATACTAACATGACTAAAGCATATTCTGAACTAATTGGTATCACCTATTACTTTATTATGGGATGCTAGTTTTTGTAATGGCTCCAAATCTGTCTCCAAATATCACAACTTCTTCAGTGAACTAAAGAAAACAACAAATTCAGATTATACAGCAAGTAACAAACCCCCCACCCACCTCCCACCCCAGGTCTCAGCTTTAGTGTAGGATGGAAGGAAACAGGGGGAGGGGAGAAAAGATGTCTAGCCCAAGGCAGGAAAGTTAATCTGAAAAATAAATGATGAGAGAATCCAAAACTAGGACTGGACCATCTATTCAGTCATCCAACTCAGAAACGAAATGTAGACAAGTTAGCCATTCAACTCAAACTAGTCATGCAAGTACGATAGTGGCATTCACAAGCTTCAGCAGCCCCTTAATCTTACAAGAACATCAAAATCATCGGATGAGAATGAATTGATTTTAATCCTCAGAGCTAATTTTACTCTGGAATCTTTATCTTCAAACTTCATAGCAGAAACTCTCTTCGGGCAATTTAACAGTTGACAAGAGAAGAAGAATATAAACCTTTCAATTAAATCAGTGAACTTTTTAACTAATTCAGGTTCCCCACCCACTCTAACCCCCGCTTTTAGAAGATTTTCTAGTTATATTGGATACGCCGTATGCGACGTACCTATTCAACCAATCATTTAATATGACCAACTTGGTATTTCCTTGGTATAGAGAAGGTAGAGAATAGCATCAATAACCTTGTAAACATTAAAGGTTACATCATTACGAGCCCGCGAGACCACCATCTTGCACTCGTCGTATTATTACTTCTACATACCAAAACATGTGCATGAGCACTAGGGAAGGAGCATCCCACTCCACCAATAGGGAGTAAATGATAGCATGAGCTTCTGAATGGAAAATTCAAAGAAGCACAAGCCAAAGCTTCAGTTTATGAGTAAATTCTTCAAATAATTCACTGAGTAATTGATGAAAAAAGACCAACTACACCTTCACACAGAAATGCAGAGTTCAGATTTAACATAACACTGAAGTCCATCATGGGAGGCGGGAAACTCACCCTCCCCCCTTAGGAAAAAGAAACCAGAAGCTAGCTGCTTGATTTCTTCTTTCTTCCATCTTTTGTTTATTTTAACTTTAGATAAGTAGAAGAAGAACATTATTTACTACACGCACAGCTGAATCTAAGATGAATCTAAGCACTCTTTTACAAATGCAGTAGGGACATAACACCAGCTTCAATTCTTCATACGAGCCCAAGCACACGTCAAAACAAACAGACAAGTCCACCTAAAAAAGAAAAGGGGAAGAAGAGAACTGAATATCGCTCTATCCTATAAGACCAACCCTATATGTAAACTGTAAGGCAAGATTCCAACGCCATGACCATCCATCTACCTTTTGTTTTATATGGTAAACTTCACCCCCTATATAGGAGCCTAAATGTGGCCCTTCCCACTTTACGCCCTGGTGACTCGAATCCTCAATCTTATGGCTAGAGGTGGAGGAGCTTAGTCACTAGACTGTCCCTCCTTTGTCTCTAATGACCATCCATCTACTTCATTCCTTCCCATTCTTTTCTTTCCTTCTATAATCATTTTTTCAGCTCCCGGCTTCTTCTCTGTTCTAAAAAGCTTTTAGCCAAAATTAAATCAACCGCAATGACAACCTAAATAAATCATTCCAAATATAAAGAAAGCACAATTCTAGGCCCTGGCCGTCATCTAAACACTGAACAGAATACCAAGCAAAAATAATTCCCCTCCTTAGCCAACTTTTAAGCTTTTTCCTCTAACAATCTGTGCATCCCCCAACGTGGCATTCGTACACTTCTAAAGCATTTCCACTATGATGACAAAATTACTTTAAGCAACGCACAAAAACAAAGAATGTGGTCACAACTAGCTTGAGGATATTTCATCTCTAAGTTGCAGTAAATAAACCCCAAAAAATGTCTAGGCATGAATGAACATAAACTAATAGTCTACTCCAGAGGGGCAACAACATGTTGAGTTTGTATGATGGAAAAATAATGGCTAGGCATGAATGAACATAAAATAAATCTATCTTCTTCATAGGGTTGAGTTTGGTAGGATGGAAAATATACCCCATGATGACATCATTTTCAAGACTCTTACTAGGAAATAATTTATTAGGAAAATATGTTTACCAACCTGCCTGCTGAAGACCGTAACGTAAGTAACTCAGTGCTCCATACGGGGGAAATGAAAGCAGAATTCGTTCGGATCCTCCCACATGTTCAATCTTTTTTTAGCGGTTTCCCTAGAGATCTTTATCATTAATGCAGCCTTCATAAGGCGTGACCTAGAAAACGGAAAAAAGCGAGACCTGGGGTCTCATCGAACGAGAAGTTCGAAGATGGAGACCAGGTTCGGCACGAAATCATAAAGATTTGAGGACCCGTTAGTCAAAGGAAAGGGAAGGTCCTGAAAAAGGGGGGAAACAACTTTCTTCTCTTAGAAGCAGGAGCCCCTCAAATATTACAACTTTTACTTCATCTCACTTTCTTAAACCGTCATATGGACATTTTCTCAATCTTTAATACTAAACAATATCACCGACATACTATTCTCACTGCCTATCCTTAACATCACAAATCACCGATGTTATACCTAACGAAAAATTCAAAAATGATTTCCCAAGATAAAATCTTTTCTACTGAAAACTATTTCCTCCATAAAAATTTACACCAAGAAGAATAATTTTCACACAAAGCGCTACTACACAATTATATCCCTTTTCCACCTTGGTATTTTTGATAACGGAACGACAAGTATGACCTACTAAAGCCCAAAAACAACATAGTAACAAGCAGCACTTTTCATTGTTTAGGTATGAGCTGAAATTAAGACAGCAAGAATAAAGAAATAAACTTTACCTGAAACTTGGCCATTTCATTCTGAACAAGATTCTGAGCATTGTGCACATGAACACTACAATGCTCCACACAGTGCCCTATTTCCTCTTGCCTCTTTCTCCTATCAAAGCATTCGTAAGCACATTTGTAGTAAGCTTGCTGCACATTCCCATTGGAGAAAAAAAAAAAGAGAACAGATTAACATACAATATTTAACAAATGAGTCAACTCAATTGTGTGTGTATATGTACAAATCAGGGGCGGCCCGATGGTAACAAATGAATTTTTTAATACCGAAAAAATTAGGGTCCATCATTTAAGTTTGGCTTTTAGGCCCCCAAACACTGTTGGGCCCCCCTGGTACAAATTATATTGCAGAACCTGAAGGGTGAAATTAACATGGTCTTGAATGCCAGCGAGTTGGGTTTGGGCAGCTGTGTTGACGTCGTTGAGTTTTTGCCTTAATCTTTCTGAAACTATCCTCTCTTCAGCTGCTGCTATTGCGTCCATTCTTCAATTTGTTGTTTTTGGTACCCCAATTTGCTATAGTTAGAGGAAATAATTGTATTTGGAGGTTTGGAAGTTAGGGTTTTAGACGGGTTTTAGGATTTCCAGCTAAGCCCTCTCGATTAAGGAGATCTCAGTTTTTTACGAAATTATCATCCATTCCTCTCTTTCCTTCTTCTTTTTTTTTTTTTTTTTTTTGTGTGTGCATGTGTGTGTAAAATACGAGAACAACAAATTGACAAGTTGGACTGATAGCCTGTTTGCCCAATCATCTAAAATCAGCTTATTTTAAAAAGTATTTTTCTCAAAATTACTTTTCAAAAAAGTATTTTTGGTAAAAAACATTTTGTGTTTGGCTAATTAATTTAAAAAATACTTTAGAGCAATAATTAATGTTTGGCCAAACTTTTGAAAGATGCTTCTAAGTGTATTTTTCTCAAAAGTACTTCTCAGAAAAGTGCTTTTGGAGATAAGCTATTTTTTCTACTTTTCAAAAACTACTTCTACTTCTCCTCAAAAGCACTTTTTCCATCTAAAAGCTTGGCCAAACATCTCAATTTTTTGCCCAAAAAAAAGCTTGGTCAAACAGGCTATGAATATGACATTTTAAGTCGATGTATATTATTAGTTGTTCCAAAAATAATGGCACACAAAATATATCTTTTTTGTATATATGTGTAATATATATATATATATATATATATATATATATATATATATATATATATACACACACACACTTCGTCTTCGACATTACAATTTTATTTGAAAAAAAATCAGAAATAGTCTGATATACAATTGGTAATTGAAAATAGCCACAGTTTCAAGAGTTATCGAAATATAATCACTTTTTCATGTACAGATAAAATTAAAACAAAAATGCCCTTAAATCCGAAAAGAATCCAGCATAATATGTTGTAGTTCGAATTTCTTAGATATGAGATTCCAGGACAATGTGTTGGAGTTCCAACATAATATATTGAAAGTTTATACGCATGAGCTTCATAATCCAACATATTATGTTATAACTTTTCCGTGTTTTAGCTAGGGTATTTTTGTCCAGATTTTATCTCCGCTATAGTGGCTATTTCTAATAACTTTGTAATTGTTGGCTATTTATCGATTACCAGTCCAAAAACTGACTAGCCCGTGCTATTTTCACATTGGGATTTTTTCATTCCTATACACTATATGAAACTTTATTACCAAAAATGTCCATGTTTACTTAATTACCCGGCCTAAACACGTTTTGTCTACAAATTATATACGTTTATTTAAACTAGAATCCTTTTTGCAATAGCCTTCCTTTTTTAGGCGCGGGATTTTGGGATCGCGTAGGATTCTTCCGAGAATTTTGCGACACAATCATCGCAATTGAAATAAGCTTGCTATTACGCCGATTTTCTCAGTTTATCATCGTCGATACTCTAGTTTTCTCTGTCTCCTCTGGTTTCACAACCATAAGCGAAGGTTTTGAAGAAAAAAAATTGCAAATAATTATCTACAATTGTATTGAATTTCGCAATATAATGTCAAAAATATCTATTATGCTTCAGCTAAATGGTAATTGGGATAGCTTTGGGAGATACAAAAATTTTAATGTTAACGGAATTGTAGTGAGCGATGATTCAAATTATAGTCAATTGAATTATGCAATCGCAGAGCATCTAATGATCGATACATCAGAAAAAATCATCGAAATCAAATACATTGTCAACGAATATTGTCCTCAAATGGAAATTCGAAACGATATGGGAGTTCGAGTATACATAGAGACAAAAAAGGAAAACAAAAGCTTAGGAATGTATCCACTATGTATAACAATACGTGATTTCGATTTGGAATGCAATATCTTTAATTCGAACACAATTGTAGGTTTGCTCTGTTATTTCAGTGGTGATATTTTTTTATATTTCATGTGTTCTACAATATTTTTACAATATAGCTACAAAAATACTACATAACAAGTGTAGTTCAGCTGTTATGAATATTGAAGTATTGAATTTTACGTGTTCTACAATTTTACTACAAATTATCTACAATGTATGTCTGAACTGTAGTTAGCTTTAATTGAGTGCAGGTTCATCTGGAACACTGAAGTTGATTGATATGCCAACATCTCCGGCGATAATGGAATATGAAAGTATCATCATAACAGAACATACGCCAAATGTTATTGAAGTAGGCCAAGTCTACAAAAACAAACAAACAATTACCAGTGCAATGAAGCACTATTCTGTCATGAACAAGTTCCAATTTAGGGTGAAAAAGTCTAGCGCAAGAAGGTAGGAATAGTTCAATTGTCAACATCATATTTTTTGCTTAATTTGTAGTTTTTTTGTATTTTTTTGTATAGTTTGTAATATCATTGTATACAAATTGTATATATTTTGTAGTTTTTTTGTATATAAATTGTTAAATTTAAGATTTTTATGCTTAAACAGCCTATTATTTTGTAATTACATTTTTCATAACATTCTTTAAATTATTTTTATTCTGTAGCTACTGCCTGGTATGTGCTAGGGACAATTGTACATGGCACTTCAAGTCCACCAGCATAAATGATTCAGCATTGTTCAAGATTCGAAAATTCAACAGCTTGCACACATGCTCTTTGATGGACAATACATACATACATACAATGCAAACCTACTGCCACGGTAGTTGGTAGCATGGTTATACCAAAATATGTGAATCCTAAGACAATTTACACACCAAAAGACATACAAACTTCTATGTTGCCGGAGCACGGTGTGAATTTAACATACATGCAAGCTTGGAGAGCAAAGGAAAAGGCTTTGGAATTTTTGAGAGGTCATCCTGCTGATTGCTACAGTCGCTTGCCAAGTTATTTGTATATTCTGGAGAAGACTTATCTGGGGTCGGTAGTTAAATTGCAGAAGACTGACGATGACTGTTTCTTGTACGCATTTGTTATGCTTAGTACGTCCATCAATGGTTGGGAGTATTGTAGGCCAGTTGTAGTAGTTGATGGCACCTTCTTGAAGTCGGCATATAGGGGAATAATGTTAACAACTAGCACAATGGATGCAACAAGTATTGTAGATTAATTGTAGAAATATTGTTATAAATTTGATTTTCAGTATGTATTTTTTATACTCTCAAGTTTTATAACAGAAATTGAATTTATTTTTACCACCTGTGATAGGTAGCATATTACCACTGCCAAACGCTGTTGTTAATCCAAAAAATGACGCATCATGGAAGTGATTTTTTGAGCAATTCAAACACGCATATGGTGAAAACCCAAATATGTGTGTTGTTTCGGATCGAAATGAGAGTATCTTGAAGGCAACATCTATTGTTTATATCGGCATGCCACATTATGCTTGCATGTGGCATATTTGGACAAATATAAGGTCAAAGTTCAAGAAAGGTCATCTAAAGTTAAGCGAATTGTACTTTGCCACGACACGATCATATACGCTTGATGAATTTAATGAAAGAATGCCAAAGATTGAATAGATCGACACGCGTGTTAAAGCATACCTATACGATATTTGCTATCACAAATGGTCTCGGGTACATGCTACGGTGAACATAACGTGGACGATGATATCAAACATTGCAGAGTCATTGGATGTGGTAACAAAAGATGTAAGAGAGCTGCCCATAGTAGAACTATTAGAGTACATGAGGACTCTTCTTGGCCGTTGGGACTAATGAAAAGTTATTGAAAGCAAAGGGTACATTCACATACCTTGGGAACAAATTCAACAAAGAGTTGTATGACAACATGACATTATCGCAGGAGATAAGAGTAAGCTATATCCAATAACATCAAATCAATGATTCCATCAAACTAAATATATACTATTAATTGTAGATAAAATGTTGTATAATTATAGTTATTTTGTATATGTTTCTGACAACTTGTTGTGTGTTTGTAATAAAATTGTAGGTGAGGGCTTCAACATATCACATCCATACAGTGATAGATGGTGTGAAGCGCTTTATTATTTGTCTTTAAAATAAGAGATGTAGTTGTGGACAATTCCAGCTTGATGAACTTCCTTGTGCACATGTTTTGGCGACTTTGAGGCACAGGAATGAGTCTTATGAAAACTATTATTCTCCTTATTACACAAGGGGGAGCCTTTTTCATACTTATGAAATACCTGTAGACCCGTTGCCTGACGAAAGCAAATAGAATGTGCCACAACGTATAGCCGAAGAAATTGTAATGCCACCTACTGGGAAAAGACAGTCAGGAAGACCTCAAAAACAAATATACAAACCATATGATGAAGTAAATGCAAAGAAGTACAAGGTTTCATGTGAAAACTGCGGACTAGAAGAGCATAACAAAAGATCTTGTAAGAATGCTTCTAAGAGAAAATAAAATTTGATAAAGTCACAAGATTTTTTGATAAATTATGTTGAGGTTAACTGGAGAATTATAATTGAGGTGTAATTGTGTTGATAAATTGAATAAAGACTGTCTCCTATAATGAAATGTTTTCAGTTCTTAATACAATTGGTTTGTATTTATTTTGTTTAATTACTAAGTGTATTCATTTCAGCCTTTCATAACTTGATTGGATTATGTATTTTTTTTTATGTATAATACATAATTGTTGTTAAGTTGTAAAGAAATTATATGCTAACAATAACGATATCAAGTACTAACAACTTTCAACCAAAAAAATAAATAATAGATGTTTCCTATTCTAATATGCCAGTCACCTCGCTCTCACCAATTGCACCAGTATCTTGCTTCTTCCTAGTATCATCCCAAAGTAGCGCTCCACAACGTCTACGATGTTGATCAATATCAGAAAGGTCTTCATTTGAAACTACTAGCTCTCCAATGATGACATATTCTGCAAATACAGCCACGTATACACCACAATCACTACAAAAAAAAAATAGAGGAAAAGATTTAACATTCATTGTAAAATAAAATCTGTTAAATAGATAAAAGAAAAATGATTTTTTCATACAGTGATCCCTCTTTTTGCTGGGGTATCTCACCGACCAACCACTGAATGTCAAGATGGTCAGTAACACCTTTTTCAATGTATGCCTTTGTGCTCTTGTAGTTGATGTCTGGATGCTTGCCATAGAAGCCGATGCATGACAAGTAGAGGGGGGGTCATAACAGCAAACTTGTTGACAACATATTCAACAAGGTTGTGATTTCATGAAGAGACCATATAATCATAAACATATAGAACCTTATCGGTAATGTGAAACACAACCAACAACCAATGAAATTTCTCCACAATGTTTATGGGCATAATCACAAAATCAACTTGATCTCATGCAATATTTACAAGTAACCTGTACCCCAATATGTATTCTGATACGACGTCCTGGGGTTTGACAACATCAAGCTTATTATCGGCAGGAGCATTGATGTACCTCTGATAAATTTATTCAATTATAGTATTGAACATACAATCAGTGGTTGTAAACCGTATTTTATTTTGAGGACCATACTTTCCTCTCTTTCTCAAATAGTATAGAATAACATCAATGTGCTGCATAAAAATAAATTTCATTATTTCTCAATGCTTCATATAATTTAACTACAATTTTTAAACAAAAAAACTACAAAATCTTTAGATGGCAGAATACTACAACTAGTCATTAAATTCTAACAAGGTATGTGTTTACCGTGTCATTGAGGACTTGCTCGGGATGTGTCAAAGTATAAAACCACTCATTTTTATCAACTTTCTCCACTCCAAGATCATACCACGACTTAAGCTGGTTATCTTTTACAGAATAACGCCTTCCTCCTATTTAAACACATAGCAATTACAATAAATATGTAGATTCAAGTGGAAATCCAAAAGATGAATGCACTCGAAAATATGAACAAATTGTGTAAACTAACCTCTTTGAAACTGTAACGGTACCAAAGTATAACCACTTATTGAATTCTTCCAACAAGTCAGGATTAACATCTTCGCCAATAACCCCAGTAAATGTATGTTTGATGAAGAAAATTGGAGGTCCAACAGAAATGCTCCCCCCAAAACTATAAAAAGGGAGAAAGGGAGTTTTAACATGCTTTCCATACTGCCTTGTTCTTCCTCGATGCACATAGGTTGTTTCATCTTCATTATGCTCGCTGAACTTAACAATCTGGGAGAAGTTCTCTGGCAGCTCAAAATCATTAAGTGTTACTTTCCTTTTTTTAGATCTGGAGTCATTGTCCGAATCACCTACATTAATGTAGTCGGCTGGTTCACCTTCAAAATTTAAAACAAAAGAATAAGAAGACATGTTGCATCAGCTCTTTATTGAAAATTGAAACTTATATTAAACCTGTTTTTTTTCCTACAATTATAATGTAATGTATAATACCACTAAAATCTTCACAACAATCATCTCCTTGTTGTATAACGTTTTCTTCTAGAATGGGAGATTGCATTTTTGTCTCCTTCTCCTCATTTTTTGTTCTCCTGGAATGCTTATTGTAGCTTCCTGTTTTGGAGATTCTACATGCATAGTTTTCTTCTCTGTTACAATAAATATGTATAACTTAATAAAATTATAGATAATTTGTAGTAAACATTAACATCACTGCATATGAATTGTAGTTTAATTGTAGTAAATTTATTGAAATGTTGTCCTGCAGCTGATATGCAAAATGTATTGTGAAATGTGATGATAACATGTACTAAATCATACATGCATTATCTTCATCAAATGCCCTTCAAGTTGGGAAGATAAGTCAACACCTACAAGAACATTCTCCTCAATTTCTATGTCATTCACGTGCCTTGTATCTAAGAAAATCATTGGAAATATAATGCAGATTAGTTGCTGGTAATTTAGGCAATATGTAGATATATTGTAGACATGATGTAGATATGTAGATATATGTATATATATTGTAGACATAACGCAGATATGTAGATATATGTAGATATATTGTAGATATAATATAGATGGTTGTTTTACTGCTGCTGGCATGCACTGGTTTAGTACTACTGCCCGAAAAATGTTGATTGTTATTTTCTTTAGAGTGCTCATCATTTTTTGTAGAACTGCCAGTAAACTGCAGACATTTAATTTATTAGGCTATATACTTTATGAATGATAATATAAACTTAGACATGGTAAAAAATGTTGTCTACAATGAATATATTTCAAATGAAACCTTAGCATCAATGTTATCCTTTTGACTGTTTATCGCCTGTAAAACAGCCTTGATTGAATCATTGAGTAGCAGTCAAATGCTACATAGTTCTTCAAAAACCTTTTTCTTGAAAGTTCCAAGATTTGAACCAATCTACATATTAAAATAGAAAGAGTTAACGAAATAATTTGCATAACATAAATTAAAGAAACCATCTAGGATTATGTATATATGTTACCTTGTCAACATATTTTCTTAATTTTTTTATTTGTTTCACAATACCTTTCTTGTCATCTATTCCAATTGCCTGCTTATGTCCGGATGGAGATGGAGCATCTATCGGATACTCGGACTTTGTTTCAACTTCTTCAAGGATGTATTCAACTTTATCTAGCAAATTCATTCTTGAAAGCTCTTCTGGTGCTTCAATTATTTTGGTGAACTGAGTGAAAAAAAGAAATGTGAGTGACTTAGACATAATATGTATAAAATATGTAGATAATTTGTATTAGCTTGTCTGCACAGGAGTGAAAATTATTTACTTTGATCCATGATGGTTTGATCATTATATCTTCAATTGGAGATAACCATATATTGTCCTTACTAGCTGACCAACTAAGTATGCGAGGGATCGAATTAGCAACCCTTGTAGCTATATCAGTGTTGACGGTAGAGCAACACTCATACAACCATATTTACATAGCTAGTGCAAAGCCTCGAATGAATAAAAATGAACATAAGGGTTGAGCTTGTGCCTAACGGACTGAAGCAATTGTGTATAAGATTCACTACCCCATGCGTAGTTCGCATACTGCCATGAGTCCACCAAATAGAACCTAAAATGGTCTATCAAACATACATTATCTTGTCTGAAGTACATAGGAAAAATTCTATGAGATAGAGAATACACAGCTTGACTGCATCCTCATCGTTCACCCAACTACGGTTGGTTACAATTTGTTTTAAGTATGACTTCTCAACTTTTTTCTTGTTTGAAAAATAGCTTCTCATTATTTTACTGTCATACTTAGGTGTGTAACCAAAGTATGTCACTTCCGTAAAACATCTAAGGCCACTAATCAGGGCAAACTCTCTCAAACCAAAATTCAGCCTCTCACCCTTTATCTCTGCTGAAAAAAGTCGGAACCAGATGCGTTCAATTCATACTTCATGAGAAAGATGAATTGCTTGATTTTGCATACATATTTTGGGCAGGGGAAAGAAAATACCCAAAACATATCTTCTTAAACAACTTTAAACCATTTTCAAACAATAAATCCTTGATTTGGCGAGGAATAGTGGGGTCGGATAATGTCTGGAACCTAATGATCACATAATCAACATCAGGAGGTGCAAAAAATGGTCCATTTTGCAGCAAAAGAAAAAGAAAGTTATTAAAACTTGTTTCAAAACCAGAAAATAAAATAACTACATTTATACTACAATTTATCTACAATCAGAAAAACAGAGACAAAACCAAAAAATAAAATAAGTATAGTTATATTACAATTTATCTACAATCAGAAAATAGAGGCAAAACTAAAAAACAAAATAATTATGTTTATATTATAATTTATCTAAAATCAGAAAAATATAAATCTACACAATATAGACAAAAAATCTACAACTACAAAAACAAAAATTATGCATATTCATAAGAATGAGAACAAGTTTTTCAGCTTTAAAAAAAAAATTAAAACTACTAAATTTTTACCTTATCCAAAAACTGTTGGGGAATAGTTTTAGAAGATTTTTGAACCTTCTTCTTTTTTGAAGGTTTAACACTAGGAGACACTCTATTTTTTTTTTTTTGCAACTTTCATGACAACTTCGTATTCGAAAAAATCATTATCGGAAGCAATTTCTTTGCCTTTCCGTTTTGCAGATTTAACAGGTATCGAGGATTCACCAGCATCCACATCGTGCTTGAATCTATAGAAATGGAGAGGGATTTTTGAAGAAGAGTGAAAAAATGTAGACTGATTTTTGAAGAAGAGTGAAAATGGGCGTTAATGGAGGGATATTAAAGTTTGTGGAGAGAGAAACGTGGGTGAGTGCAAGATACGTTGAGGGAGAAACGTGGGGGAAGTGGAAGATACGTTAGAGTGATTTTAGGACACTAATTATTAACATTAAATGTCTAAAAATGTACATAATTGGTAATTGGGTATATAATATGTAATTATATTAAAATTTGAGTAGGGAGGGTAATAAAGATTGAAATAGTGTATAGGAATGTAAAATTCCTTTCACATTTTATATGGGTCGGAATAAATTTGATCATATTTTAGTTGGGCCTATTACCACACGGACTAGGCTAGAAATCCTAACTCAAATCCAGATCCAAAACTATATGGTCCATTTTGCACATTTCAGTCACCTCAGGGTTAGGGTTAGGGTTTATCCCTCAATTTCTTCTGCCTATAAATTTCAACTCCTTTCCGTAATTTCTGAGAAATCAGATTTCTCCTCATCCATTCCCGTTTAGCTGCCTCATTTCCTCTTTCAATTTTTTTTTCTTTCTATTATTTTGTGTTTTGAGAAAGCCAATTAGCAGAGCAAGGGCGTCTTTCAAAAATGACGAACACTTGCATTGAAGGTTGGCCATATTTAGAAAAAGCGATTCTCCGTGCCTTTCAGATTTTATTCTCGTTTTGATTATGGCCTCGAACAAATCGGTACATTTTCACAAATCTATTCTCTACTTTTCTTTGACACGTATATGTTACTATATATATGTACAGTTTTTTGTGTGACGATTTATTTCAAAATTGATATATATGGGTATTTTCCAAAAAAGACAGAAAGATAGAGATTCTAATATGTGAGGCTGCAGTTAGATTCGTGAAAAAAAAAGAGTATGTATAATGTCAATATTGATGAAATTTCAAACTATAATTAAAGGAAATCTATGTAAATTTGGCTAACTGTTTTCTTTAATGGTAAGATGGACATTCTTTGGCTTGGACAATGGACAGGCATTTATCTAACTTAATTTGGCACGAATTTGAATTCGTGATTGCAATATGAGTGTCCCATTGAAACTAAAAAATATCTCTGTATACGTAATTAAAAGGCATCTTAATATTTTGACTGTATTGAAACTGGGAGAAAAGAGTATCTTTCATTCATCGTCCAAAATGAAGCACATGTTAATACATAGACTTAAGAGCATAATGATAAAATAATATTAGTATGATAAAAATCTGGTTAGAATAAGTATTAAGGATATACTAAAATTGTGGTAAGAGTACAAGGGCATTTGGAGAGAAGAACATTTGTGCGGTTATAATGTTAATATTTATCCGCATTACCAAGCTAAACAATTGAACCATAATTATTAAAATTGAAGTGATAATATAAGCTAAAAAACTTAACAATAATTGTTAAAATTGAAGTGATAATGTATAGAAATGGTTAAGTGATAAAGGGTGTGTTTTGGTATAACGAAAAATATTTTCCGTGAAAAATATTTTTCAAGAAAATATTTTCTTGGAAAACAAGTAGTAATCTTATTCATTTTCGTGTTTGATATGCAAATTAAGGAAAATAATTTCTAGAGTATTCATAAATAATTTAGATACAATAAACATGAAGCTATAAATTTTCGAACCAACAATCTTCCGAATTTACAAATTTCATAAACTTTTGAACTGTTAAACTTTTGAACCCGTAAACTTTATAATTTCTAAACCTGCAAACTTCCAAACACATAAACTTTGAATTCATAATTTTGGAACTCGTAAAATTTTGAACATGTAAATTGAAAAATGAAAAATCCAGAATTGAAAATATAAAAAATAAAAATAAATAAAAAACAATTGCGCGCGCATCGGGGTTGGGGTGAGTGAGTGGTGCAGAAAAATAAAAAAATAAAAAATAAAAAATACAAAAAAAATTGCAGGGAGGATTGAGTGGGTGGTGCAGAAAAATAAAAAAACAAAAAACAGAAAATTAAAAATATAGAAAAAGGTAAAAACAAAACAAAAAAGAAAAATTGTGGGGGGTGGGGGTGGGTGGGTTGACGGGGTTGGGGTGGGGATTGTTGCAAAAAAATGAAAAAAGAATAGAAAATTGAAATTGGAGGGGGTTGGGATTAGATGTGATGGTATGTGAATTTTTTGGAAAATATTTTCCTAACTTTTTCTATGGAAGTTATTTTCCTTCAATTTCAGAAAAATATAATGTGATATCTAAAAAAATATTTTGTAAACTATTTTGTGCAAACAAACAGCGAAAAAATAAAAAATATTTTTCGTCCTACCAAACATAACAAAATTGTGTTTATGTTTTTCGTCCTACCAAACATAACAAAAATGTGTTTATGAAATACTCAGGACCAATAAGGAATGCAAGGTCACACCATGTACTGTACTATTGTACCTTCTGGTATTTGGGTACTTGTTCCCAAATCTAAAACAAGTGAACGAGAAATACTTCCATATTTGGAAATAAAATTGGCGAACCACCAATAATTGGAAAAGGAAAACATGTGGACCACCACTACACTTAAAAGTTATTTTTATTCCCCTTTGTCATTTAATTTCAACCAGACTGTAAATATTACTTACAAATTTACCGTCTCCGATTATCTATCATGATTTCTAAAAATAATTGTGATAAATTATTTATCATTTTAAAAGTTTAAGACAAAATTAGTAACTTATTTCATATTTTACCATTAGTAATATTTGTTCTTGAAAATAGGGATGGCACATAAATAGAATAAATATTCAATAAATAAGAGTAAAATAGTAAAATATTGTGTCGTGTAAAAGAAAAACACATCATATAATTTGAGAAGTAGACAGTACGGTCACTCTTAGAGTAACAAAAGCAAAGGAAAAAAAAGAGAACTTTTCCAACTAGAACTAATTTACACTTTACAGCACTTCACAGTTCACATTGATTTCGTATTTCAATCAAGAAAACTACCTAAACTTGTAGCTATTTAATTCTCTATTTTCATACTTCATAAATACACCACTAAAATAGGTGAAAACGTATGTACCTCAGATTAGGGGTGTACAAAAAAACTAATAAATCATACCAAATCGATAATCCGAGTCAAACCGAAAAAAACCGACGTGGTTTGGTATTGGAAAATAAAACCGACCATAATTGGTTTGGTTTGATTTTAACTAAAAAAAGTCAAACCGAAACCAAACCACTCCGATAGTACATTTATATATTTTTAAAAAATATTTTATACATATAAATATTTATTGTAATGTAATTTATAAATATTTCTTAAACTTTTTCACAGTTTTATCTTTTAACGTATTATTTCAAGTTTAGACTTAACATTCTTGAATGATAAATAAATTTTATAACCCATAAATGTAGTAACTCAAACAAAGTTCAAATCAATACTAATGCTAACAAAAGAAATTTAATTCAATACTTGGAATGACGATAATGTTGGATAATTATTTTAGTTTTATATTTATTTATAATAAAAATACATAACTTAATTTATCTTTTTCTTTAGTGTTTAGTTATGTAATTAATATTAGTACTTATTAGCTATACTTATTTTAGCATGACTTATATAGTATTTTTAGATTATGTTAATTTTTATTATGGCTTATTAATTATCAATATTTATTTTATGTAATTTTATTATTTTATCTTTGTTATTGAATATTTTAGTATAATACTATGACTTATCTCTTATTATTGTGTTAGTTTCTTGGAAAACACATTATATAGTCGTATTTTACCAGGACTTAAGAAATATTTGGAGCACAAGTTACATATTTTATGCTATGAAGACTTTACTGGAAAATAAACCCGAAAAAACCCGACTTTATTGGTTTAATTTAGTTTATAAATTTAAAAATCCGACACCAAAGATTTGATTTGATAATTAAAAAAATCGAACCATCCCTATGTACACCCCTACTTCATATACAGTTTAGTCATAAAAAGCTAGATTTACTTTTCTCATCACTTATACCAAAGCCAGTTATAAGATTGGGGACGTTTCTCTATGTGCATTAAAAGCCTTTATAGGACTGCTGAATCATTATTGCCCACTTTAAGAAAATACTAAACCACGTACTTTGCAAGAAAACATAAGTTTGCAAAAGTTGGAAAACAAAATTGACCACTTTCATGACCAAGATATTATTAGATTAAATTAGATTTGGAGTATATTAGAAGTAACTTATAATTAGAAGTATAAGAAGGGGAGCTATGGAGATTGTCTTTTGTCTCCGTATCACATATAAGTCAGAGGTTCGAACCGTGTAAGCAACCATTAATGTTTGCATATATTTGCATTAAGATATGATATGACCTATAGGTCACAAATTCGAACTGTGAAGGCAGCCATTAATATTTGCTTTAGGATATGATATGACCTTATAGGTCACAAGTTCGAACCGAGAAAACAACCACTAATATTTGCATTAGGATATGATATGACCTATAGGTCACATATTCGAACCGAAGAAGCAACCACTAATGTTTGCATTACAATATAATAAACCGTTTAAATCAAACCTCTTATAGGGTACGACGTCGTACTCTGTATAAACATGTGGAATCCCTCTTATAGGGTACGACCCTTGCCCGTACCGCATAAACGTATGGGATCCCTGGTACACCAGGCTGCCTTTTTAGAAGTAACTTATAAATTTGAGGGCACTCAACTAATTCACCGAATAATACTAACTCCTTGCAAGATCATGACAAGTATAAAAATTGCATTAAGATTTGATATCATGTTTAGTCACAAAAGCACTAGCAAGGGAGACAAACTCATACAGTTCAGAACATTTCAAAGAGGGAAAAAACCAAAGAAACTACAGCTGTTCCTATATAGCAGAGACCTAACAACACAAACAGAAACAACTGTATCTACATCTCAGCACAATCATCCCCAGTAAAAATCTCTTCCCATAAAGAAACCAATAAATGTGAATTGCAAAGACATTGGAGATTTAAACACACTATCTATAAAAGAGATCCTATATGATCAGAGACTTGCTGGAGAGACCAACACAAACACAACCTTGTTTCTTTCATTTGTTGTGCAACTTAGAGCTTCACCTCTCTATCATATATCCAGCTAAATGGCATGATTGGTCCTTGTTTTGCCCTACCCTGAGCTCTTTTTTCCAATCTTCGGATTCTTGGTGGCAACCCGCATACGTATTCCTGAGCTTTTCTTCCTTCTCCAGATAATCCAGTAAGATCAGCCACTTTCCACCTACCTACAAGAAACTCCAGTATATCTGCATAGTCTTTAGCAGTGTAGACGCCGAGACGCTGAGCAACTGCTGAGAAGTGATCAAAGAGGTTGTCGTCGCGCCCATCGTACATCAAGTGTGCTGGCATAGATATCTTTTTCCTCATCATATCAGCAAATGCTAGCACAGTGCCATCAGGGTCGATCTCGAAAAGCTTTTCAACAATCTTGGTGTAGGCTGTCTCGTGGCGCTTCTCGTCTGCAGCAATTATCCCGCATATTTGAGCTAGCTTGATGTCCCCATGCTCCTTAGCAAGTCTAGCTGTGTTCCCATGGGAGACAAAAGTTGCCCTCTCTTGGAATGATGTGTAAATAAATCCTAGGTATGGATTGTTTTCTGTCCTAGGATCCTGAAACATTTTGGACAAATGAAACATATGCAAACAGCAGATTGACACATCAAATTGTATGGCACTGTAACAAAACACTAAGTCTCTATTCTGCCATTTACTGAACAAAGTAGGTTAAAAAAACAAAAGAAAATATCACCTGTTTGGATTCTCTTGAGAGACGAGTTCTGTTCTTTGTTTCGAGAGGAGGGAAACAGAATTTGTAAACCAGATGAGGGAACAACGTATGACGACACTATGAATTAATCTCTCAGCATATGGGTAAATATTGTTTTCTAGATATTGAAGGTGCTTACATGTATTCATAAGTTTAAAACAGCCCACTGATTGTATATTTATCTGATAGTCTCAGCACGTATAAGATGACGTTTTCCAGCTTTAATAGATAGTATGATTGTAGAGGGAATTTTGAAACTAAAGCTTAAATAGGCAGAACTCACCATTCCAGATCCAATTAAGTATTGGATTGTCTTCTCAATAGCTCTCATGTCCACTCTACCTGAAAGATAAAGATACTTGTTGAGGAGGTCACCGTGCCGGTTCTCTTCGGCAGTCCAGGCCCGTGTCCAAATGGCCCAAGAAGTAGGGCTTGCTCCGGTTTCATCACGGACACCATCCAGTGTATTAAGCATAGTCTGATATGTTGGAAGGGCTTCTTCTGTGATCATATCCCCAACTAGAACAACAAAATAATCATCTGGAATCTCCTTAGCCCTCTCCCTCAATTCCTTGACTTGTTCATGAAATCCGTCTGAAGCAGGATCGGGCAGGAAATCCTGTGGTTGCCAGCATTTTTCCACTGGTTTCAGGTGAACCAATAAATTTTGATCCGCCCAGTCCTCCATAGATTTAAAAATCTCAATTTTTTGAGGCGGCATAGAGTGTGTTACTTGAACATGAACCTCACGAGGAGGAGAAAAAGGCTTCTTTGTCTCAACTTCCCTAGACAGAATGAAAAAGAAAACCAAATTATAAGAGAGAGTCAAGCAAAAATCTTAATCTGCGACATACATATCGAAATTGTATATGGGAACAAATACTAAGTTTGCATTCAACAAGGCAATCACGAATTGTAATCGTTGGCATGCAGTACCAATAAGATGGAAACCAAGATCCTATATATGAAATATTGTCTTTAGGTTCATTTTACAATCTCCACAACCAGAGGCATTAGCATGGTGAAATATGATTTCAGCTTGAAAATATATTAGTGTTCTGAACAAAGGAATCACATGTTTTGAAAGGTTCGGGCATTTTGTTCTAAAGGTTCCCTAGTGATTTTTGTTTTATAAGGAAAGTTAAGAAGGAAGTGCAAAGGTTTCCTAGTAAGCATAGTTGTCTAATCAGTGGAGAAAAGGCTTAACAATCAGATATGATAGAGCAACTCCACCAATATGTTTTTTCAGACGGAATTGGCCCCTATCATCAACTAAAGGTACAAAGATTTTTTCCATATTTCAATTGCAGGAGTCCCTGATGATGAAGTCCATGCATATATTAAATCTACTTTATACATTTTAAGCATCTTAGGGCTCATTTTAAAGGACGGATAAAACTAATCAGAAAAAATAAAATCCATACAACCAGGTAGTTAAGGGGAAGTAGGTTGAGACTCCAAATGAAAAGAAAAACCAAGGGAAAAATCAAGAAAAACTTATGCTAAAAGAATAAGAAAATAAGCTAGAAAACAAGCATGTTCCTAAGTGAATTGATAACTAATGACTAATGAGTGCACCAATTGAGGCAGAATTATGCATGTAAAGAAGGCACTAATATGTTTTCATTCATGCATCATCACTTCAACCAAATCTATATTGGACAAGTAATTTAGAACTATTAATAGACGAGGGATCCAATCACATTACAGTCCAAATGAGCTAACATCAAATGCCAAGAAACAGAAAATCAAAAAACAACAAAGGTCTAAACAAACAAATTCTTGCACACAAGACGGGTGACCTAGCAGTCCTTGAAGTGGGTGAAAATCATGGGAGATTAGCAGAGACAAAAAAGACGCTAGGTGATTTCTTCCTATTTACTAAGCGTGGGAGTGTGCTGGGAGGATGTAGTCGGTAGTCGGTAGAGAAGTTGAGGTACATGATAGCTAGCCCGAACGCCACCGCTATCAAAAGAAGAAAAAAACAAATGAACGCTCCTAGAAGCCTGACACATTGGAAAAGTCCAAAAAATAACTAAGTAAATGAATACCTGGCCAGAAATCCTGAAATTTCCGGCTTTACTACTGACAGGGCCAACTCACTTTTGTTTGACACAGAAAATACGCTTCTAGAAAGCACTGGTAATGAAACTACTGAAGTCACTGAAAAATTCACAGGGAAAAAAAGCATAGAATTGTATACAGCCTCAATCAAATTTAAAGGTTATGCACCTTCTCCACCAACAAAATTAAAAAAAAAAAGAAGGAAAGGAAGCATGGAATATAAATTTTAAATGAAAAAGAACGGTCATGAGTCAAAGAAAATACAAATATTATTGAATTATCATACCAGGAGAGAGAGAGAGAGAGAGAGAGATCTTAAATGAATCATTTAGAGAAAATTAAACGACCTCATTCTTTTTTAAATGGAAAAAATAGTTATATTTCACAGTCAACTAAAGAACCTCATTATGGAATCAAGAAGGTAAACCAGTTGGGGACCAACTAGCCATAAAATCAGTCAACTCTAGGATGTAGCTGAAACCAACATATCTAGCCTTTGAGACCTAATTCCCAACAAATTAAATTAGACAATTGAAAAACAATTTTAGAATCTGAGTTTCCTTCCACATAAAAAAAAAAAAAAAAGAAGAAAATTTCAGACTCTGTATACCATTAAATTCTCTTCCTTCCCCCCCCCCCCCCCATGTCAGTCCCCTCACAGAAGTAGTAATAAATCCTGAAAACTCAACATATGTAAGGCATATAGCACAAGTAAACTAGAGAAAATAAATCAGCATGCTCAAAGACACTCAGGAAAAGTGAACTGCACAGAAATATTCACAATGTCATTTGCATAAACCTTCAGAAACAGCACCCAATAATCAACTTTTTAGAAGAAACCCCAAACAACAAACTTGAGGAAAGAACAGTAAAAGTTATAGTTGCCCAAATCTCTTCAAGATTAATACCATCAATGTTTAGCCTAAGAAACAAAAAAGAAGCAGCTCACATACAGATAAATCAATTCAAAAGACAAAATAGAACTAAAGTTAAATAAAAAATCCAATAAAAAAGTAGTCAAGAAACAATCTTTTTTTAACAAAGATCCAAGTGTTAATATATAAAATGAAAAGGAAGTAATGGGTTTCAACAATAAACTAAAAGGCAACTGAAAGAGCATTAAAAGAAAAGATAAAGAGAGTGAAACTCACGTTACACCTGAAATCTTTCTTACCAACTTTTATATATAAGAACAAGAATAAATTAAAAATGCAAACTGAAGGAAAAAACATAAAAAGAAAATGAAAAGATGATACTTACTTTGTACCAGAACGAAGGCTAGCAGCCATGAAAAACTTAGGAGATCTAAGGCTCACCATTGGTGGAAGAACAAAAGAAGAGTATTTGTGAGATTGAAAGTTGAAGGCATTCAACTTCAACGCCATTTTCTCTACTTTTCCTCAATCCTTTCTTCTTCTTCTTCTTTTTTCTTGTGATTTTGGTTTCTTTTATTCAGGATTTGTTTCCTCCACAGAACTGAAAGCGAATAGCAAACTTATATGAGAAATGAGCGGACAAGTGGGACAGGCCTAACCCAGTTGGACTTAACAATATTTCACTGGAAAAAATAAGTACTGTACTTGAAATTTCAGCAAATTTTACCCCTAAATTTCTTCTTATTTACCTTATTGACCTTTTATTAAAAAAACCAAATGTGTGAGTTCATTACTTTACTTCTCTTGTTGTTAACTAATTTTAATCTAATGTTATTTATATAAAAGATTTAAATCACAATTATTTGTCTTATACATTCCCGTTGCTAATATGACTATATTTGATTATGTATATATAAAATCACGATATATAGTGATATTAGTAACGTTTTGATAAGACATTCTTGGTGTACTAAAGAGTAACTTCAACTTCAATTGGGGTAAAATTGAACTCAAAGAAGGGGCAAAAGAGTCAATATGAGTGGGTAAGGGAAAAGTCCACAATTGTCAACAGCATCTTTGAATTTAGTGTGAAAAAAAAAGGAAAAATTAAAGGGTGTTGATGTGGTCGAGGAGAGAGTGCGGTGAATTTTAAGGCACGAAAAAACCTTTGCCAAGTATATTCCACTTGGCATTATTTCTTCTTTTTCGATTGCATGGAATCCATTTGTACACTTCATTTCTTTATTTATTGCCAAGTTTTCAAACATGCACACCCCCGTGCAAAAGAAGAAAAAAAGAGAGTAGAGTGGGCTAAAACGCTACCTATTGAAATATTATTTTTATTTTTTTAATTTAATTTCGAAACCTCTAAATAAGAATAAATGATTCTAACTTATCTCACTGACTCCTTTTGTCCTCTTCCTCGGTTTCTCCTTCCTCTGAAGACGGCAATAAAATAAGTTTCTCTTTCTGCTTGTTTTTGGACAACTTAAATATCACATAATAGGAGCAATGCAGCAGAAATGAGACTATCAAGTAAAAACAAGGAAGGGCTCATGTGATTTTTTTTAACAAAAGCATTATTCATAGAATTTTTTTAGCGATTATCAAATCATGGGAATAGACAATATATTCGCGAAATCTACTTTCTCTTCATTTTCTAAATTTTTATTTTTGTTGTTCAAAGTTTACTCAGTGTCTCACTTTTTCTGTAGACATTATTCATTGATTATTATGTATATACAACCACACATTTTAATTAAATTCCGGACGGATTAAATAGTGAGAAAGATATTAAAGTTGAAAGGATAACTCTACTCTTTAAGGGATGGAAAATTATCTATATGTCGCGTTTAGTTTATCAGTAGTTTTCACTGAAATATCACAATTATAAATGTGATGGTTAAAAAATTTCATTAGCAAGTAGAAATATCTTGTCGAGTCTCAAACTTCGCTCAAATGCAATAGTCCTCTTATGAACCTCTTCCTAGCCCCGGATGGTGTTGTTCAGCTGACAATAAATGGGATAAAACTTACGGAAATTAATGATCAAGTTTTAGCACACGCAGAAAAGGTTAGATAATATTTTTTTATTTGTATAATTGTTGGTGTACAGAATTATTCTAAATCTAAAAGATAATAAATATCTCATAAAATGATCGAGATATAAAAAATATATATCGGATAATATAATTAAGATACGCGTGAGCTAACCCAATGAACAATATATTTAAAGAAAATAAGAAGGCGACCTCTCTTACTCTATTTTTCTAAAGCATGTACCTTACATTATATGTCGACTTAGATTGAAGCTCCCAAAGTCAGGTACTTTTTTTTAGTATAAACATGTGAGAAGTTAAATAACTTTTATGAGAGTCACTCTCCTAAGTCCTAACCAAGTAAAACATCACTAGTATGGACCGAAAACAAGCCTCTTGACGTCGTCGCCGTCGGTTTTAATTACTCAAAAGTCTTTCGAAAGCATTTATGTAGAGGAAATTTGGAGTGGTCATTAACTTAAAAGTTACCGTGCCAAACCAACAATTGTTATCATAGCAATTTCTTATTTGTATAAGCTTTGGTAGACAAAATTATTCCAAATCTAAAAGATAATAAATATCTCATCGAGATATACAAACATGTGAAAAGTTAAATAACTTTTATGAGAGTCACTCTCCTAAGTCCTAACCAAGTAAAACATCACTAGTATGGACCGAAAACAAGCCTCTTGGCCGTCGTCGCCGTTGGTTTTAATTACTCAAAAGTCTTTCGAAAGCATTTATGTAGAGGAAATTTGGAGTGGTCGTTAACTTAAAAGTTACCATGTCAAACCAACAATTGTTATCATAGCAATTTTTACCTAATATGATAATATAATTAAGATGTGCGTGAACTGACCCAATTAACAATAGTTTTAAAGAAAATAAGAAGGCGACCTCTCTTACTCTATTTTTCTAAAGCATGTGCCTTACTTTATATGTCGACTTAGATTGAAGCTCCCAAAGTCAAGTACTTTGTTTTAGTACAAACATGTGAGAAGTTAAATAACTTTTATGAAAGTCACTCTCCTAAGTCCTAACCAAGTAAAACATCACTAGTATGGACCAAAAAAAAGCCTCTTGGCCGTCTTCGTCGTTGGTTTTAACTACTCAAAAGTCTTTCGAAAGTATTTATGTATAGAAAATTTGGAGTGGTCGTTAACTTAAAAGTTACCGTGTCAAACCAACAATTGTTATCATAGTAATTTCTTATTTGTGTAAGTTTTGGTGGACATAATTATTCCAAATATAAAAGATAATAAATATGTCATAAAATGATCGAGATATACAAACATGTGAAAAGTTAAATAACTTTTATGAGAGTCACTCTCCTAAGTCCTAACCAAGTAAAACATCACTAGTATGGACCGAAAATAAGCCTTTTGGCCGTCGTCGCCATTGGTTTTAATTACTCAAAAGTCTTTCGAAAGCATTTATGTAGAGGAAATTTGGAGTGGTCGTTAACTTAAAAGTTACCATGTCAAACCAACAATTGTTATCATAGCAATTTTTACCTACTATGATAATATAATTAAGATGCACGTGAGCTGACCCAATTAACAATATTTTTAAAGAAAATAAGAAGGCGGCCTCTCTTACTCTATTTTTCTAAAGCATGTACCTTACTTCATATGTCGACATAGATTGAAGCTCCCAAAGTCAAGTACTTTGTTTTAGTACAAACATGTGAGAAGTTAAATAACTTTTATGAGAGTCACTTTTCTAAGTCCTAACCAAGTAAAACATCACTAGTATGGACCAAAAACAAGCCTCTTGGCCGTCTTCGTCGTTGGTTTTAACTACTCAAAAGTCTTTCGAAAGAATTTATGTAGAGGAAATTTGGAGTGGTCGTTAACTTAAAAGTTACCGTGCCAAACCAACAATGGTTATCATAGCAATTTCTTATTTGTATAAGTTTTGGTAGACAGAATTATTTCAAATCTAAAAGATAATAAATATCTCATCGAGATATACAAACATGTGAAAAGTTAAATAACTTTTATGAGAGTCACTCTCCTAAGTCCTAACCAAGTAAACCATCACTAGTATGGACCAAAAACAAGCCTCTTGGCCATCGTCGCCGTTGGTTTTAATTACTCAAAAGTCTTTCGAAAGTATTTATGTAGAGAAAATTTGGAGTGGTCGTTAACTTAAAATTTACCATGTCAAACCAACAATTGTTATCATAGCAATTTTTACCTAATATGATAATATAATTAAGATGCGCGTGAGCTGACCCAATTAATAATATTTTTAAAGAAAATAAGAAGGCAACCTCTCTTACTCTATTTTTCTAAAGCATGTGTCTTACTTTATATGTCGACTTAGATTGAAGCTCCCAAAGTCAAGTACTTTATTTTAGTACAAACATGTGAGAAGTTAAATAACTTTTATGAGAGTCACTCTCCTAAGTCCTAACCAAGTAAAACATCACTAGTATGGACCAAAAACAAGTCTCTTGGCCGTCGTCGTCGTCGTTGGTTTTAACTACTCAAAAGTCTTTCGAAAACATTTATGTAGAGGAAATTTGGAGTGGTCGTTAACTTAAAAGTTACCGTGCCAAACCAACAATTGTTATCATAGCAATTTTTTATTTGTATAAGCTTTGGTAGACAAAATTATTTCAAATCTAAAAGATAATAAATATCTCATCGAGATATACAAACATGTGAAAAGTTAAATAACTTTTATGAGAGTCACTCTCCTAAGTCCTAACCAAGTAAACCATCACTAGTATGGACCAAAAACAAGCCTCTTGGCCATCGTCGCCGTTCGTTTTAATTACTCAAAAGTCTTTCGAAAGCATTTATGTAGAGGAAATTTGGAGTGGTCGTTAACTTAAAAGTTACCATGTCAAACCAACAATTGTTATCATAGCAATTTTTACCTACTAAGATAATATAATTAAGATGCGCGTGAGCTGACCTAATTTATAATATTTTTAAAGAAAATAAGAAGGCGACCTCTCTTACTCTATTTTTTTAAAGCATGTACCTTACTTTATATGTCGACCTAGATTGAAGCTCCCAAAGTCAAGTACTTTGTTTTAGAACAAACATGTGAGAAGTTAAATAACTTTTATGAGAGTCACTCTCCTAAGTCCTAACCAAGTAAAACATCACTAGTATGGACCAAAAACAAGCCTCTTGGCCGTCATCGTCGTTGGTTTTAACTACTCAAAAGCATTTATGTAGAGAAAATTTGGAGTGGTCGTTAACTTAAAAGTTACCGTGTCAAACCAACAATTATTATCATAGCAATTTCTTATTTGTGTAAGCTTTGGTGGACATAATTATTTCAAATATAAAAGATAATAAATATCTCATAAAATGATCGAGATACACAAACATGTGAAAAGTTAAATAACTTTTCTGAGAGTCACTCTCCTAATTCCTAACCAAGTAAAACATCACTAGTATGGACCAAAAATAAGCCTTTTGGCCGTTGTCGCCGTTGGTTTTAATTACTCAAAAGTCTTTCGAAAGCATTTATGTAGAGGAAATATGGAGTGGTCGTTAACTTAAAAGTTACTATGTCCAACCAACAATTGTTATCATAGCAATTTTTACCTACTATGATAATATAATTAAGATGCGCGTGAGCTGACCCAATTAACAATATTTTTAAAGAAAATAAGAAGGCGGCCTCTCTTACTCTATTTTTCTAAAGTATGTACCTTACTTTATATGTCGACATAGATTGAAGCTCCCAAAGTCAAGTACTTTGTTTTAGTACAAACATGTGAGAAGTTAAATAACTTTTATGAGAGTCACTCTCCTAAGTCCTAACCAAGTAAAGCATCACTAGTATGGACCAAAAACAAGCCTCTTGGCCGTCGTCGTCGTTGGTTTTAATTACTCAAAAGTCTTTCGAAAGCATTTATGTAGAGAAAATTTGGAGTGGTCGTTAACTTAAAAGTTACTATGTCCAACCAACAATTGTTATCATAGCAATTTTTACCTACTATGATAATATAATTAAGATGCGCGTGAGCTGACCCAATTAATAATATTTTTAAAGAAAATAAGAAGGCGGCCTCTCTTACTCTATTTTTCTAAAGTATGTACCTTACTTTATTTGTCGACATAGATTGAAGCTCCCAAAGTCAAGTACTTTATTTTAGTACAAACATGTGAGAAGTTAAATAACTTTTATGAGAGTCACTCTCCTAAGTCCTAACCAAGTAAAGCATCACTAGTATGGACCAAAAATAAGCCTCTTGGCCGTCGTCGTCATTGATTTTAACTACTCAAAAGTCTTTCGAAAGCATTTATGTAGAGAAAATTTGGAGTGGTCGTTAACTTAAAAGTTACCGTGTCAAACCAACAATTGTTATCATAGCAATTTCTTATTTGTGTAAGCTTTGATGGACATAATTATTCCAAATATAAAGCTAATAAATATCTCATAAAATGATCGAGATATACAAACATGTTAAAAGTTAAATAACTTTTATGAGAGTCACTCTCCTAAGTCCTAACCAAGTAAAATATCACTATTATGGACCGAAAACAAGCCTCTTGGTCGTCGTCGCCGTTGGTTTTAATTACTCAAAAGTCTTTCGAAAGCATTTATGTAGAGGAAATTTGGAGTGGTCGTTAACTTAAAAGTTACCGTGCCAAACCAACAATGGTTATCATAGCAATTTCTTATTTGTATAAGCTTTGGTAGACAGAATTATTCCAAATATAAAAGATAATAAATATCTCATAAAATGATCGAGATATACAAACATGTGAAAAGTTAAATAACTTTTATGAGAGTCACTCTCCTAAGTCCTAACCAAGTAAAACATCACTAGTATGGACCGAAAACAAGCCTCTTGGCCGTCGTCGCCGGTTTTAATTACTCAAAAGTCTTTCGAAAGCATTTATGTAGAGGAATTTTGGAGTGGTCGTTAACTTAAAAGTTACCATGTCAAACCAACATGGTTATCATAGCAGTTTTCACTTGTTGACACTTAACTATTAAACTAGTTTATATATATGTGTAATTGATGAAAATAAATATTAGTACATTGATACAATATATAGTTGAATTCAAAATTTGCTTAATGAATTTAGTGTAATTACTTTTATACTAGTATTTATAGTTATAAATATTTTGTTATTTATGATACAAATATGTTATGTTGTTGTATCTCATCTAGCATCTCTTTGTAAACTCTACATTCATAATGTCATTATACAAACAAACAAAAAAATAGTTCTTCATTTAAAGTTGATCAAAATTATAGACAAGCCAAATAAACTTCTTCTTGTGTAAAACAATTGTCTGGATTCTTATTGATTTAAGTCTATTCCCTTATTTGCACGTTCATCCAATACCAAATAAAAGTTAATACTATATATCCTAAACTCACCCCGAATGCACTCTGCTAATAACAATTTTGAAATTTCAAGAGTTCACAATGTTGAGGTCAATTTTTCAAAATTATGGGGGGGGGGGGGTGCAAATTCACATAGTATGGTTATAACTTAATTTATTTCTAAAATAATACCATATTAACTCAGACTTCTAGAAATTTAAAGTTAAGATTAAATTAACAGAAAAAGGAGAACATGCATTGGTGATGAATGTTCAAGATTTTTAGGTAATCAATTATTGGTAATTTGGAGGAAAAAAAATACTATATACCTTAGAGGCTAAGAACTAAAAAAAACTTTAATGGCCACGTGCTAAACTCCAAAAGTATATTTATAAAAACTGGTCAAATAAGGAAAAAAGTTAATAAGGTAAATTTTAATTGAATTTGAAGTCATAAATATTATGATCTTCTTAAGTAAAATTTTAGTGGATTTTGAAGTCCTAAATATTAGGAAAATAAAATGACTATTTTGTCTAGTGTGAAATTAAGTAAAAAAGGTGAACGACATTTTGATAGGGACTTCGTGCTTTTAACATATATATATATATATAAACAATTCACGCAGATATTGACAGAAAGCGGGATCAAGTACAAGTTGAGACATAAATATTGATTAGTTGCTTTTAGATGAAAGGTTCCATCTAAAAGTGTATTTGAGTGCTGTGGCCAATGAAGAGTGTATTTGAGGAGTTAAGGGTTATTTTAAAAAAATTTAGGATCTATAAGAACACACACCATAATTAATGGGGTTTCTTACGTACAAAGATATAGGAATAGAAGCTTTTCCAGCTCACTTGTTTTACGTGGAGACAAAACCATAACAAGTTGTAAATTTTACGTTTGAAATAAATTCAGTAGGAAAACTAGAAATATGATTGCAATACTAGTCTAACAATTCGGTTGAAGAATACAACTTATGGCATTGATAAGCATAACTTGCTAATTGCTATTAGCTAAATAAATTTGGACATTTGGTTGAACCTCACCGAATTTTCACATTTTACTCGTCCCATTATTCTGGTTATGACAATTGATTCACAAATTTCTAAATTTTATAGTCATCATTTTTTCTCTTGGAAGAGATGGATATATCAGCGCAATAAGCTTCAGAAAGTAAGAATATACACGAAAAAATGTATTATTTCTTGAGCTGTGAGAACCGTTTCATTTAAAATGTTAAATTTGTTATTGAATTCGGAGAACAATCTCATTTATTTATATCGTATATCCTCTCTACGCTCTTTCACGCTGACATTTAATCTTTTTTCAAGTTAAGTTAAGCATTCAAGGGTATTTGGTTTTATGGCTGACTGGAGATTTTAAACTCTCAACCTTTGCCTACTTTGATACCACATAATATAAGTTGCTACATTTAAAAATTTAAACTATTAAAATTAGATATTATTAATTGTGAAACATGTCATTTGAATATTTATTTATTTATTTGTATAAGTGGGTTGGACAATAGTCCCTTATTGGCTATTGCCTTCACAAATCATTTCAAACATTTTGATTATAAGGTGTCAAAATTAACACATAAAAACTTCAATCTATTCAATACGTCTAAGTTTAAGCGGGTTGATAATAAATATATTAATTTTTAGTTGATTTGTTCAAATGTGTGAATGAACTTTAGACTACCTAAATCGTGTGAAAAAAGTTAGATTTCTTTTATTGCATTTTAGGTATATTTCGCGCCGGATTTTTACATGCTTTGCCTCTATATCCAAAAAAGAAGTTTTCGCTCGAATGATTAGACAATTTATAAGAAACAAACAAAGAATGGAATATAATATTGAGTTAAACATACTAAGTTATAATTCATGCTAGTTAATTTGCCCCCGCTACGCGCGATAAAATATACCTTTTGTATATATAATGGAGACATAAGATATAAAAAATAAAATAACAAAAAATAAATTTAAAATAAAGATATAATTGTAAGACATGAATTATTACAAAAAATAAAAACAAGTGTACAACAAAAATACATATGAACACATAAAATAGAAAACATAAATACAAATGAAAGCATCACCTACTTTCTCTTAGAGATTTATAATTAACGGCCCTCTTATAGAGAAAAGTGTAATATAAATTGTCTAGCATCCTTTTCGATTTAAAGGTTGTTAAGTTCAGTTCATAAACAATAGTATTAGTGATTTTATTTAGAGTTAACATTTTGGGCTTTTTTCACTTTTAGCATGCGCTAGAAACTATTTACATTCAGTAGCTAAAAAATTATATAAAATTTATATCTTTTTTGTATGTAACATGCATAATGTATGTGTGTGTATATATACATACATACAATTTTCGGCTATTATTTTAAAAGCGGTTATACAATGTCATTTTTCCAACATTTTTCACTATTGGAGACTCTAAGTTCTCTCCCTTCCACTCATGTATGATTACTATTCATAGATGACACTTATTATGATTCAATAATGTGCCACACGGAGATCGAAAATAAAAGCAAAGGAATTATCTATCACGTCAAAATAAAGACAAAGACCAAATAATGTGTTTATTATATCTCGGAAGTCCAGTAATTAATATAACAAAAAAAATTGTCCGGAGACATTTATAGACACATAGTTACAATGAATTGTGAAATATAGCATCATATTATTGTTTCCGATATAATATTAGTTATTGCGATAGTATTTGTAAAACCACATATTGGAAAAATAAGTTTGTTGGTTCAAAAAATGTGTCGCCTTAACATTTTCACCGGGAAAAAAAGACGAAAAAGGAAAACTGAAGAAAAGTATAAAACGAAAATATTAATTACCGGGAGATCCCGAAGGGGAAAAAAATTATCTATCATCACCACTGTTTAAATGGCATAAAACCTGCGAAAAGCAAAAACTATCATCGGATGCTACTTTGGCAAGTTTTTTTCTTTCTGCAATATTATCCATGTACTTAAATTGACACCTACAAAAATTATAAGACAAAAAGATAACCGGGAAAAAAGAAAAGAAAATAGTTAAAGACTAATAAATTCTCTCTATCATAAAAAAAACGTGTGTGTAAGAAAAAACCGCTCTCAGTCTCATCCAGCGCACGTTAGAGTGCATGTGCTAACGTACGCCAACTGCCATGGGGAGGGGACGGCCGAAGAAAATTGCAACCACGAGCCAAGTAACTCATTACACAGGAACGAGCACTCCAATTCTGAGGAATGAGAGCAATATGGTTAGAGATCAAGGGGAAGCTCCAATGGAACAGTGGCCGCCATTGTCAACCACGAAGGAAGGTATGAAAACTCCACTGGATAAAGGCAATCATAGTGGTAAAGTAGTTGTTGATGGTCCGATGATACATGCAAGCCCTAATGTAAGCAAAAATGTGACAATTGGTAAGAGTTCTGCACCAATTATTGGTGAACTAGGGGAAAAAGGGACTACATCAGAGATAACTCAACCTCAAATGAATTTACCTCCTGTAGAGGCTGATAAAGGGCAGAAACAGTGGGCAAATCTATTCGTGGGATCGAATTTTACAGCAAAAGGTATGGATCTGAGTTTTATTGCACCAACTATCAAAAATGGTGAGGTGATTGTGGAACTCTGCAAGGAAGAAATTGAGAAGGAGACTCAGAAGTGGAAGCAAGTGTTAATTCTGTATGTTGTTGGAGGAAGTCCAACAATAGGTGTCATGGAAAGGTACATTGCTAGTATGGAACTTTGTAGCAAAGCCTAAGGTGTATTTTCACAATAATGGATATTTTGTGGTTCGTTTCAATTCTATTGAAGATAGAGATGAAGTATTGTATTCACGATCTCACATGTTGAATAACAAGCCTATCATTGTCAAAATGTGGTCTGTTGATTTTGATTTCAATAAAAAGGTGCTTCAAACTATACCAGTGTGGGTCAAGTATCCTAATTTGCCTTTGAATTGCTGGGGATATAGGTCACTAAGTAGGATAAGTAGTGGTTTGGGAATCCCTCTATATGCTTGTCACGACCCGAAATTTTCCACCGACGGGACCGTGATGGCGCCTAACATTTCACTTGCTAGGCAAGCCAACGTTAGAAAAATCGTTAAACCAATTCCTTATTTCCATTCAGTAAATAATAATAATTAACTAAGATGAAATATAATAAGTGCGGAATATCATAAAATTGTATTAATTACTACCACCCGGATCTGGAGTCATAATTCACGAGCATTCTAGAATTTACTACAAGTAATAGTCTGAAAGAAATACAATTGTCTGAATGAAAGAAAATAGTAGGCCATAAAAGATAGACCGGGACTTCAAGGTCTGTGAACGCCGACAGATCTACCTTGAGTCTCCGGACAACGGACCAGTAGCAAACCTCGATCAACTTGAGCCGATATCAAAATCTGCACAGAAAGTGCTTAGTGCAGCATCAGTACAACCGACCCCTTGTACTGGTAGTGACGAGGCTAGGACAAGACACCTACATATAACCTGAATAGTATAATTATGCTAGTGGCAACAACAGTAAATAAAGCAATAACGCAAAAATAATGGGAAGGGGACATACAATGGGGGAATACAATATAAAGAGTGAGAATAATAAAAAGACAGAATTAAACAGAAAATCCTTAAATGAATTGAGCAATTAAAACAGCAAAGGAAAATTGCACGACATCACCCTTCGTGCTTTTACTCTCAACCTCACCAAATAAATAAATAGAACGGCACGGTATCACCCTTCGTACTTTTACTCTCAACCTCACCAAATAAATAAATAGAACAACACGGCATCACCCTTCGTGCTTTTCACTCTTCCTCACAATATAGATAATGCATGCACGGTATCACCCTTCATGCTTTTCACTCTTCCTCACAATATAAATAATGCATGCACGGCATCACCCTTCATGCTTTACACTCTTCCTCACAATATAAATAATGCATGTACGACATCACCCTTCGTGCTTTACACTCCTCCTTACCAATCACCAAATCAATAACAATGGATAGATAAGAGTATCATAAAGAAACCAGTATTTTACCCATAATCAATAACACAATGTAATCTCAACCTTGAATCAATATTCGAAAGTTACCAAATCTCAGTGAAATCAGATATGAGTCACCCATCATTTTAAATAACCCGATAAGCATGGATAGTAGAATTTAAGGCTACAAAATAGACAAGAATAGAATTTCACTCGCATGCTATGACTCGATAATGACGCATAGATGCTCGTCACCTCACCTATACATCGTATTTAACAACCAAACACGTAGCAAATAAACACATAATACTTATTCCCTTAAGCCAAAGTTAGACACGACACTTACCTCGCTCTGAAGGCCACTTAATTCTCAATCACAGCTTTTCCTTTGGAATTCACCTCCAAATCACTCGTATCTATTCAAAAATGACTCAATAATATCAAATATTGCTAAAGGAATCAATTATTTTTCATAAATTAAATTTCCCAAATTTTCCTCCAAAAAGTCAAAAAATCGACCCCGGGCCCGCTTGGTCAAAAACCGAGGTTCGGACCAAAATCCTTTTACCCATTCACCCCCAAGCCCGAATATGTAATTAGTTTTGGAATCTGATCTCAAATTGAGGTTTAAATCCCCAAATTTCCGAAATCCCTAGTTTCTACCCTAACCCCTAATTCTACCATGAAAACTCTAGATTTTAGGTTTAAAATTCAAGAAATATAACGGGTAATTGAAATAAAATGGTTTAGAATCACTTACCAACAATTTAGGGAAGAAATGGCTCTTGAAAAATCGCCTCTCACCATTTGGTTTTTGAGAAAATAAATTTTTGGCTAAAATCCCGTTTTTGGATTCTGTTAAGTGCTGGGCGACAGTGTTCATCGCGTTCGCAAGAGCACTGTCGCGTTAGCGAAGGGTACTGCTGCCAAGCCTTCGTGTTCGCGAGGCCCAGCTCGCGTTCGCGATGGTTACTCCCCCTGGCCTTCGCGTTCGCGAGTCATTGCTCGCGTTCGCGATGAAGAAACGGCTGACTCCCCCTCCCCAATGCCTAACACTACGCGTTCGCGATGGGTTTGTCGCGTTGGCGAAGGGTAACACCCCCATCGCTTCGCGTTCACGACCAAGCCTTCACGTTCGCTAAGAAAAAATCTTCAGCTGCCCAGTTTACTCTTCGTGTCCGCGAGAGTACCTTCGCGAACGCGAAGAAGGACATGCCAGAACATCTGTTGCAGCAAAATACTAGATTTCCAAAGTCCACAACATTCCGTGGCCTATTCGAAACTCACTCGATCCCTCGGGACTCCAAACCAAATATGCACACAAGTCTAAAAATATCATATGAACTTGCTCGCGTGATCAAATCGCCAAAATAACACCTAGAACTACGAATTTGGCACCAAATCAAATGAAATTCTCAAGAACACTTTAAAATTTATATTTTCTCAACTGGACGTCCGAATCACGTCAAATCAACTTTATTTCTCACTAAATTTCACAGACAAGTCTTAAATATCATAATGAACTTGTACCGGGCTCTGAAACCAGAATATGGACCCGGAACTACCAATGCCAAACATCAATCAATTCTTAAAAATAATTAATTTTCATCAAAAATTCATAACTTGAGCTAGGGACTTCCGAATTCGATTCCGGGCATACGCCCAGATCTCATAATTCGATACAGACCTACCTGGACTGTCAAAGTACGGATCTGGGCCCTGTTACCAAAAATATTGATTGAAGTTAACTAAAATCAACTTTTAAGGTAAAAATTCTTATTTTCATTAGTTTTTAACATAAAAGCTTTCCGAAAACCTGCCGGGACTGCGCACGCAAATAGAGGAGGGTAAAAATAAGATATTTTAAGGCTTAAGAGTGCATATTCGAGTTCTAAAATATAAGATAACTTTTTGGGTCATCACAATATTGATGCTTGTACTACTCAAGTTGATAGGATCTCCTATGCAAGAGTATTGGTGGAAATAGATGTTACTAAAAATTTGCCTAGGTCCATCAAGGTGACTGATCCAAATGGGAGGGAGTTTATTCAAGAAATAGCATATGATTGGGTCCCTGAGTTCTGTACTAAATGTATGCAAGTTGGCCACAAATGTAGAGTAGATGAGCAGCTAAGACCAAAACTGAAGGCTAAGAATGCAAAGCAGAAACAGGAATGGCAACCTAAACGTGTACCCAAAGTGCAGGAAACTGTTGCTAAGGAGCAATCGAAGTTGATAGAGCCTAATATTGAAGGAAATGCTAGCACTATTACATTGGTTGCTAGTGCTGGTATAGGAGCACTGAAAGGAAATAAAGAACAAGTGTGGCGGACTGTTATAAGAAAGTCAGTAGGTAGAAGTAGAGAGAGGCAACCAGTTGATGTAGTCAATGTGCTTAATGGTTTTAATCTTCTCACAGAGTCTAAACTGCAGCTAGCAATGCCAAGACAAATGGAGGAAGGAACAAGTAAACATCAAGGTAATAATAGGCAGGAAGGGACTATGCAACCCATTTTCATACGTGTATAAAGTTAGTAGCTTGGAATATAAGGGGCTTAAATAAAGCTCCTAGACAAAAAGAGGTGAAGTGGTTCATTCGAAGTAACAAAGTACATATGATTGCATTGTTAGAACATAAAATAAAAGAACAGATGGCTATGCAAATTATAAGGAAAATTACACCTGGATGGGCATGCTTAGACAACTATGAATATAGTAGTAGAGGAAGAGTATGGTTGCTATGGGATTCAAGTGAAATAAACTGCATAGAGTTGTGTAGAACTTCTCAAATTATACACACTTCAGTTTGTGTTAGGATATTGGATATGACGTTCACTTTTACAGTTGTATATGGATTACATAGTTTGGAAGATAGAAGAAGTCTGTGGGGGGTGAACTGACAAGATTACACTCTATACAACATGGGCCATGGTTGATAATTGGGGATTATAATGCCATTAGATCAGGGAAAGATAGACCAATTGGTAATCATGTGCAGGAACTGGAGGTTAGAGACTTCAGTGAGTTTATTGAAAGCACTGGATTAACAGAAATGAAAACTAGTGGAATGAGCTTTACATGGACAAATTGACACACTTATAGCAAGATTGATAGAGCTTTGATTAATGCTGAATGGATGCTGGACATGCCACACTTAGAGGTATGGATTATGGATCCACATTATTCTGACCATTCCCCACTGAGTATAGCATTGGAGGAGGATGAAGATTGTAGTCCTAAACCATTCAAATTTCTAAATTATCTAGCTGAACACGATGAGTTTATAAAGATAGTAAGTGAAGCATGGGAGAGGCCACAGGAACAAAACAATATGAGGAATGTCTGACAGAAACTAAAAAGAGTGAAGCAGGCTATGAAGGTGTTAAATAATAATGAGTATAATATTATTGGTGATCGGATCAAGGTATGTAGGCAATGACTAATTGCTTTGCAAGAACAAATGAAGGATCCTGGTCAATCTGAGGCCCTAGTAGCTGATGAAAAAGAAATAAAAGTATAGTTGGAGAAATGGTTAGGGGTGGAGGAAAGTATTATGAGGCAGAAGTCAAGAGTAAAATGGTTAAAGCTAGGTGATGCCAATACAACATATTTCTTTGCAAATATGAAAAATAGATACAGTCAGAACAAGATCAGAAGATTAATAAAGTGTAATGGGGATACAGTGCAAACAAGGCAGGGAGTTGAGGAGGAAGTGACATGGTTCTACTAACAACTATTAGGTTCCTCAGCAAATGAGTTGCCTGCTATTAATCCAGCTGTCATGAGAGATGGTCCTATGGTGAATAGGGTGCAACAACTGCAACTGATAGCAGAGGTATCAAAGGAGGATATATATCATGCTCTAAAAGGCATAAGTGACAACAAAGTCCCTGGGTGTGATGGTTTCAATGTTTTATTCTTCAAGAAAGCTTGGCCTGTAGTAGGAGATACAATTACAGATGCAATAATGGAGTTCTTCTCAAGTTCAACTATGTGCCAGCCTATAAATTGTACAACAATAACACTTGTACCTAAGGTGAAAAATCCTTCTAAAATTATTGAGTACAGGCCAATATCATGTTGCACACTACTTTACAAGCTTATATCTAAGGTCCTAACTAATAGATTACAAGGAGTGATGGATGGGCTGGTGGATAAAAGTTAGTCAGTTTTTGTTCCTGGTAGACTGATAAATGACAACATAATACTTAGTCATGAGTTAGTTAAAGGGTATGGCAGAAAAGGTGTTTCTCCTAGATGTATGATAAAAATAGATATGAAGAAGGCTTATGACTCAGTTGCGTGGGGTTATTTAGAGCAAGTGTTGACATATCTGCAGTTGCCAAGGAGATTTGTGCAATGGATTATGAGATGTATAAAAACAGTCTCATATTCCATCATCATTAATGGGCAGCCTACTAGGCCATTTCAAGCTAAGAAAGGATTGAGACAGGGAGATCCACTATCTCCTTATCTATTTGTATTGGTTATGGAGTATCTGACAAGATTATTAAAGACATTCAAGAGGGACCCTAACTTCAATTACCATCCTAAATGTGGAAAAATGAACATAGTGCAACTGAGCTTTGCTGATGACTTATTGTTGTTCTGTCGAGGTGATGCTATATCTGTTCAGCTACTGTTTCAGTGTTTTCAGAAGTTTTCAAAGGCATAAAGGTTAGTGGCAAATGCTGATAAAAGCTCCATATTTTTTGGCGGAGTGCATGATGACAAGCAACAGGAGATTTTACAAGTTCTAGGCTTTGTGAAAGGAACATTACCAGTTAGATACTTGGGAGTGCCTCTCAGCTCTAAGAGATTATTATTGGTGCAGTGCCAGCCTCTACTTGAAAAGATGTTAGGGAGAATTCAATCTTGGACATCAAAGTTTCTGTCCTATGCAGGAAGAATTCAGCTAATTAAGAGTGTGCTATTCTCTATCCAAGTGTTCTGGTCTCAAGTATTTTTGCTGCCAAAGAAACTGATTCAACTCATTGAAAGAGTGTGTCGAACATTTCCATGGACTAGGGGTGTGGAAGTATCAAAGAAAGCTTTATTGTCATGGGATAGTTTGTGTAAGCCTAAAGCAATAGGTGGCTTAAATTTGCTTGATATAGAGGCATGGAACAAGGCAGCTATATGCAAACTTCTATGAAATTTATGCAAGAAAAAAGATAAGATGTGGGTGCAATGGATACATGTGTACTACAAGAAACAGTATTCACTGTGGAGCATTGAGCCAAAGCAAGCTTCTTGGATGGTACAGAAGATTCTGAAAGGCAAACAATATTTTGAGGAAGTTGGTTATACAGAGGAGGATGTAGAGGAAATAAGAAGCTTCTCCACTAAGACTATGTATGTGAAGATTCGAGGTGAATTTGCTAGAGTGCCATGGAGGAAACTGGTGTACAACAATGCTGGATTGCCAAAATAGATCTTTACAGTATTCCTAGCTGCACATCGAAGGCCGCTGACTAAAGACAAATTGAGGGGATGGGGTTATGTGGAAGATGCAACCTGTTCATTATGTAACAATGAGGAGGAAACCATTGATCACTTGGTCTTTAGCTGTCCTTATTCTTCAAGAGTATGGATAGCAATGCTGCGATGACAAGGGATTCATAGGCAAGCAATGACATGGACTAATGAAATTGAGTGGGCAGAAAGATACTATAAGGGTAGGAGCACAACAACTGAACTGTATAAACTCATTCTGGCAGGTAGTATGTACTATATATGGCAAGAGAGGAATGACAAAATTTTCAAAGGTGACCAACGATCAGAAGCAGTGCTAAGCAAAGTAATAACACAAGATGTGCATGGTCGAGGAGCTAGTAAACATCGACTACAACGAAAATTGATGGAACTTAACTACTATCCTAATGTATAGTTAGATGTCATTTCTAGTAGTTTAGTAGTTAGAACTGAGGACAGTGAATTGAATGGCTAAAATCTGGGGCTTATGTCAAGATTAAGCTTGATCACAGCTTGTAAATATTACTGGTAAATGAAAATTTCTTAATTACCAAAAAAAAAATAGGGACCAATCCCCCAAGATATACCGAACTTATTTTAAATTGGAGATTTTCCCCGTATCAAACTTGGTAAGGGACAACATATTGGAGATATATTCATTAAACATCATGCAAAAAGATTTGTATGATATCAATCGGCCATCCACTAAAGAGATTGATTAACTAAATCTTGAAAGATGACAAATGAAAATTTAAGACAAAAAATCTCTTTCAGTTGCCATCTGAACATTGAAGAAGCATAATTTTCTCTCCATTGTATTGTGATGAGACATTAGATCTCATATGTAACTGCAAGAAGTTCGTTAAAATGTGGCAATTGGATTGTCTTGGGAATAAACAGTTGTTTTTATTTAATAGTAATAACTTTTTTAGTTATCTTCATTGGATGTTCATGAAGGGACATGACTTTTGGATTTCATAAATAATTGAAATGAAAAGAATAAGTGGGTAATAATGTAGAAAATGAAGAAAAAAGATTAATAGCTTTCTTGACATATGCGAGGTGCCAAGTGACCTTCTATAGTCCCTCCATTATATATATAGATTTTTTGGTGGAGTGCATGATGACAAGCAACAAGAGATTTTACAAGTTCTAGGCTTTGTGAAAGGAACATTACCAGTTAGATACTTGGGAGTGCCTCTCAGCTCTAAGAGATTATCATTGGTGCAGTGCCATCCTCTACTTGAAAAGATGTTAGAGAGAATTCAATCTTGGACATCAAAGTTCCTGTCCTATGCAGGAAGAATTCAGCTAATTAAGAGTGAGTTATTCTCTATCCAAGTGTTCTGGTCTCAGGTGTTTTTGCTGCCAAAGAAACTGATTCAACTCATTGAAAGAGTGTGTCGAACATATCTATGGACTGGGGGTGTGAAAGTATCAAAGAAAGCTTTGTTGTCATGGGATAGCTTGTGTAAGCCTAAAGCAGTAGGTGGCTTAAGTTTGCTTGATATAGAGGAATGGAATAAGGCAGCTATATGCAAACTTCTATGAAATTTATGCAAGAAAAAGGATAAAATGTGGGTGCAATGGATACATGTATACTACAAGAAACAAAATTCACTGTGGAGCATTGAGCCAAAGCAAGCTTCTTGGATGGTACAGAAGATTCTGAAAGCCAAACAATATTTTGAGGAAGTTGGTTATACAGAGGAGGATGTAGAGGAAATAAGAAGCTTCTCCATTAATACTATGTATGTGAAGATTCGAGGTGAATTTGCTAGAGTAACATGGAGGAAACTGGTGTACAACAATGCTGGATTGCCATAATGGATCTTTACAGTATTCCTAGTTGCACATCGAAGGCTGCCGACTAAAGACAAATTGAGGGGATGGGGTTATGTGGATGATGCAACCTGTTCATTATGTAACAATGAGGAGGAAACCATTGATCACTTGTTCTTTAGCTGTCCTTATTCTTCAAGAGTATGGATAGCAATGCTGCGATGACAAGGGATTCATAGGCAAGCAATGACATGGACTAATGAAATTGAGTGGGCAGAAAGATACTATAAGGGTAGGAGCACAACAACTGAACTGTATAAACTCATTCTGGCAGGTAGTCTGTACTATATATGGCAAGAGAGGAATGGCAGAATTTTCAAAGGTGAACAACGATCAGAAGCAGTGCTAAGCAAAGTAATAACACAAGATGTGCATGGTCGAGGAGCTAGTAAACATCGACTACAACGAAAATTGATGGAACTTAACTACTATCCTAATGTATAGTTAGATGTCATTTCTAGTAGTTTAGTAGTTAGGACTGAGGACAATGAATTGAATGACTAAAATCTGGGACTTATGTCAAGATTAAGCTTGATCACAGCTTGTAAATATTACTGGTAAATAAAAATTTCTTAATTACCAAAAAAAAAAAAAAATAGGGACCAATCCCCCAAGATATACCGAACTTATTTTAAATTGGAGATTTTCCCCGTATCAAACTTGGTAAGGGACAACATATTGGAGATATATTCATTAAACATCATGCAAAAAGATTTGTATGATATCAATCGGCCATCCACTAAAGAGATTGATTAACTAAATCTTGAAAGATGACAAATGAAAATTTAAGACAAAAAATCTCTTTCAGTTGCCATCTGAACATTGAAGAAGCATAATTTTCTCTCCATTGTATTGTGATGAGACATTAGATCTCATATGTAACTGCAAGAAGTCCGTTAAAATGTGGCAATTGGATTGTCTTGGGAATAAACGGTTGTTTTTATTTAATAGTAATAACTTTTGTAGTTATTTTCATTGGATGTTCATGAAGGGACATGACTTTTGGATTTCATAAATAATTGAAATGAAAAGAATAAGTGGGTAATAATGTAGCAAATGAAGAAAAAAGATTAATAGCTTTCTTGACATATGCGAGGTGCCAAGTGACCTTCTATAGTTCCTCCATTATATATATAGATTTGTTGTGAACAATATTTGAACAAAATCGAGTTATGACTTGTTTATTAGTAACTTATTAGTCCATTTTAGCAACCACACACACAAAAAAAAATCTAATCCAACTTCAAGAAGAAAAATTACAGAAATATGATATCATAAGAGTTAATCTTGAATATTTATTCCCCTCCTTGCTCCATGGACAATTCTTTTGTTCTTATTTGCCTCATGGGCAAATCATCAAAATTCAAAAAATTTATCGTATAAAGAAAACTTTTTAAACTTGAAAGTTTGCCCATAAAGTATAACAACAATAACAACAATGATCAAGTAAAATCCACTAGTGAGATTTGGGGAGTGTAGTGTGTACGCAGACCTTATCTCTACCCGAATGAGTAAAGAAACTATTTCCGAGAGACCCTCGGCTCAAGAAGACAGTAAAGTAAACCCTCGAGTTTGCCCATAAAGTAAACGTGTAAAAAATTCAAGATCACCTACTTTCAAGGCTATTCTTGTAAAACAAAATTCATTTCCAAGGCCTTCTTGTAAATTAAAGTCCATTTGATACGACACGTCTGGTGATTTGGGTTTAAACGGTATATAGCACCTTAACATGGTTCGGATCTTCCCCACCCGTCACATTTCACGAGTGACCCGAGACTCATCTCTTGTGTAACACTCCAAAACCCCCTGCTAAACCCTGAAATTTTGATTTTGCCAATTCGTTTTGTACCCATTTAGTTAATCTTCACAGTTCAATTCGGTTTTCTGCGCTAGTTTTTCTGTGAATGGATTTGCCAGAAGGGTTAGAGGAATCACTATCATCCTCTTCATTCTCCAATGGAAGAGTTGACGTTGTTACTGACACAATGAATCAGTTTAAAATTGTAGAAGAAGGTGATGACGGAAGTGGCGTGCAGGTCACGTGCTTTTCTGAAGTCTCTGACGATGCTACTCTTCACTTTCAGATAATTCGTCTTCAGAAACAGGTTTCCTTTGCTCCCTTACTCCATTTTTTATCTAGTAAGTAACTATGTTGCTATCTAATTATCAGAACTTAGTGAAAAGCCAAAGTAGTCACTATTTGAAAAGATTAGAAGTAGCTACATTCGACAAATGGTGCAAATATTCAGTGGCGGATCCAGAATTTTGAAGTAGTGGGTGCTCCACTATATTAGCGCAAGTAGGCATATTGAGCATATAACCAACGGGTTCAACTAAACTCAAGTTTTTGGCACAAAGCATGAATGTAGACGTCAATGATAATCCAAAGTCTTATCATATATATATAAATTTTTGAATCCATAATTTCAAAAGTGTAATAGGTTCAGTGCTAAGAATCTCAAAATAAACATCAAATTTTACTCCTAGATCCCCTCTAAGGCTCCACTAACGCACAATCGATACAAATATCAAATATAAGTTCACAACTATTTGAAACTGATGGTGAACATATCTAACATGTAAACAATTATATCAATTTAAAAAGAAAATACCATTCTATTCATAGTTATTCTCTACGTTTTCATATTTTGAGAATCTCAACTTACACTAAATTTATTATAGATATTTTTATTTAATACTAAAAGAGAAGAAAAATGAGTTTCATTTTGTGGACCAGGAGTAAATATAATATGTTTTGGGAAGTGAATTTGGGGAGAAGAAAGTAAAATGGAAAAGAGAAACTAAAAGGGAAAAGGAAAAAAGAAAGCACGCTGACAAAATGCTTTAAGTAGGACTCAATCTTGCGTTGTAGAGGCCTTAGCCGGTATTTACCCAGCCCCAATAACCAAAGCACCCAGTTGCAATTGTTGGTTCCTGGGTGCTTCACATTTTATATGTCTCTTTTAACAAGTTATCAGTATAATTATATGAATTTCGCGTAGGAAGTAATGGGTGCTCGAGCACCCATAATGATCAACGTGGATCCGCCCCTGCAAATATCGGCCGAGATAGTTCAGCCGCTGGTCCATAAATACTGACACTTAGATAAATGAGGTCTGAGGTGTTCAAAAAATGAGGTTGATCTAAAATCACATGGAGGGAATTTGTCTCGGAAAACACTGCGGTTTCACATAATCATTGTGGACTTAGTTAAGGATGAAACGCAATGGAAGCTAAGGAATTATATAGACTACCAACTCGTTGGGGTTAAGGTTTGGTTACTGTTAGTACTCTTACATTAGCTATAGTGTTGGGCAAGAATCTTTTAGTATGGTTAAAGGCTTATATACTAGTGTAAGAATAAATGTGAGATTCAGAGATCCTCTAGTTTTTAAACACCTCGAATTTGCCTTAAAAGACAAATCATATATGAGCAAAGTAGTATTGGAATGATATAGGTCGAAATTGAGCAAAAAGATTTTATAGAATTCATTTAGCCAAACCCAACTTTACTTGTGAGTGAGATCTTAGTGATTGATTAATGTTCATAACTCCATATTGGTTATGAACGAAAGTAGCAGTTGAAGTCACAAGAAGGTTAACTACCGTGGTACGAAAAGTACAAGTCAGATACTTCTAAACAAATACTTATGGTATTTGATTTGTCATGTACTTAATACTATGTGTGAACAGGTGCTGAATTTAGCTGAGTGTCACTGGTTTACTATGATCTGGAATGTTTTTTTTTTGATGAGGTAAGAGAATTGCATTAAAGGCATCAAGAAGATGCAAGAAGTACAAAAGAGAGAGATACATAAGACATAGTCAGCTCTACAGACAAAAACTAGGCTAAAGCTAAGGAGCTGACGAAGTCCAAGAGAGCTAAGGAGCTGACGAAGTCCAAGAGATTAATAGGGCAATTGACAAGAGTTAAGTTCTGCCAACTATATAACCATAAAAGACATCTAGCCTTAAGTGCGTATGTAGGAGTTGATATCCCATCAAAACATTTGCGAATCTTTTCTGTCCAAACACACCACAAAATACAAGAAGGGATCATCTGCCGGACTTTACTGATGGAGTTATCAACTTTTCATGAAGACCAACTTTCATAGGCATCCTTAATGTTTTGAGGCACGACCCAGCTTAAACCAAAGATGGCAAAGAACATACACCAGATATCTGCTGCAACTGGGCAGTGAAGAAAGAGATGCCTGTTGGATTCTGGCTGCTGCAAATACATATAACATCTGTTGGCCAATTGAAAACTTCTTCTACTGAGATTGTCCTGGGTTATGCATGCTTCATTTAGGGCTATCCAATCGAAACAGGAAATTTTTGAAGGTAGCTTGGTCTTCCAGATGTATTTCCAAGGCCATCCATCAATGATTTCATTGGTGGAGCAAAAGTGAGTGTAGCCTGCATTCATAGTGTAAAGGCCGCCCTTGGAACATCCCCAACTTATACTGTCAAAAGTATTTTCCTTGACTGAGAAGCCTTCCAATTTTGCCAGCAGATTTAGAAGTTATGGAAGCTCCCAGTCCTGCATATCCCTCCCGAAAAGAATGTGCCAACAATTGTCTTGCCAATTTTGAGAAATAGTGGGATCTTGATTCTGAGCTATCCCAGGAAAGTCAAACATCAGGATGGATCCTTCAAACCATTTATCTTTCCAGAACTTTATGTGATTGCCATTGCCCACTTGAAAATAGGAGTTCCGGGATAATTCACTCCAGAGCTTCCTAATGTTCTTCTATGGACCGACCCCATATGGACTTCTGGACAACTTAGTACACCAATGATTCTCGAACCCATGGCGGAAATCGCCCTACGGCGGTGGCACCACTCCAAATTCCCTCAAATTCACACCCCCACTCCTCATCTCATCTTCGTCATTAATATACCATCAACTTTCCCAAAAGCCCCACCAAACTCGCCCAATATCAGATCTTAATTTCCAGAAAAGTTGAATTTTGTTCACTCTCTGACTCTCAACGATTTGCTCAGTCGTTTTGGCTTGAAAGTTACGTGAATCGATTGCTCTTGACAAGAGCAATCGATATACGTTAGCTTCGATTCATTTCGAAGCCACCAGAATCCGTTCGAATCTTGTTGTTTGGCTATTTCCTCCTCCACCGTGTGTTCTAATAGGTATACCAGCATCTCTTTCTATCATTACTGATGTCTTGTTGATAAATCGGCATTTAGTCAAAAATGTTTTGTCTGTTTAATTTCGTATTAGCCAGATTTAGTTTAGCTCATGAATTAGTTTGATTTACTGTTAGTTTCGCATCAAGTTTAGTAATTATTTGTTTGAATGTCTAGATTAAATAGTTGATTGCATGATTAGCAGCTTAATCACGCGATAATTAAGTTTAATTGCATAAGTTGAATTAGTTTAATCAATTTTGAATTAATTAGGTTTTGTTTAAACGGTTTGGTCTTTGCATTACTGTTTGTTTTTGTTCTAATCTGTGTGAATTCCTTTGGTGTAGATGTTTGCAATTACTAAAATTTAAGGGGGTAATTGGGAAAGCACAATAGTGAATCTTAGGTAGTTATGCAAGAAGCTTCTAGAAGGGGATTAAAATGCAATAGAACAAATGAATTAGGTCAAAATTGGGGTGAAAAAGGGTAATTTCAGAAGTTAAAGGAGCTGGAAAATATAGGAAAAATATCTGAAAAGGATAGCTATCCAATTCAGTTTTAAAAGATGCTCTTGTCCTATTTTTTAGGGACCGACATATTCTCTCACACAACCCTTGATTTTTTCTGCATAAAAAGCTCACATACACTTTCATATTAGGATTTTTTCATCTCTGCATTCTTCAGAAAAACACACTCCCTCACTGCACAGATTATTTTCATTTTGCCTTTTCAGAGAATAGATACTCCTCTTGCTTTCACACATTAGTAGCTAGAAATTTGGGAATTTCAGTGATAGAAGTACTGTTGTTTGGCTATTGATTGCTGGATCTATTAGTTGAGCTTCCTCTTCTTTCTACCAGCCTTTACTTGGCTATTTTAGGATCTTTCTACTGCTGTCAAGGTACTACTTCTAATCTCTGGTGATGTAACTGTCATTGTGATACTATATTACTATGAAAATTGCAATAGTTCTTCACTTGTTGTTTGATAAATTGTATTTTTATAGCTGCAAACTCTACTTTAAAGTCTGAATTTGTCTTCTCCTTCAGAGTTTGAATGGTTGTTTGTTGTTGATTTGTGTGATGGCATGGATTATCTATACACAGAATTCAATTAAAGTGCCATTACCATACTTTGAATATGTTAAGATGTTTCCTGTAATTGTTGTTTGCTGTCCACAGTGCCATAATTTGTAGATTTGACCATAATTGGCCAAATCTGTAAACATTGAGGCCAAAATAGCGTCCAGAAGCATCATTGGAGATTCAAACGCACTCTGAAAGCTAATTGTTTCGTGGAGGACCTGTATTTACTAGGTTGTAGTTAGGAACTAATTTTTATTTAATTGTATTATGAAATGCTAGTTGAGAGAGTCATAGTTACACATGCCTGTTTACTCGGCTCAAATTTGGAGGTTGAGTGCAAGTAATGGTACATTGTAATGTTAGTTGTAACTATTCTTCCTTCACTTGATATACAGATCATGAGGTTTAACAGGACTGCTGATTTGTTTGAAAAGGGATCACTTTTGTAACTATTTTCCTTTGCTCAATACGTAGAATGTGGGATTTTAATAGGGCTGTTAATTATGTTCTGGAATGATTCAATATGAATGTCCTAAATCGAGCTCATTTTTGTTGACTAACAGTTCTTGGTTAAGCAATTAAATAAGGAGAATGTGATTGAGTTGTTGGGTATTATTGGGTGAACAATACGAACTTCGATAAGCAAAATTGATTCTTATGTGTCATGCTGTTTTTTTGTACTCGCATGTGTCAAACAAATGAATTTAGAACGAACATTTCCTTCCTTCCAATCTGTTTAGCTAAGGATTTATTTAGAGATTTGCTTCCATGGATACAGCCTCTTCCTACAATTCTATTTCCATAATCATGGCCTCACAACAATCTTAAATTTAGGAAATGAATAATCATAATATGTTAGTATGCTTTAGGCACACGCTTTAATCTATTATCGTGATTGTGTACACGTTCGCGTGATGCGATTATGATTCCCAAAATAAATCAAGGTACGCGTTCGCGCGACTTTGGCAAAACAATCTTAATAAATAATAAAGTGTAACTAATTGTGTACGCGTACGTGTGACATGATTTTTAGCACACCAAATTAACGGATTCACACACACGTGATCCGTTTCAAAGATAATCCATAACACCATAATTAAAAGCGGTAAAAAGAAAAATACACGTAGGTTCTAAAAATACGTAATTAAACAATTAATTAAGCCAGGTGTGATCAAAGCGACCGTGCTAAAACCACGGAATCCGGGAATGCCTAATACCTTCTCTCGGGTTAACAGAATTCCTTACCCGGTTTTCTGTGTTTCGCGGACTTTAAAACAGAGTTAAATTTCCTCGATTTGGGATTTTAAAATAAACCGGTGACTTGGGACACCATAATAATTATCCCAAGTGGCGACTCTAATTAAATAAATAATCCTATTTCGATTAATGTCACTTTAATTGGAAAAACTCCCCTATTCTTCGGAAAAAGAAGGTGTCACAGCTTTGGCGTAGATAGTGCTTTTTGCCATGTTAATGTGCAAACCTGAAATAGCTTCTCTGGAATGTTTCTTTTTATCTTTGAGATTATAGATGAAGATGTTACTCATAGGATCAAAATCAGATAGTTGAAATGGAGAAGTGTTGTTATATAATAAAAGGATACCTACCAAAGTGAAAGGAAAATCCTATAGAACAATTATATGATCAACTATATTATATGGGAGTGAATGTTGGGTCGCTAAAGTCCAATGTATTCACAAGATGAGTATCGCAGAAATGCATATGCCTTCGATGGATGTGTGGTTATACAAGGTTAGACAAGATTAAAAATAATTACATTTAGAAGGTACAAATAGCATACCTTGAGGACAAAATGACAGAAAGTCGCTTGAGATAGCTTGGTCTTATCTTGCGTCGACCTCCATATTTACCGGTCTGTTGGTGTGAAACCATGGTGAGTGAAGGTGTTAAAAAGGAACGAGATGGATCTAACATCACGTGGAAGGAAGTTGTCTCGAAAGACCTACAATCTCTTGGAATCTGTGTAGACTTAACGAAAGATATGACACAATAGAAGAAAGAGATCTATATAGGCGTTGTAAGTTAGTACAGATTATGTTTTAGTTATGTTAGTACGGTAGTTTATGTCCGATGCTTCCCGGGAGTCTTTTAGCCCTAATATAGATTTTATGCCATTAAAAAATTATAGAGAACTTCTAGTATTTTTTTATTGTTATTTTTATTTTTGTTTTGCATATGTTGGCTTGAGATGAATTTAATTGGATAAATATGGTTAGTGAGAGTGCATATGGCCGACTCAACTTGTTTGGACTGAGGCGTAGTTATTGTATCTCTGAGACTATAGAGGTGTCCGTGTGGATCATACTATTGCAATTTGAGGGCTTTCTTTGATAATTCTGTATATTTGTGTATACTGTTAGAAGTTTGCCTTTAACAGCAAATATGACAGAAAATTGAGAATTTTTAATTTAATACAAATGTTAGCATTTTGAAGGAGCATTTATGATCCTGTTGATACATTTGTGACTTGTTTACATCTTTAATCAAGACACACTTAAATGTACTGTATAGAAAGAACGAATTTCTTGATTAGTTGCTATGGTTAATTACAAGTGTGGAATGTCTTCAAAATTGAAAACAGGTTACTCTTCATTTGCAATAATCTCTTTTCATCCTTTCTAGATATATGCTTGGATTGGTTGCAGTTCAGCCAAATTTGGGAATCTATATGCAGCTGCTCCAGCAAGACCTGTAAGTTTGGAACTTGACTTATATTGCTCTTCAACTTTTTCCTTCAACTGCTACCTTTCTTGTCCATCTCTGTAATTGCTTTTGAATAGAGTTAAAATGAACAGCGATAGTAATATTGGATTATACTCCTAAAGAAAAAGATATATTGATTATGTAAGTATCCGAAACAAAATTGAAATGAACACTGAAAATAACTTGGAGTGAGAACAAGAGAGAACAAGGAAAACTCAAAATGAGAGTTCAAAAACCTCCACAGAAATATACTCGTGCATAACCTTTTCTTCATATCCCTTTAAACAAACAGATTTTTTAGTGGGGGATGTATGTTATCTTTCAGAGGGTGATGATGGTTGTGATTTGGCTTGTCTATTTCAGTTGTTACACTCTTTATGTCATGTGCAGAGCAATACCGTTGCGGTGAGTTCCTTGACCGGAGGAACATCTGATAATACAGGATCTGGTATTGCCCGCCGATTAGGTACATCACCACCCAAAATAAGTCAGTTCTCACACTTTTTTCTCTTGATACATTGTCTGACGTAACTCTTGTTACAGTTCTTAAGACTGGACTCAATGTTGTACTAGCTTGTAATATCCCCAAGAACAGCCCCATGCTTGAGGTTTGATCTCTTTCTACTTCCACTCTGTTTATCTTCCCTTTTCTACGTTCCCCCTCTGCATGTTTGCGTAATTGTGTTCCCTCTTCCAAAATTCTATTTGGATGTCATTTTAGTTTTTATATAGCTGATAAGTACATGGAATTGTAAATTATGCAATGCATTATAGTTTGGTATATACACAGTTAGGGGTGGTTTGGTAGGAGGTATTAGAAAAAATAATGCAAGCATTAGCTCTATGCATTACTAATATCTTGTTTGGTACATTTTTTCAACCTGTGTAAAACTATTACTTGTATTAGTTATACATCATACTTGGTATTATCCTATGCATAAGTAATGCATAGAAAACCATGGCATTAGTAATACGAAGGCTACTAATGCATGCATTAGGTTGGTTAAAGACAAAATTATCCTTAAAGTCCCTAAAAGCTTGAGAATATGGAGGGCATTTTTGTAAACAATTATTTTTCTTAAAAATTATGCAATGCATTATAATTTTAATACACCACACCAAACAGTAGATAAGAAATAATATGTGCATTACTAACCCATGCATTACTAATACACCTTATTCCGCACTATTCTTATACACCCTACCAAACGACCCCTAACTGTTTGTATGATTCTCACTCTCCCTTTATTGCGGATTCAGGCTGCTGCTGAGAAAAAGTTGATGCAAAAGCTTATCAGTCTAGGCTACCCAAAGCCAAGACCTCGAGGATCATCTTCGTAATGGATTATCTGTGCATTGAGTACAATGTAGCTGAAAATCCCAGTTAGATATACTCTTAAGAGGTGCATGGCATGTGCGGTATACAGGAAGCCACTACAACAAAGGATACTTTTGAAACCACTGAATCTTTTTCCATCACTGATGAAGAGTGATTGCATAGTAACTTGATTGTGGCGTCTGAAACATTCTTGCTATGCTTGTGTTCCTATTCTTGAATACTCTGATATGGAAAGTGATGAACAACTCTGTAGCTGCAACTTCTTCTTCTTGAGGTTTTAGAACAACCAGCTACTCTTGAGATTTTTGAAATAGAAGACAAAATTGACTAGTGAAACGAGAAACGTTTTCTTTTATTATGATAGCTAGCATTGATGTTTCTCTTTCACAATGAGAGGACAAAATTGACTAGTGAAACAAGAAACGTTTTCTTTTATTATGATAGCTAAGCATTGATGTTTCTCTTTCACAATGATGGGGTAATATCAGGAGTTTAAATTGTACCGTCATACCGTATTTGATCTAGCCCTTGCAAAACTGAAATTGATAACTCTCAGAATTAATAGACCAATTGCTTTACAATTTTCACACACTTGCAGTTTCTTTTCCGATGAATGGGCCTCTAAGGGTAGTTATTAGACTTATTAGCCATAGCTAAGTTAGACCGTAAGAAATGTGACAACCATTTTGTAGCTCTAGTTCTCTCTAAGTTCATTACTTCTCAACCAATTAGGCAGTGCCAGTCTTAAACTTTGTTCGCTCGTATTCTATCTTCGAGCAAGGCTAAGCGAAATGTAAATCCTCTGCAATGTGAATGCTAAGCCATAAATTGTTCGGTTTCTTTTGCAATCCATTTAAACCGAACTTGTAGCAGAGCTTCTTGGCCTCTACTTCAATTTTGGCACAAACAAGAATAGATGGGAAATTTTCTTTCCTTAGTAAAGCTTTTTGTGTCCCTCCCATCATTGACAGCGAAAAGGTCAGGTGAGGCCAGACTAAGTTTTGCCAGATCAAATACTTAACGCTGCTAATCATTTTGGAATTTATACGAAAAGCAGGCTGGAAAAGCAACTGAATTCAACCATCTACAACAGTATTCAAAATCTAAACTACAATCCATAGCAGAGCAAAAAAATGCCACAAGTCTCAACATGTAGAAGCACTTGGCTAATGTTCAAGGAGGTGAAATCAAGATTGCCAGAGGTCACCATCATCTGGTGAAAAGCCATACAGGGCATGAAGCATGGTTCCAGACCTCTGATCTGATCATATAAACTTTCTCATCATAAGAAACCAAAAACCTCGCATTCACGCTGAGTAAGCTAAATGAACACGATAAATCACACGCTAATATCCAGAATAGCTATGCTAAAATGTTATAGTTCCTTGACCATATTTAACAAAGTATCTCAAAATGGATTTTGCAAACAGACTGGTCTACTCATTTGAACCTGCAGGACCAACAAGGACTCCTTGCGCGGAGCCTTCCTTTCGACTACTCTCCTCCTTTACTTCTGCATCAGGCTTTCTCATTCTAATTTTATACTTGGTTTCAAAGTCAGATATTTCCTTTTTCTTTTTCTCAAGAGCTTCATTCAGTCGAGCTATTACTTCCTCAATTCCCTCCTTGTTGCGCTGAACAGCAGGCAGGACTTCCTTGATAGTTCTCTCTACAAGAACACCTCCAATCATCCTATAACACCGCCTTGAAGGGTCAAGTGGTTCTATAGCATTGATCACAAGTGAGTGTTCACTAACTTCCATCTCTAGTTCCGTAATTTTAGAGTAAATCTGGTTGATCTCAGCCCTCATGGAACCATATATGTTAGCAACTGCTTGCTCATTGATTGGTTCTTCAGCTCTGGCAGCCATAGCACTGACACAAAAAAAAAAAAAAAAAAAAAAAAGACACTATGTCAAACATCATATCCAGACTCAGCTGCTTCAACCACTTTATATTGATCAAAGTCAGAAACCGTGGTGATTTAAGAGCACTTGAAATAATCAAATATCGCTGCTGTATCAAGGCAGAGGTAATTTCTCTCAAGTGACTAGTGCAAAAGAGAAACCAAAGGGGCAGCAGAGTCCATGTTATTGATTCAAGAATCAAACCAAACACTTGTACAAACATATATGAAAATATTGGCCTGGATAGGAAACTGAAGTTACGACTTCTCCGGGCTTAGAATTGCAAGGAAGCAAAGAAGAAAAGGTACTCAGGGGGAGAACAATTTTTTTTCTCCGGAGCACTCTTACCATCCTTGCATAAGATTTAAGTGTATCTCCCAAATAAAGGCGGCTATATCATCAAGTGACTAAACACCAATGTTGCATAAAATGGCTTATATGATAATATATTGTTCGAGTTTGGTTTACCCTGTCAAGGATAATGCCTTTTCTTGAGCCCAAGGATGCACAAACTAGAGATTGCAAATTTGAGTTATTAAAAACTAGGACAAAGATTTTAAGACCAGAATGATTACGCAAATTCATGATCATACTCACAACCCGCTATAAGAATCTCAACCTTCTATCCCGACAACAGGAACAAAGTTTAGTTAAGACAAACAATCTCATCACTGTCACTTTCTCATTGCAGCGGGATATATCCAGTACAGGCCTTGAATTCCAATAGGAACCCCAAATAAAGTCATCTAATGCCATTTAGGCATAGCTGAGGCCGAGTATAGAAAACTCAGCAAGAGATGGACTCTACGTATGATTGAGGGTGGGCAATTACACCTTAACAAGTTTTGGAAAGAACTATTTGTTCCCATGTCAATTTGAAACGTTTACCCCTCAAAATTGAAGACTAGCGGTCAACACTTGAGAAAATGAAGGAAAGAAAGACATAAAGTGAGCTATACGGAACTACTTGAAAAAGCTTATTTGGTAAGAATCAAAGCAATTTTAAGATTTCATATTCAGTAATTTCTCTTTAGACATGCTTAATCAGTAATATCTTGATACAAAGTTGCAAAATAAAAACATAAAGAGTTACACATTAATTGTCCAACTGGCCAAAGGTCCTAGATCTGCCCCTGAAAACAGCTTAAGATGAGTTTACATCTGAAGTTTCATGCACCCTGTAGTTATCAAAAGCTAATGCAGACAGCTAACCAACCAAAACCAAGGATCTTTTGCTAGGGAGCCAATCTACGTTGTTATGCTTTTTAACTGGAATATCGTAATCATATATCCAGAAAAAAAAAGAGGTGAAGTTACAATATGTTCGGATTTGTCTTACCAGCTCTACCTCATTTTCTCCTGTAAAAGTCTCTCTTTTTCAAGATTATGCTGCTATAGCATTATCAAACAGGAATTGTTTTCCCCTAACTTCATCCAGTGAGGATAAAGTTTCAATGCTCAATGCATTAATAGGTGCGAGTAACTTAGTAATTTAACTTCCATATAACCCCAAAACAAGTGACATTTCAGTACCAACAAATTACAATGAATTTTTATTATTATCGCCAAATCCAAAGTACTCGTCCTTAAATCAATAAATATTAATGCCCATCAAATCAAGTATCAGAGAAATTCAAAAGCAAATAATCTAGTGTGTGTATGTGTGTGTATATATATATAACCTAACCCAAAAGCCAGTAATAAATCCAGAAAAAATCAACCAGGGGAAGCAAAATAAAGAAATTTTGCAACACTCACCAAGTTTGAAACTTTATAAAACACAACAGTTAGATACTAGGGGAAAAAAAAAGACAAATAAATCATCGGATGTTTTTACATGACTATAAACACATAATCACATAGCAATTTCAAAGATAAAAAACAAGTAAAAGATGACTTACCCGAAATAATGCTAATTTCCTGATTTACAAACTGAGAACAGTGGGAAAATTAGAACAAGGTAAAAAGAAGGAGAAAAAAAATAGGGCGTACTTCGAATTGTTGAAGAAAATAGAGGAATCTACAAAGGAGCTGTTTGGTGTTCACAAGCTTTTGGGGCGCGTGGAAGGAAGGTTAATTTTGGGTTTTGAGAAAAACTTTGCTGTAAGGAGTGGGCTGCTTTTACATATAGTCCGGACAGCCCATTTACAAGAGGAAAATATTTTTTGGCGGATGATACAGTTACCCACAAAAATAAAATTATTTACCATTACCTATCCATTTATTTTTATACCTATCAAACTAATTATATTTTCTACCCATAGTAATTTTTATGGAGAATTTTCTCTTTTTTCTCCAATTTTTTTTATTTCTATGCTTCTTTTCTTTTTTCTTTTTTTCTTTCTTTTCTCCTTTTCTTTTTTCTCGTTTTCTTCTTATTTTTTATATTTTTCTCTTTTATTCATTTATTTTTGCCCAGAGCGTATTATTGTTATTTTTACCATAACTTATTTCACACTCAAATTTGACTCCTTTATTTTTTTTTCTTTATTTCTTGTTCCTTTTCTAATTACACGTGATTGCCATGCAAACCTTGATCTCCTTCCCTATAAAGATCATTACACACTTTATCATTAGCATTAACACAGTCAATTATGGATCAAGAAAATATAATCTACGGCCGCTAAGTCTCCATATATACTAGTTAGAATAGAAATGATAATAAAATATTAGAAAATGCAATAAAAATATAAGTAGCAAAAAAGACTTCTAGTACTATATGATACCAATATGGTATACATGTATACCAATAGAGTATATGATTGCTCTTGAATATTGCTACAACTATCTGCGACTATACTACTGTACCAAAATATTAAAGGATGCAATAAAAGTATGAGAAAATTAGACGCTCACATTGCAAGCTAAATATTCGCAAAGCAACTTGCTCATTCCGTATACTAATAGGGTATATAGTAGTATATGGTCGTTCCAACAATTGCCTATAGCTATAAAAATTATTACATAATACACATAATCTATGTCCATCGGTACAAAAAAATTCCAGCACTGCAAATCATGTTCATATAAATAATTTCAGAATAGAATCCACTTAAAAATGCAGTTAAAATAACCAAAAAAATGTTCAAACTACCATATGATACCAATATGGCATATAACTATACCAACATGGTATACAATTTTACTTGTTAATTCTCGGCAACTATATGACTATACTATTTTTACATAACACATATGCATATAGAGAAAAATAAAAAATAGTGTACCACATATTAATATAATAAAGTATTTCAAGATATTGTACTATATTACTATTATTAAAAGAAAATCAAATAGTGTACCAATTAAATACAGCTAATATAACCAAAAAAAGAATTCAACTAGCATATGATACCAATATAGTATATAGCTATACTAATAGGGTATATAGTTTTAAGGGGTCGTTCCAACAACTGCATATAACTATAAAAACTATTACATAATACACAAAATCTATGTCCATAGGTACAAGAAAATTCAACACAACAAAACATGATCATATAAACCATTTCAGAATAGAATTCACTTAAAAATGCAGCCAAAACAATCAAAAAATATTCTAACTACCATATGATACCACTATGACATAGAATTATACCAATAGGGTATACGGTTCTACCAATTAATTCCAGGCAACTATATATGACTATACTACAATTACATAATACACATGCACAATGAGAAATCAAAAAATAGTGTACCACATATTAATATAATAATATATTTCAAGATATTATACTATAATACTATTATATAAAACAAACGCATAAAGAAAAAATCAAAATAATTACATAATACATATGTATAAATGAAAATTAAAAAAATCAAGATATTGTACTATTTTACTATTACTAAAGAAAAATCAAATAGTGTACCAATTAAATGTAGCTAATACAACCAAAAAAGGTTCCAACTAACATATGATACCAGTATAGTATATAGATATACCAACAGGGTATACAGTTGTACGCAAAGAGTTTAAAAAATATTTTTTTAATTTAATTATTAAACTGAATTAATATCAGTTGTCACATAATCTAATTAATTCAATTTTGTGCGTCATCGATTATACTAAAACTTAGATATGTTATAATAATATACTATATACTATTTTGAAATGGAGAATAAATTAATAAAAAATATTCAATGGACACATAGATCCTATTATGAAATGAGAAAGATAGAAGAAAAATGTTTATTTATATTTGAGAAGACAATAAAAGAGAAAATCATATTTGAGAGATTTGTATGTTAATTGAATATTATTTATTTGAAAGAAAAACTCATCAATGCTAAAATAGAGGTCAATTGTCGTACGACCTATAGGTGGATATAATCTGCCATAAAGAAGAAGAAGTTTGCTAAATTCATATCTCGTGCTTACATGTAATGATTACCAAAACAGAAAGAATCTCAACAAATGGATCTCGCGGCTTAAGTGGGGTTTGGGTGGGCGGGTAATTTATTTTGGTCGTATAGGTATTTTATGTAATTATTTTAAAGATGGGTAGAAACGGGGTAATATAATAGGCCCAAGTAGGTATTTTGTGTAGTTCCCTCAATATTTTTAGAGATCATTTGCTTAGTTTTTTTTATATCAAAATTTACCTTTAAGATATTTATATTTTTGGAATATTTTCATTTATATTTTTTAAAACAAATGTTGATTGGTTAAACAAAATTTTTTACTTTTTTATTAAAAACATTCAAAAAGTTTCTTATCCAAAGAGGTTTCGCACACTTAATTATTTCCGAAAATGAAACTAATGTCGATTAACTTAGAAGAAAATGAAACTCAAACAATTAGAAAAATATTAGTGATGTTCAGAATAATAGCAGATTATGGAAAGTAAGGAGAAAAAACCTCTCAAATTATGTTTTGTATTATCGAAAGAGAATTTCAGGTTATGAACAAAATAAAATTGGAACCACAAGTAACCCCAAATTGAAGAAGTAGCAACCATTTTTACAATAGTACAAAACTTATTTCGAGTAAAAATTAGAAGACCTATTTCCATAAAACCTATTTAAACATTAATCTAAAAAACTAGCACATATCAAATCCTAAATAATTTAAATTTTCTACTTCAACTTTAAATAGTCTTCAACACAAATGACACCCCTATTCATTTTCGGGAAAAATACCCCCCCCCCCCCCCCACCCGAGATTAGTAGTACTAGCAAATTGTGTCATAACATTCTAACATCTTACAGCCAAAAAATATAAACATCTGTGTTCAAACATATGAACATTGAAACACCTAATTTCTTTCCCTTAATAAAGAGAATACACTGAATCTTTGCAAAACCGTCTAGATTGACATACTTCATTATTTTACATCAGTATTCTGTGAACATCATACACCAATAAATACACATCAAAAGAAAAAAAGAAAAACCACCACGTTCAGAGCTAAATACAGATGTCAAAAGAAGTCATACAAGATATATAATCACACAAATCTGTTAAATGGTTTCCTTCCAACTACAGAGGACGTCGAGGCAGTAGAACCCACGCTCATATGATCTCCCGTAGGGTCGTGATCCCTTAGAGAAGTAGCATCTTTGCCAGATCTTGGAGTCAAAGGGAATGATAACCTCCTCCTTGAACTGTTTGATGGGGTAGTACCTGCGTTTCTCTCCTCAGGAATGCTTTTTCCTCTGAATTTAGCTCTGGCTGAGAGGGTTGGTGACATGTAACTGGGACCTGAAAAAGGAGGACAGCTCGTGAGGCTGTCATCATCCTTGAAGGAGTGACTGAAAGGGGAATTAGCAGCACTAGCTCGGCGTCTTGAGTAATTTGATATGCTCGTACTGCTCATTGGTGATGATGTTCTTCTGGGAGTATGCATTAGTTTGCCCCTTAGTGGAACTGCGGACTTAGTTGACCTCGGTGTAACCGATTCATGACTGTCATTATCCAAATGGAGGTGTCTGAAGTTATGACTTAGACGCCACGGACTTGGTTTGTGCTCTGAAATTGTCCTTGGTGGCGTTAGATGGACGTCTTTCACAGCAGATTGGCTCTCGGAATCATTTCCTGGAGGTAGCTGGTTATCCAACCAGTTCCACCACCAAGGAATTCCACTAGCTCGGATGTCCACAATTGATTTGGGGTTGCTTTTCCATAACTGAAAAAAGAGGTATTGCAGACACGGTAAACCATCATAGAGTAACAGAGTGTATTTTGTCAACAAGTCTAAACCAAGAATAACACACAATGATCAAGTACTTTGAACAAAATGTGATATTAGGTGTTCTACCTTGCTCTTATTGCCAGAATCACTAATAGGAAGCTGAAACAACATAATTGAAAGTTCTGACGTTTGTGGTAATTTGCACAAGTGAATTTTGTTTTGGAAGTCTTTCAAGTGCAAAGGCGCTGACTTAAAATTAGCCAAAAACAACAAGAGCAACAAACAGCGAGAATTATTGTAATGCACTTAGTACCAGGATTTATATTATATAAAAGACTTGGTAAGAAGAGAACTGTTAAGAGAAAATATCTAAATAACTTGGCGAAACAGATGGCGAGAAATTGTAATGGTGAACTTAGTACTGTGATTTGTATAGAAAAGAAGTGGTAAGCAAGAGAAACACTAAGAAAAAATATCTCAGTAACTTGGCATTTCCACAGGTTGCACGAAATAGAACGATGAATTTCTGGCATGATAAAAGCAAATTTACACCAATGGTTACCTCTTTCCCACCACAGATTCTTGACTTGCTAAAGGACATAAGCTCGTACCTGGTGAGAATATGCATAGGTCATTGCTCTCTCCCTCTTGATTACAGCCTCCACTTTTTCTCGACGCCTTGCTTCTACCTCTTCTTTAGTTAGCACACTATTATCCCAATCATCATGGTTACCTGCCTCGGTCTAAACCAAAATTTCCTTTTCAACATCAGAGGTAATTCAAAATATGTTTGAAAAAGAAAAGAACTTCAATTCGATAACTCTCACATCCTTTACACCACAGTATATGTACAAAGCGAATCCTAGAATCTAAATTGGCATTGTTGAAGAAGTTGCATACCATCTTTGACCATCGGAAGAACATATCAATTCTTTCACAAGATAATCAAGGAGTAAAAGCACCAACAATGAGGAAAAACACACAATTTAATTGAATAAAATTAAATCAACTCAAGAATGTAGGCAAACAGTGACTCCAAGATATGGCATCAGCCTAAATCACCACCACTAAATAGGTGAGCACCTCAAGATATTTAGCAGTTTAAACTTACCAACTTAGTCCATTTGCTTAGGGTGCTCTCAGCTTCTTTATCATTCGTGTAAGCTTGACTTTGGAGTGCCTGGAACATCTGAGTTCTCCTTGACTGAATTTGCATTTGAACCCTAACTAGAAGCTGCATTTGTTTCATGGCATTTACTGTCTGCCGCTTTGCATTTCTGTTTCTGACCACTCCTTGAAGTCTTGCTAAACCCCTCAAAGACTTGAAACTCCTCCTTCCCTGTGAAGCAGAGCACATTCACATAGGACATACAACAATTATTAATAGCAATTTTTTTTTTTTTTTAATTCCCTCCCAAATTAGGAGGATCTATAGTGTTTCCACACTTTATTATTAGCAATTGATATACTCTCTTTGGAAGCAAATACATTCTTGTCCCACCAATATGAACTGCTCCGGGAAAGGGAGAAAATGGGAAAGGACTCTAATGTTTTTCTTTTTAATCTTTTTATGAACAATGAATTTCTATTCACCCCCTACTTAAATCAAGACGAGTAACAATTAGGACACACAACTCTATATTGTTTAATTTGACATATAAAGTTTTCTCACAAGTTGATAAGAACTAAATTACTCGAATTTTCAAGAAGCTTGTGACAGATGATTGCAGACTCTGAATTTTCCATGCTTCACGAGCATGATTCAGACATTGAGGAAAACTATTTTTTAGCAGTAAAGTTATTAGAACCGGAAATGGGGGATAACTCACTAGTTTCTTGAAAACGATTTAAAAAGATTAGGGGTCTTGATTACTTTTACAAGAATTTTAATCTCTCTTGTTTTATACCCTATTTCAGATAATCTGCAAGTTACTTTGTCTTTGTCAAAATTTCAAAAAGAAAGGAGTTCTCGGCCGAGGAAAGTGGCCTTTTCACGATCAGTTAAATTTTATCTGTTTCACAGTCAATCTACTAAAAGAAATAGTCAAAGGTATAAGATCTCCAGAAGCTGAGAATGTAAGAATGAATCGTGAAGCTTCAATGGTCAAGTCAAACTATCATAAAGAAAAAATTATAGAAGATCAAAGGATTTATACAGATCAAGTGGAACTGCAGTAATAAGACCGACCGTGGTAGAAACTAACTTCTTATGTAGAAATGCGCCCTGAAACCACTGGATGAAACTCAAACATGCTTTGATCAGAGGGATAAAAATTTGTTTACCTGTTCCCAGGTTCTGTAACATACAGTAGGGAATTTCTCCACAGAAAAAGCACCCAAATCTTAGACTAATAAGAGAGCCACAAATATTTAACAGAGCACAAAGCTTATCACATAATTATTTATTATTTCTGTTTGATGCTTGTCTTTGTCAGAAATAAATAGTTGCAGTAGACATAGAAATGATTACTTGGCAGGCTAATTATGAGTTTGCAATAACATGACTTAAACTTATCACTCAAGATCTAGCTAGCTCGCAAAAATCGAGCTATATTGTTAAAGGCTATTTTCAGCCAAACATTGCATGAGGGAGTTATCTTGAACCTTACCACGTGCCGTCTGTAGGCTGCCTGTATCTTGGTTGCTGCAAGATGGAGCGTCAAAGTTGGTTCTGGTTTGTTAGCATAGCTAATCTCTTTGTGTTTCTCACTCACCTCGGGATAAGTAGCTCTAGGAGAGATAGCCTTTAGAGAAGCTGCCCTAGGAGAAAGAGACTTTGGAGAAGCTGCCCTAGGAGAGATAGCCTTTGGAGAAGCTGCCCTAAGAGAGGTAGCGTTTGGAGAAGCTGCCCTATGAGAGGTAGCCTTTGGAGAAGCTGCCCTAGGAGAGGTAGCCTTTGGAGAAGCTGCCCTAGGAGAGGTAGCCTTTGGAGAAGCTGCCCTATGAGAGGTAGCCTTTGGAGAAGCTGCCCTAGGAGAGATGACGCTTGAAGAAGCAACCCTCAGAGATGGGATCCTTGGAGAAGTAGCACTAGGAGATGCAGCCGTATAAGAACTCCTAGGAGATGCAGCTCTGGGTGAACTGATTCTCGGAGAAGTTGGCTTCACAGGGAATGCAGATGGAATGCCAGATTGTTCAGAAGCAGGAGGCCTAACAAGTAGTTTCTGATCATCAACTTCCCCCAGTATTTTCTCAATACTGCTTGGTTCTCTGAAGAGGAATGATTTGAACTCTCCATGCCTCAGTATTCTACGAGCCTTCTTCTTTTCCTTAGCATTTTTCTTCGCTGATCCCTGTAACAATCATCCAATTAAGGTAAGGGTTGTATTACAATGTTTGAACCATAGATATCCTGCAAGTTCTTCCCCCAGTCCTGATATGATCTATTCAGTAATATTTAAGGCAATCATGGTCCATTTTATAAAACAGGATCTCAACTAGTTTTAGAAGTTAGGTAAAAAAAAAAAGGACAACTGAATCAATTGTTGAAGTAGTTTATTTCTTTATGAGCTAACATCAATGATATAACAATATCAAGTTCAAAGGACTCAGATTTTTATAAACTTACATGGGTAAGCTTCTTCCTGGAGTTGCATGCAAATATCCTTTTGAGGGCGTAAAACCAACTGCCTTTTTTACCCATGTTTCTAGCATTACTCTGTCAACCTGAAGAAAAGGAAAATAAACTTAATTGAGTACATCCAGTGTCAAAGCAACATATGATAGTACTAGAAGTGCACATCAGCGCATATGAACTTTGCATGATTTCTTATCATACAGAACAGAAATATTCTAGAACAAAATCCAGATGGAGGCATTTTGATGCATGTCAATGAGAAGGCAGTGACACCTAACACAAAATACACAAGAAATTTGCAAGTCTAATCTACTTAGTTGTTTGTTTATCCATAAGCATTTTAAGTAAAATGATATCAGTTAGAGAACAGGTAACAACCATCCAAACAAGCAGTAAGTTTAAATTTGCACTTTGCACAGTCAGCTGCTATATAAAAAGGGAAAGACAAACACGGAAATGATTTGTTATGGTCCCTTTAATTACTTTTGTTGATATTCCATTATCTGAGTTGATTTTCAAATTCAACCTTCAAGAACTAGAAGGAACCAAACTAAAGGGTAAATTTTTCACTAGCAATGAAACATAACAGCCAGAAGTTCAGGTTATCTATCATCCAAATGATTTCATAATACTCTTTCTTTTTCTTTTTTCTTTTTTAATTCCTTTAGCTGCTTTGCAAGCTACCAAGATAATTAGAATTATTCACCCTTGATGTCCATTTTTCTGCTTGATTTCTAGTTTTAACAAGGAAGACGACACAGTAACGCTAAAATTACAGGGTTTTAGGCTTATATCCTTGACAGTTACGAAGAATGTAACGGACAAAGAATATCTCAGAAATTATAGAAGAACCCCAAAAAAATTAAAAAATAAACAACCATTCACACACAAAAAAAAAAAAAAAAAAAAAAGAGATCTACAGACCCACAACTTTCACTCCCAAGTCTCAAAGCATACAGAAACACGCATACACACAGTGAGTTGAAAAAACAAGGGGAAGGGATTTTTCAAGAAGAAATATCCTTAACCAGAAAGGGAGAAGAAAGATTTGAAATTCCCATAAAGAACCTTTGAAAAAAGATTAAAAAGGTGACATTTTTATCCCTAAAATTAGCATGAAGAGTATGCAGGATTAATCCTAAGAAATCGACCCAGAAAAGTAAATTAATTCAAAAAGAAAGAACTCATGTATGTATACCTCAAGTGATAGTTTAGTTCCATAAAAACCTTTCAGAAAGCTGAAATGAAAGCTCAAAAGGCAACTGCAAAGAAGAAAAGATGAGCTACCTCCACCTTTAGCTCTCTCTCTCTCCCCCCTCTCTCTCTCTCTCTAGAATCTCTCTAGCGCAGCTCCACTTTGCTCTATATACAATAAGATGGTGCTCCTTTTAGACTTTTCGATTCTGAATTAGCCAACTACCTCAGAATCTGGTTCTTTGTTGCTTGCTGGATTTCCCCTTTCTTTTTGTCGTTTTTTGACTTCTTTTTTCCCCTACTCCTCCTACCTGGTGAATACTCCAACTTATTCTATCTAAAAATTTAATTAATAAAAGTAACGGATACATAACAAATAACAAATTAATTAGTCGAAATGGAAGCTGACCCGAACAGCTTAATTAAAACTTAATAATAAAAGTATCTTTGGCAGGGGTTGGAGGTAGGGGAGTTTGGCCACTTTGTCACTCAATAATTGGACAGCCTCTGCTATTAGGTTTGGTTCTTTATCTGTATTTCCGTTTGGATTATGTTTTATCTTGACAACATTGGGGTGACAATGACAGTGATATCTTGGGTTATTTTGAAAATTAAAAGGAAACAAATATAGTACAAACGTGATACAAAGTTTAGTTTTCACTACCACCACTACCACAATACTTCAAGCTCTTTTGTGGTAAAAAGAAACACTAGCATGAGATATTTTTTAAACTGTCGACAAATTAATCACTATGTTTAAATTTGCAGCTACTAATATTCAGTCTTTCGAGTTCAATAATTTTATGTTTGGAAAAATCTAAATAAATTTTGCTGCATAACATAAGCAACGCATTATAGGGTCTTGGAACAACGGTAAAGTTATTTCCGTGATATCTATAAGTCACTGGTTCATACAGTGGAATCAGCCACCGATGGTTATATCAGGGTATGCTAACTACATTACACCTCTTGAAATGTGGCCCGTCCCGAGCTTTACGTGAACGCAGAATACTTCGTACATCGGGTTGCCCTTTTAACGTAAGCAAGGCATCTCCTTATCTTCTTCCTCCAACGATTTTATTGTTATTGATTTTTTATTTTTTTTTCTCTTGAAGCTTAATTAACCAACTGAATTTCCTGCATATGATACTTTCTAAAATTGGCCATCATGATAGCCCATATTTGTAAAATCTTAGAGCATCTAAATTCTACTAATCACAATTTATGGATGGCATTGTATTCTTAAGCAGTTTAGAGAACTTCGATCTCCTTATCTCAAGCAATAATGGACATTCTTGTCCTCTTGCTTCTTCTTTTTTAAATACTAATTTTAATTGTGTTGCTCCTTTTAACAAACTAGTCTTAGGGTAAGCAGCGCTTTGCGCGTGTACCCTGTACCAATGAGTATATAATCTTACAAAATTTTGTCTACATAATTTCTCATATTTTATTTCTTTCTTAAATATTTTTCTTTATTTGTTTATTACACTTAGCTATGTTATTATTCTATTTTTCTAAAAAATTATACATCGTAATCTTGTAAAAAATAAGTCATCCACAAACTTAACTTATAATGAGTGATGTCATTAAAGTTGAACTTTATTATTGGACCAGGTTATATACAAACTTAACTATGTTAAAATGATAGATTACTTTTTAAATATTTAAATAATATTCTCATTTTCTAATCTTTATTTTTTGTGATTCCATATAGTCACTCATATTTTTTATTTTTTATTTTATTTTCTTCGTTTAACATAATTGTCCTATTATTCTAGTTTTGCAACTACTCCTCCTACTATTAAAAATAATGAATCATTAATAAACTTAGCATATAATGAGTGATGTCATTAAAGTAGAATCATCGTTGAATGAGGTTATAGACTTATGTTTTTCTTTTATTTTGAATTATATTTACTTAAATTAATTTGAAACTTATTTTATGTTATGTTGTAATTTTACATAAGAGTATTATGTCAATTTTTTTTTCTTTGGATTTTGAATTTATGTTATGTTTTCGCTTACATTTTATTTGCTTTAATAGTATTCCTTTTATTAATTCAGATTGCATGCCATTCAATTTTCAGTTAGAATTGATAAATTATTTTTTCATAAAATAATGAGTAATGTTACGACATTATATTTATAAATATTAATCATTTTATCAAGCATGTAATCCATGACATTCTAACAAAATATGTAATTTTAGTTTTTATAATTGATTAAAATAAAATATTATTAATCTAAATATATATATCAATTATTTTTACAATATTAGTTACAAAATATGATTAGTAATTAATATATTTTCAAGAAATAATATTTATTTTAAATATCAAATTTAATATTATTTTTAAAGGGATATATTTGTTAAATTATAGCTTTTAATTTTTGATAATTAACTTTATATTTAAAATTTAATCTAACTGTGTAATTACGCTTGTGCAACCAAACAATACACTTATAATTATACTGTATTTATATTATGATAAATAAATTAGTCTCGTAATTACAATACTGTGTAATTACTACCATAAAAATTACACCAATTTTAATTATCCGATGGCTTTTCAAAAAGACCCGAAGTAAAAATTTCCTACTTGATCTGAATTCTGAAATGTAAAGTGGGACAAGTTATTCCACTCCCAACAAGATTAATGAGATGATTCTATTTTAATCCTACTTTATAGATTGGCAAACTATAATTACTTTGTGCATTGTAAATAACGAAATAAATTTTACAAATATATTTTTACTCAATTTTAAAATTTTAAATATTAGAAGTTCTTACATAGTTTAAATAAAAATATTTATTAAAAAATTTTAGATTTCAAAGTCTTAACATTAAAAAAATAATTAAATGACAAATCTTTTATTAATTTCAAAGTTCTAAAGTTTCCTTGTTGAAAAAAAAACTCTTATTTTATTCTTTCTATGTAAAGTAAATAATAACTGCATATAAATTATGAGAAATGCACGTGCAGATTGTTGCCCAAGTTAAGCAAAAAGATAGCGGACAATTTTAGGAAAAGTCTTAGTTGATGTTTTAAATATTAAGCCTTCTTACACGGAATGATTTAATAAGAAATTTTTTGATTATTATTATTTTTCCTTTGCAAATATGTTTATATTATATAATTTAAATAAGGAAGAATTCAATACATAAATTTAGTTGATTTTGAAATCCTAAATATTAAAAAAATAATTAAATGACTATTCCTCATTACAAGGAAAATAATTAACTGACGATTTTGTCCAGTATGAAAGCTATTTTTAAAAGGGTAAAAAAGATAAACTATAGTTCGCTAAGTGTCTTCGTGCTTTTAATATAATATAGATATAAATAAACTTTTTATCATTCACTTTTTGTTTTTGTTTTTTTTATGATGGCCCAAAGTGTCATCTTTAAATTTAATAATTAATTTTGTGTCTTAAGACCTCGAAAAGTACTATTTATCATTCCTCGACTTACGTGCGCAGTCCGTATAGTTCCCCGAAAAGTTTTTATGTGAAAAATGGATTAAAATATGAAATAGAGCTTTAAAACTCAACTGAGTTGACTTTGGTCAATATTTTGAGCAAACGGACTCGAATCAGTATTTTGACAGTTCCGATAAGTCCGTATCATGATTTGGGACTTAGGCGTATGCCCGAAATTGAATTTTGAGATCCCTAGTCCGAGATATGAAATCTTAGTGAAAAATTAAAAGTTTGAAAGTTTAATGATTTTTAAGAATTTACTAATGTTGGATTTATTGACACCGGGTCCGTATTTTAGTTTCGAAGGCCGCTATAGGTCCACTATAATATTTATGACTTGTCTGTCAAATTTGGTGAGAAACGGAGTTGAATTGACGTGATTCGGACGTCCGGTTGTGAAAATATAAGTTTTAAAGTTTTCTTGAAAATTTTCTTTGATTTGGTGTCCGATTCGTCGTTCTAGGTGTTATTTTGGTGATTTGATCGCGTGAGAAAGTTCGTATGATGTTTTAGGACTTGGGCTCATATTTGGTTTGGAGCCCCGGGGGCTCGGGTGAGTTTCGGATAGGCCACGGGATGATTTCGAACTTTGAAAAATCTGGTTTCTGCAAACTTCAGGCTTCTGGTGTGTTGTTCTTCGCGTTCGCGAAGGAACTCTCGCGAACGCGAAGAGCAAATTGGACCGGCATATTTTTGTGCTTCGCGTTCGCGACAGAGGGAACGCGTTCGCGAAGGGTCAAGATGCAAAGCTTCGCGTTCGCGAAGGAAAAATGACCGGAGAGAAATTTGCCTTCGCGAAGGCCAAGCCAGGCAAGCTTCGCGTTTGCGAGGAAGCCCTCGCATTCGCGAAGAGTAAAATTTGGACAGCACAAATTTGTGCTTCGCCAACGCGAGGGTCCCATTTTCAACTATTTTCCATTTTTGAGCTCGGGTAAGGCGATTCTTGGGCGATTTTTACGGAAAAATATTGGGGTAAGTATTTCTTATCCTATATTAATTATATTTAATGATTTCATACTCAGTTATATCATAAATCCGTAAAATTTTGGGAGAAAAATCAGTTTTCTATAAAATCTTCCAAAAACGAAAATTTAAGATTTGAAGGTCCATTTGATATCGGAATTTGATAATTTTTATATGGTTGGAATCGTCTCGGAATGAGTGTTCGAATTTCATAAGTTTTTTTGAGATTCGAGACATGGGCCCCACTGTCAATTTTTAAAGTGAATTTTGGATTTTATCCGGAAAAATAGTAAATTCATATGGAATTAATTCCTATGATTCGTATTGAGTATATCAAATTGTTTGTGAATAGATTTGAAGCTTTTGGAGATAAATTTAAAAGGAAAAGCTGTGGTCGAGTAATTGATTGAAATTACAAAGCGAGATAAGTGTCATGGTTAACCTTGACTTGAGGGAATAGAACCCTTAAATTATTTATTATGTGAAATACATGTGAACGACATATAGGTGAGGTGACGAGTGTCTATACGTCGTCAAATTAATTATTTGCATAATTATTTGAAATCCTAAATTTATTTTAATATACAAATTAATTGTTATGATAATTGTTTCTCTCGTATTCTTTGTCAAATATTAATTTTTGAATTTCTGCAATAATTGCTACATACTAATTTGATTTATGTGCATTAATTTTTACTTGACATTTAGCATATTAAATAGTAAACTGCCTATCTAATTTTCACAATAAATTATTATTTATCATTATTTATTTCATAATTTAATTATAATTATTGTATGCTTGTTGTTTTAAATTTTTTATATTAATTGTTGCATTTATTAGGGCAATTTCTTCTATAAGAATTGATAAATGGATATATTGGAGGATCGAGTTGCACGCCGCAACAGACTTGTTTAAAAGTCCATATTGGGGGATCGGGTTGTACGCCGCAACAGACTTATTAAAAGTCCATATTGAGGGATCGGGTTGTACGCCGCAACAGACTTATTAAAAATTCATATTGGGGGATCGGGTTGCACGCCGCAAGAGACTTGTTTAAAAGTCCATATTGGGGGATCGGGTTGCTTGCCGCAAAAGACTTATTTAAAAGTCTATATATACTTGATTAAAATAAATATATGGGAGTATTGAAAATGAATATGTTGTGGGAGCGGGTTGCATGCTGCAACGGAAATTGATTGAAATAATAATTGGTTATGACTGCTGAGTTGGCTTCAACTATTAGAAATGAGTTACCTGATTTAGTTCTATTATTGTGGTTATTACTATTATTGCGTACAAGTTAATGTAAGTGACCTGCCTTAGCCTCGTCACTACTTCGTCGAGGTTAGGCTCGGCACTTACCAGTACATGGGGTCGGTTTTACTGATACTACACTCTGCACTTCTTGTGCAGATTTTGGAGTTGGTCCCAGCGGCGTATCATAGACTTGCTCGGATTTCAGCTACCAAAGGAGACTTGAGGTATAACTGCACGACGTCCGCAGTTCTAAAGTCCCCGTCTACTTTACTTTAGTTGTATGTTTGCTTTCAGACAGCTTTATTTTATTCAGACCTTTATTTGTATCATTCTAGAAGCTCGTGCACTTGTGGCACCAATTCTGGGATGGTATTTAGACACCGTTATTTTTATGGATTATTCACTACATTTCAGACTTTACTTCAGTATTTATTTCTTTGTTGTTAATAAATTTAAAAATTATTTTAAATGGATAATATTATTCTAACGTTGGCTTGCCTAGAAAGTAAAATGTTAGGCGCCATCACGATCTGAAGGTGGGAATTTCGGGTCATGACGGTTGGTATCAGAGCACTAGGTTACATAGGTCTCACGAGTCACGAGCAAGCTTAGTAGAGTCTGAAGGATCGGTACGGAGACATCTGTACTTATCTCTCAGAGGCTATGAAGTTTAGGAACAATGTCACTTCTTTCTTATTCTGTCGTGCGATTTCATTCTATCATCGATGATTGAACCATTCTACTCTTATTCTCTCGCAGATGGTGAGAACACGTAATACATCTACCGATGGACAGGGACCAGAGCCCCCGGTGGCAACTATGGCCAGGGGTAGAGGTCGAGGCCGAGGTCGTGCTAGAGGCCGAGGTAGAGGCAGAGGTAGAGCTCAGTCTAGAGCTCGAGCAGCAACACCTATGAGTAGTAGCACTTGTTGTAGAACCTCAGGTGGACCTTCAGGAGGAGGTTCTAGTTCAGAATGTACCAGTTGGACCAGTTCAGGTCCCAGATGGATTCATAGCTACTCCAGTGCTTCAAGACGCTCTAGTCCATTTGGTGAGTCTTATGGAGAGCGTGACCCAGAATGGTACATTTTCAGTGGTACCAGCCGTCTCACAGGCTGGGGGAGGAGCACAAACTCCTACTACTCCCGCTCCGGAGCAGATGGCTCCCCAGAATCAGGCTCCAACAGCCCCGCCAGTTGGGGTAGTTCAGCCAGTTATTGCGGCACAGATCGGTGATAGATCTGTCATGTCTTTTGAGGCCTTATTGAGACTAGATAAGTTCACTAAGCTCTTTCTAGTTCACTTCAGTTGTACCCCTTTTGAGGACCCACAGGATTATCTTGATCGCTGCCATGAGGTGCTGTGGAACATGGGTATAGTTGAGACCAATGGGGTTGGTTTTGCTGTATTTCAGATGACGGGATGCACTTACCTAGGAGCAGTTCTCTTAGCTATTTCTGGAGAAGTTCCTTCCTATCACACTGAGAGAGGATTACCGCAAGTAATTTGAGCGGTTACAGCAGGGCAGTATGACTGTTACTCAGTATGAGTCCCGTTTTGTGGATTTATCCCGTCATGCTCTCCTTTTACTACCCACTAAGGGAGAGAGAGTGAGGAGGTTTATTGAGGTACCCACTCACCTTATCAGGATTCAGATGGCAAAGGAGACCAAAAGTGAGATTTCTTTTCATGCGACTGCTAATGTCGCGAGGAGGATCGAGATGGTTCTTGCACAGGAGAGGAGGCAGAGGTCTGGTAAGAGGCCTCGTCAGTTCGGTGATTTCAGTGGTGCATCGTCTGGAGGCAGGGGTAATTTTGGTAGGGGTCATCCTCCCATCCCGTTTCATTCAGCATTACGGGAATCTCACGGTGCTTCAGGGAGCCACGGTCCTATTATGCCTTACTCTGGACAGCTAGCATTTAGTGCACATTCAGCTCCTATTAGTGCACCACCACTCCAGAGTCACTACAGTAGTTATCCGGCCCATTCGGGTCATCTTCAGCTTCAGCAGCCACGACATCAGGATGGGTGTTATTAGTGTAGGAACATTGGTCACATCAGGAGGTATTGACCTAGGTTGGCGAGTAACAGATCTCAGCAGGATTCTCGTGCCATCATACCGGCACCGGTTGCTTCACTGACTGCTCAGCCAGCTAGAGGTAGGGGTCAGGCAGCTAGAGGTGGAGGTCAGGCCATTAGAGGTGGAGGCCAGCTAGAGGTCGTCCTAGGGACGCAGTTCAGAGTGGTGGGGCTCAGCCCCGATTTTATGCTTTTCCAGCTAGGCCTGAGGCCGAGTCATCTGATGCTGTGATCACAAGTATTATTCCAGTTTTCCATAGAGATGCTTCGGTTCTATTTGATCCGGGATCTACTTATTCCTATGTGTCCTCCTATTTTGCTTCATATTTGGTTGTGCTTGTGATTCTCTGAGTGTTTCTGTGTGTGTATCTACACCGGTGTGAGACTCTGTTGTAGTAGATCATGTCTATCATTCGTGTGTGGTTACTATTGATAGTCTTGAGACTAGTGTGGATCTTCTACTTCTTGATATGATAGATTTTGATGTCATCTTGGGTATGGATTGGTTGTCACCTTATCATGATATATTGAATTGTCATGCCAAGATAGTGACCCTAGCTATGTCGGGGTTACCTCGGTTAGAGTGGAAAGGAACTTCTGGCCATTCTGCCAGTAAGGTTATTTCTTATATGAAAGCTCGGCGTATGGTCGAGAAAGGGTGTCTAGCATATTTGGCTTATATTCACGATCCCAATGCGGATGTTCCTTCTATGGACTCAGTACCAGTAGTTCGTGAATTTCCAGAAATATTTCCTACAGATTTGCCAGGAATGCCACCCGATAGAGATATTGACTTCTGTATTGATTTGGCTCCGGACACTCATCCCATTTCTATCCCACCATATTGTATGGCCCCGACGGAGTTGAAAGAATTGAATGAGCAGTTACAATACTTTCTTGATCAAGGATTCATTAGACCCAGTGTCTCGTCCTAGGGTGCACAGTACTATTTATAAAGAATAAAGATGGCTCTATACATATGTGTATAGATTATCGACAGTTGAACAAGGCCACTATCAAAAACAAATATCCGCTGTCAAGAATTGATGACTTATTTGATCAGCTTCAGAGTGCTAAGGTATTTTCGAAGATCGATTTGAGGTCTGGTTACCATCAGTTAAAGATTAGGGCATCTAATGTCCCTAAGACAGCTTTTCGGACTCGGTATGGGCATTACGAATTCCTAGTGATGTCATTTGGGTTGACAAATGCCCCAACAACATTTATGGATTTGATGAATCGAGTGTTCAAGCCCTATTTGGATTCTTTTGTGGTTGTATTCATTGATGATATCTTGATTTACTCCAACAATCGAGATGAGCATGAGCAGCATCTTCGGAGTGTGCTTCAGACTTTGAAAAATAATCAGTTATATGCTAAACTTTCAAAATGCGAGTTTTGGTTAAGCTCAGTTGCCTTTTGGGGGCATGTTGTATCGGCAGAAGGCATAAAGATGGATCCTAAGAAGATTGAGGCTGTTCAGAATTGGCCTAGACCTACCTCAATTACAGAGATCCGGAGTTTATTGGGTTTAGTAGGTTACTATCGTCGGTTCGTGGAAGGGTTTTCATCTATAGCAAGCCCATTGACCAGACTGACCCAAAAAGGTGTCCCATTCAGATGGCCAGATAAGTGTGAGTTGAGCTTTCAGAAGATCAAGACTGCTTTGACTACGGCGCCAGTGTTGGTATTACCTACAAGTTCAAGATCGTATACGGTATATTGTGACGCATCTCACATTGGGCTTGGTGCAGTATTAATGCAAGATGGCAGGATGATTGCATATGCGTCACGATAGTTGAGAGTTCACGAGAAGAATTATCCTGTTCATGACTTAGAATTGGAAGCCATTGTTCATGCGCTGAAGATTTAGAGGCATTATATCTACGGTGTCTCGTGTGAGGTATTTACTGATCATCGTAGCCTTCAGTATCTGTTCAAACAAAAAGATCTTAATTTGAGGCAGAGACGATGGTTGGGATTGTTGAAAGACTATAATATCACCATTTTGTATCACCCCGGAAAGGCCAATGTGGTGGCCGATGCTTTGAGTAGAAAGGCTGTGAGTATGGGCAATCTTGCGTATATTCCGGTTAGTGAGAGGTTGTTAGCTGCAGATGTTCAGACCTTGGCTAATTAGTTCGCGAGGTTAGATGTTTCAGAACCCAGTCGGGTTCTAGCTTACACAGTCGCTCGGTCTTTTTTATATGAGCGCATTAGTGAGCGGTAGTATGATGATCCTCATTTACTTGTCCTTAAGGACACAGTGCGACACGGTGATGCCAAACAGGTTGCTGTAGGGAAAGATGGAGTTCTGCGAATACAGGGTCGTATTTGTGTGCCTAATGTTGACGGGCTTCGTGAATTAATTCTTGAAGAGGCACACAGTTCCAGGTATTCTATTCATCCAGGTAGCACCAAAATGTATCAAGATTTACAATAACATTACTGGTGGAGGAGAATGAAGAAAGATATAGTTGCATATGTAGCTCGGTGTCTGAATTGTCAACAAGTTAAGTACGAGCATTAGAGACCTGGTGGCTTGCTTCAGAAGTTAGAAATTCCTGAGTGGAAATGGGAGCGTATCACTATGAATTTTGTTGTTGGACTCCCACGGACTCAGAGAAAATTTGACGCAGTTTGGGTCATTGTGGACAGGTTGACCAAGTCAACACATTTCATTCTAGTGGTAGTTACCTATTCTTCAGAAAGGTTAGCTGAAATTTACATTCGTGAGATTGTCTGCCTTCACGGTGTGCCCGTGCCTATTATTTCAGATCGAGGTACGCAATTTACCTCACACTTCTGGAGGGCTGTACAGCGTGAGTTAGGCACGCGGGTTGAGTTGAGTACAATATTTCATCCACAGACAGACGGACAGTCAGAGCGCACCATTCATATATTGAAAGATATGCTTCGCGCTTGTGTTATAGACTTTGGAGGTTCTTGGGATCAGTTCTTGCCACTTGCAGAGTTTGCTTATAATAATAGCTACCAGTCGAGCATTCAGATGACTCCATATGAGGCATTATATGGAAGGTAGTGTCGTTCGCCAGTTGACTCCATATGAGCATTCAGAGTTTTCTTGAAAGGGTGGGTGAAGTAGCCTACAGGCTTGCATTACCACCTAGTTTATCAATGGTTCATCCGGTGTTCTATGTGTATATGCTCCGAAAATATCATGGTGATCCGTCTCATGTGTTAAATTTCAACTCAGTCCAATTGGACAAAGATTTAACTTACGAGGAGGAACCGGTGGCTATTCTAGCCCGGTAGGTCCGGCAGTTGAGGTCTAAGAGTTATCCTTCAGTTCGGGTGCAATGGAGAGGTCAGCCAGTAGAGGCATCTACCTGAGAGTCCGAGTCGTACATGCAGAGTAAATATTCACACCTTTTTACCAGCTCAGGTACTTTTTCTAACTCCGTTCGAGGACTAACGTTTGTTTTAGAGGTGGAGAATGTGATGACCCAAAGTATCATATTTAAATTTAATAATTAATTCTGTGTCCTAAGATCTCGAAAAGTACTATTTATCATTCTTCGACTTGCGTGCACAATCCGTACAATTCTCCGAAAAGTTTTTATGTGAAAAATGGATTAAAATATGAAATAGAGATTTAAAACTCAACTGAGTTGAATTTGGTCAACATTTTGAGTAAATGGACTCGGATCAGTATTTTGACAGTTCCGGTAGGTCCGTATCATGATTTGGGACTTAGGCGTATGGCCAGAATCGAATTCCGAGGTCCCTAACCCAAGATATGAAATTTTGATAAAAAATTAAAAGTTTGAAAGTTTAATAATTTTTAAGAATTTACTGATGTTGGTTTATTGACACCGGGTTCGTATTTTGGTTTTGGAGTCCGGTATAGGTCCACTTTAATATTTATGATTTGTTTGCCGAATTTGGTGAGAAACGGAGTTGATTTGACGTGATTCAGACGTCCGTTTGTGAAAATATAAGTTTTAAAATTTTCTTAAAAATTTCCTTTGATTTGGTGTCCGATTCGTCGTTCTAAGTATTATTTTGGCAAATAGATCACGCGAGCAAGTTTGTATGATATTTTAGGACTTAGGCCCATATTTGGTTTGGAGCCCCGAGGGCTCGGGTGAGTTTCGGACAAGCCACGGGATGATTTCGAACTTTGAAAAATCTTGTTTCTGCAAACTTCAGGCTTCTGGTGTGTTCTTCTTCGCGTTCGCGAAGGAACTCTCGCGAACGCGAAGAGCAAACTGGACTGGCACATTTTTATGCTTCGCATTCATGACAGAGGGAAGGCGTTCGCGAAGGGTCAAGATGCAAAGCTTCGCGTTCGCGAAGGGGAAATGACCGGAGAGAAATTTGCCTTCGCGTTCGCGAAGGCCAAGCTAGGCAAGCTTCGCGTTCGCGAGGTAGCCCTCGCATTCGCGAAGAGTAAAAATTGGACAGCACAAATTTATGCTTCGCGAATGCGAGGCACTAACCGCGTTCGCGAAGGGTAAAATCGGAAAAAAAGAACATAAGTTTTGGAAAATGGGATTCGTTCCATTTTCAACTATTTTTCATTTTTGAGCTCGGGTAAGGCGATTCTTGGGTGATTTTCACGGAAAAATATTAGAGTAAGTGTTCCTTATCCTATATTGATTATATTTTATGATTCCATACTCTGTCATATCATGAATCCGTAAAATTTTGGGAGAAAAATCAGATTTTTATAAAATCTTCCATAAACGAAAATTCAAGATTTGAAGGTCCATTTGACATCATAATTTGATAATTTTTATATGGTTGGACTCGTCTCGGAATGGGTGTTCGGATTTAGTAAGTTTTTTCGAGATTCGTCACGTGGGCCCCACTGTCAAATTTTAAAGTGAATTTTAAATTTTATCCGAAAAATTAGTAAATTCATATGGAATTAATTCCTATGATTCGTATTGAGTATATCGAATTGTTTGTGAATAGATTTGAAGCTTTTGGAGACAAATTTAAAAGGAAAAGCTGTGGTCGAGTAATTGATTGAAATTGCAAAGCGAGGTAAGTGTCATGGTTAACCTTGACTTGAGGGAATAGAACCCTTAAGTTATTTATTATGTGAAATGCATATGAACGACGTATAGGCGAGGTGACGAGTGTCTATACGTCGTCAAATTAATTGTTTGCATAATTATTTGAAAATCCTAAATTTGTTTTATTATACAAATTAATTGTTATGATAATTGTTTCTCTCCTATTCTTTGTCAAATATTAATTCTTGAATTCCTACAATAATTGCTACATGCTGATTTGATTTATGTGCTTAATTGCTACTTGACATTTAGCATACTAAATAGTAAACTGCCTATTTTTTTTCATGATTTCCATAATAAATTGCTATTTGTCATTATTTGTTTCATAATTAAATTATAATTATTGTATGCTTGTTGTCTTAAAAATTTATATTAATTGTTGCATTTATTGGGGCAATTTCTTCTATAAGAATTGGTAAATGGATATATTGGAGAATCGGGTTGCACGCCGCAACTGATTTGTTTAAAAGTCCATGTTGGAGGATTGGGTTGCACGCCACAACAAACTTATTAAAAGTCCATATTGGGGGATCGGGTTGTACGCCGCAACAGACTTATTAAAAGTCCATATTGGGGGATCGGTTTGCACGCCGCAACAGACTTATTTAAAAGTCCATATTGGGGGATCGGGTTACTCGCCGCAACAGACTTATTTAAAAGTCTATATATACTTGATTAAAATAAATATATGGGAGGATTGAAAATGAATATGTTGTGGAAGCGGGTTGCATGCTGCAACGGAAATTGATTGAAATAATAATTGGTTATGACTGCCGAGTTGGCTTCAACTGTTAAAAATGAGTTACCTGATTTAATTCTATTATTGTGGTTATTACTATTATTGCGTACAAGTTAATGTAAGTGACCTGCCTTAGCATCGTCACTAATTCGTCGAGGTTAGGGTCGGCACTTACCAGTACATGAGATCGGTTGTACTGATACTGCACTCTGCACTTCTTGTGCAGATTTCGGAGTTGGTCCCAGCGGCGTACCATAGACTTGCTCGGATTTCAGCTGCCAGAGGAGACTTGAGGTATAACTGCACGGCGTCCGCAGTTCTGAAGTCCCCGTCTACTTTACTTTAGCTTTGTGTTTGTTTTCAGACAACTTTATTTTATTCAAACCTTTATTTGTATCATTCTAGAAGCTCGTGCACTTGTGACACCAATTCTGGGATGATATTTAGACACCGTTATTTTTATGGATTATTTACTACATTTCAGACTTTACTTCCGCATTTGTTTCTTCGTTGTTAATAAATTTAAAAATTGTTTTAAAATAGATAATATTATTCTAACGTTGGCTTGCCTAGCAAGTAAAATGTTAGGCGCCATCACGGTCCGAAGTTGAGAATTTCGGATCGTGACATTTTTCCCCTAAATGTAAGACAGAATCAAATTAGCACTGTTCTTAGTGGTTCTAAATCGCCTCCACATGACCTATATATTCACATGACTCATTTTAATGCAAAAATGTTACCAGAACAAATTTGATATCTTGATATTACAATGTATTTAGGCGGTCGAAATAGGAGGTGTTGAGTTTAAGTAAAATCACCATATTACGTAATTAATTACAATGTAAATAATTTTCATGGATGATCATTCAATTTTGTGTTCGTTATGCAAAAGTCATTTTTCTTTTTTTTGTTACGTAAAAGTCATTCAGCTTTGTGTTCATTACTCAAAAGTCATTTTTTTTTCTTTTGTTACACAAAAATTATTTTACTTTGCTCTATTTATCACAAAAGTCACATTGGCCAGATTTTCTAATACTTTTACTTGAAAAATATTAAAAATTCTCTCATTTATGTAACACCTTCTATATTATATACTATATAATATAATTTTACCTAGGTATTTTACTTATAATTAAAATAACTTTATATTATTTTAATTATTATTTTTATAGTATATACATACATTTAATTTTTTCATGACCCTCAATTTGTTTAATCATACTCAAACATGAACATATTTTATATATAAAAACAATAAAAATATTTATTTTCTAATATTTATTTTAGATATGTTTAACAAATGTAGTTTTTTTTTATAGTTAATAAGAATTTTAGTAAAAGTTTCAAAGATATCTGTGTTTAATATTAAGTTTTTTAAAACTTTGTGTGTTAACATTATTTATTTGAAAGTATTAATCTGATGTGTCATTGGCTAAATGTAAGTATTTTATTTATTGGATTAATGGGTATGACTTGGCTGATAAATGAATGAAGTTTGATTTTATAATTTTTATTAAAAGTATTTCATTAAGCATGGTTAAGAACGTAAACTTGAAATTTGTTCACGGTAATATTACCGACAAATTTAATAATACTACTTATATATCTTAAAAATTAATATTAAGAAAAAATTAAATGTACGGAAATGTTATAAAAATAATAAATAAAATAATATTAAGTCATTTTAATTATAAGTAAATACCTGAGTAAAAGTATATTATATAACATATAATATAGAAGGTTTTGCATTAATGAGAGGATTTATAGTGTCAAGGGTATAATAGACTTTTCAGATGAAAGGTTTGTAAAATCTGGTCAACATGACTATTGTGATAATTAGAGCATAGCAAAATAATTTTTGTGTAAAAAAGAAAAAGAAAAATGACTTTTGGGTAATGAACACAAAATTGAATGACTTTTATGTAACAAAAGAAAGAAAAATGACTTTTGAGTAATGAACACAAAGTTGACCGACCACTCATGAAATTTACTCTTACAATGTTAACGATAATAAATGAAATAACCATTTACAAATTATAAGCCAAACTATTAATACAAATGACTTCAACTCAAAATTAGAGCTGGTTGACCTTCATTTATAACATTTCCAGGTTAGAACTTTAATAAAATGAAAATGACACTTCTCTTTTCATTTTATTAGAAAGCGACGTGCAATTCATGCTCACAAGTCACAACATGGGCTAGAGATCGTTGGTTGCTGCCGTTCATTACTTGATATATACTCTTCCATTTGCATCACCAATATTCTTTTATTAATTTGCTCAATGCATGTCATGTTAAATCAAAGTTATAGTAGTTGCAATACCTAACTAAGATACAGGTCAACTTCATCCTCATCTTATACAAAAGAATCCAAGAATTTTGTTGTCATTTGGTTTGAGTTATGACCCTTTTAAGAAGGTACAATAAATTCATAAAATATGGTGAGTTCTGATGTTAGATTGATGAGCTATGTGAAAAGGACTAAAATTTAATTAAGAGAATATAATTAAATAAAATAAGGAATTATTATCTAAGATTGACTTCCTACTTTTTTTCTCTTCATTGGAAATCATCAAATTGCTTATATGATAATAGAGTTTTCGCGAGATATATTAATTAATCAACAACAATAACAACATATCTAGTGCGGTCCAACAAGTGGAGTTTGAGGAGTACCTTAGCCCTACCTTATGAAGATAGAGAAACTATTACAGATAGACCTTCGGCTCAAGAAATTAATTTATGTAACTCGAAAAAAATTTAAATTGTCATAGACCTAAGTAATTTTTATTGATGCTTTAAGAACAATCTTAGATTTTTCGTTATCACTATTTTTGTGGTAGAAAATGGCAAAAAAAGTGTCATCAAGAGAGACAAACCATGAGGCAAACACCATTTAAGAAAAAACTTAGACAAACTCAAATGGCAATGGCAAATTAAGTAGTGATTTGGAAACTAAAACTTCAATTTTCCTCAGCCAAAACCATTCTACTTAAAGGACTTGGGCCAAGCTTTTTTCTTCTTCTAAGAGAATTTCTTCTCCTAATAACTTCCATTTGATTCCTTCTCCTAACTTGCATCATTGCTTCTTCTTCAACCACAAATCTTCTCATTAATACATCATCAGTCAAAGATTTTCCTCTAAATATTTTCCTTCCTTCCAAACTCATTCTTCCACTTGGAATTCTTTCTTGTGAAATGGTAGAGTGAATCATTTGCTTTGATCTAATTGGAGGATAACTATTACTTTTTCTAGGTGGAACATGATCTACTTGAAATACTTCGGTATAGGAAGAAATTGGTGCACATAGACAAACTCTAGTAAAAGAAGTTGCTACCCTTAAGGAGGTGCATCTTCTTAGTTTTTGTCTATTGGAATTATTTGTAGTTGTTGAAATCTCTGTTGATTTTGAAATGCTTCTCCATAATGTAGGATTTCTTGTGGGAATTTCACTTGGCTTGGCAAAGGTTTTCCATAAAGAGGCCATTTCCATTGCTTTTTGGTACCAAGCCTTCCTACAAAACCACATGCATATCTATTGAGTTTAGCTTTTATATATGATAATAAAAATTATTTACACAATTCCGAAATTTAATTATGTACTGTAACTGTCAATAGTAAGTATGAACTAGCGTAACTAAAAGAAGTATGCAAATAACATGCTAAAACGGATTAATCTTTTACATTGTTCGTCTGTACAAGTTTAATTCATATGAGTATTTTAATGTGGTTGTCCTCTTCGAGTATAAAAATTAAATTAAAAGAAGTACACACAGAGACACATAAAAAGTATCAAATAGGGGGGACTTCAAATTTTCAGCTTGTTCACTGACTAAACAGTTGAAATACCAAGATTGATTTTATAAAAGGTGGATATAACATTTGAAAGTCATGAAAAAGACCAAAAAAAACGCCATGAACTTTGTTAAATCAGGTCAATTGAAATTCTCTAGACCGAGTCAAACTCTCGAAAAGGGCTAGGCTTCTAATTGATGGACGAATAGACAGTTCTGTTGAACAAGTCCTTTAGGATAGGTCAAAGTTTGATTCAGTCTTTAGCAAAGAGTTGAAATCATTGATCTTAGAGGGGCAAGTGCAGATATAGCCATTCTCAGGGATACTATTTAAAGATTAGCCATTACTTATTTTGTCTTGAAATTCTAAACTAAAAATCTTAACTCTTGACAATTCAGGATATTTTGTCCTGCAAAATTAAACTGAAAAGCTGAAATTCAGGACGCACTGACTAATTTCTAAAGAGCAGCCCTTTAGAGTGGCTACCTGGTGGACATGAAACCCATTACATGTTAAGGCTTTTAATATGGGCCTAAATGTACTTTGACACATGGAGTAGAAATGGCGTAGGATAGCCATTTTTTAACATGATATTTAATTTTAATCCAATATTTTAAATGCTGAGCAAAAATAGTCACTATTCTATTATAATTAATATGAAAAGACGTTGTTACCCTTTCTTCATGAGTGCTGTATAAATATTATTTAACGTCGTGTCCTTAATATTTACACTGCACATATGAAGTTAAGGACATGATGTCCTAAAGTTTAACAACGGAAGGTGCAAATACATGACACTTTATCCTTAATATTTATATAGCATTCATGAAATTAAGGATACCATGTCCTTAATATTTACACAGCACCCATGTCTGGCTAAACAGTAAATATATTTTAAACAGTGGCTAAAGAGTAAAGACATCTCTAATTAGTGGCTAATTATGCACTTAGACCAGCCTATATTGAAAATTGGGCCATTTACTGAGGTAAAAAAGCCCAACTAACAGGCAGTGAATTCTATTTTAAGTTATAAACAACAATTTTTAATTAAATTTTGGGGGAAAAAAATTCAACTTGGGATTGGAATTGCATTCTACAATTACAACTTCGTCTTGTATCACTTTACGTATTCAAATCCAAAATACCTCCCTACTATATGATAAAATAATAACTTGAAATTGTATGGAGGTGTCGGATTAAATTGGACTAGTTTGATTTGGGGAACTATAATACAACTCATCTTGAGGCATATTAACATTTCTCAATTCAAGGGAAAGATCCTCGTTACTTACAAGAGGAACACAAGAGGATCACTTAATCAGGTTCTTCTTATTGACGACCGGAGGTTTTCTTGGTTTTGTCATGAAAATCGAGTTGATTTAAAAATCAAGCAATATTCATAGAAACATATTTTCTTTTTATAATGATATCAAAGCATTTTGTGATATCGAATAACCAATGAAGACACATATCACAATTCTTCTTCTGTTACAACATATTTATTAATTGACACTAAATTATATTGACAGTGTAAAAATCTTTACGTTGTGAGTTTGTATAAGATAAACCATTTGTTTATAATTCACGATTCTTCATCCAAATTTGACAGCATGTAACTTTAAAGAAAGAAAAATTGAATGAAAAAGAAAGGAAGAAGATGAAGGAGAGAAATTACCTTGCTTGTGAAGAGTTCTTTGGATCTTGCATTAACAAAGAAGATCAAAGATGATATGGAGATCTTTCAGAGAAAAGAAGAAGAGGATGAGGAAGAAAGTTCTTCTCATCTGGGATTATACTAGCTAGTACACTTACTATAAAAGAAACAAAGAAAAGACTAATGATAATCAACTACACACACAGAGTTTCTGAAATATGGGTTGGCAACTTAATTTAATTAGAGCTCTCTTTTTCTTTTTCTAATAATTCTTTTCTTTTTTATAAGGCTCTTCCTTTTTTGCTTTAGCAGGCAAATGATTCTTGCTGACATTCAAATTTCAAAAGTGCAAAGTGAGAGTGAGATTATTATTTGTTTTTTTTTTTTAACCCTTGAAAATTATCATTTAGACCATTGGTTATTTTTAGGACCCCATTATCAGATCAACCACTTAAAAGGGACCACTTAAGTGAAAAATATAATTTAAAGCACAACTTTTTTCAAAATTCTTACATGGGGGAACGAGAGAGAGCAAATTGCATAAGAAAGAAATGAAGTTCTCAAACGGGTACCTCAAATGATATGACAAATTTAGTGCTTAGAGTTATTGTCTTTCATGTTTAAGATAATAGACCTACAATCTCTTAAAATCAATGAAAAAATAACCCAAAAAAGAGGGACGTTGAAAGAATTTATTATATTAGCGATACACTTAATTAGGAATATGTTTTTTAGTCATATTAATACCTTAACGTGAGGCCTTATATATGTTATATAAGTCTTTTAGTTCTAGTAGAGATTCTTAATTATACTAGTAGAAAATGTAGAGAAATTCTATTTTTTAAAAAGAATTATTTTGTATAATATTGATTTGAGGGAAAATCATATAAAAATCCCAACTTGTTTAGGTATAATTATTCCCCTTCCCTTTGTTGGAACTATCAGAGCAACCCATATTATCGTTTAGGTATAATTATTATGTAATTCACTTGTTGGTAAAGTTAAAATCCATCTCGAACAGAGTGGAGGGTTCGAAAAAAAAAAAGATGGTAAAAAAAACAGGTAGGAGCTCGAGGAGATAAGACCGATTTAGCTTGAGAATCAGTAATTAGTAAAGCAATGTTCAGGGGCAAGCATCGAGTCTAACCATTTTGGTTTGTGAACTGTCCAAGGTAAGGCAGTGAGAGAGTGTAGAGAAAATAAACTATTAGTGAAAAATGTAAAATTATCACATAAAGGGTAAACTTGTCCTTATATAGTATAGTTTTGTTACATGAAATATCACAAAGAGCCTGTGCAATATCTAACTAAATAATAAGAGAGGTATGTGTTAGATACAAAAAAAAAATCGTAGGTATTCTGTAAATATGTAATGAAAAATTGAGCCCTACAACTTCATTTCCAGTCCCCTGATAATTAATCAGTAATTTAGCATCTTCCCATTATGGAATAGAAGTATCAAATCTATGACAAAATTTATCTGCACAAAATATTTACAACCAAGTAAAAGAATGGTGCTTGGTTGAGTAATATGCATTCGTACTTTAATTTTTAACCCTCTTGGTTAAACTATTTAGTTTAGTGTAAACACCGGATATGAGTAAATTTTAACTCTAAATCCATTATCTTAGACATGATTTCATTGGTTCATTTGAACCTCGCCCTTCACTCTCAGGCTATAGCTTCATATGTATTAGTTCGTCCTTATTCCCATTACCAGAATATTCAAAAAGTTGAGTTCATATTATGATCCTTAGTACTAGTAATTTATCTGTTTCGACTGCACCAAAACGCTGTTTATAATCATGTAATTTCCTATTATATGCTATGATTGGGAGCATGTACTTAAAGCCTTATGTGTCTGTGCTTCTTCTTATTACTTTAGAACAATCATTGAGTACTATCTCAAGCTTTGCCCCTTTTACTTTTCCTGCTGGGTAATATATGTTTGAGAGGTTAGATCAAATCAGTTGGATTTCACGCTTTGCTTCCTAATTGTTTGGAATTCTAAGCACCTTTTGTGCATAGATTTTGCCAAATTAAATGTGGGTTTTATTTGGCAAACACATGTTTAGCAAACACATGTTTGGTCATAGATTTTGCCTACATTTTGGTAAGAGCTGGTTTTGAGCCAAAATATTACTATTATATTTTTTAAAATTACCCTAAACTTTTGTATTTTATAAAAGAGCCCACTATTTATTATTTTGTAACAATATTACTTCGTCTTCTCGGTCACCTGATAGTGTATCATTGTGTTCATTATGAAAATGATAATCTTGTATCAAATTTATTTATGTTCAGGACTATGGTTTGCGATAATATAATGAATGTTATTGATAATGGTACTATTGAGTATTTGTGATAGTTTTTAGAACTTGTGGGTATAAGTCATGTTTCATGTTTTTCCAAAATAAATTTGAGAAATATGTTTTGAAAACTGATGTCCAAACACATTTTCATCTTAAAACAAAATTTCACTCACATCAGATTTTTCAGAACAAATTTAAGAATCTATGGCCAAACGCTAGCTAAATATGCCAATCTTAGCCCCAAACGCGTAGTATAAGAAATAATTTACGAGCACTTAACATTTGCATCAAACAAATAAACGCAAGACATATATCTTGTATATAAACATTTTTACCATTCAATCATGATTAACTGATATATTTTCATTTTAATTTGTTATTAATGCGAAATTTGAATTGTTTGATTAGATTTAGTAGGCGTTTGAAAAAAGTAGTATTTGGAGTTAAGTTGAAAAATGATATTTGGAATTTGAAATTATTGGACATGCATTTCACTTAAAAAAATATTGTGAGTGAGGAAAAAAAGTTTTCTGAAAATTTTTGAATCACTTTTTGATTTTTGAAAAACTCACTTTCGAAATTTTTTCAAAAACTTGTAAAATTTGACGGACAAACACATTTTTAATTCTTTTTTTTGTAAAAAAAGAATTTTTTTTAATGGACGTCCCTAAACACCGAATATATTATGTAAGTATCTTCAATCTCTTTTGGGGTCTTGGGAGGGTTGTTTTTTTTTTTGGGGGGGGGGGGGGGGAGGTGTCAGTAGTAGAAAGAGGCATGAATTTGTACATTATGCATAAATTAAGTATGCCAAATGGATGACATTATGATTCCTTTTCGTTGGTGGTGTTAAATCAATGAACCCAAAAGCTGCTGCAGATGTCAAAAGACAACATGATTACACGTACTTTTATTAGGTATTGCCATTAGGTCTAAAGTACCATTAAAAAAGTCTAAGTAAGATCACTTATCAGAAAATTTTAAACAAATCATAAAGAGAATAAAAATGTAAAAAGAAATGGCAAATCTTCTTATAGTGTCATAGGCTCATAGCTATTTAAAACAAGGAAGAATTGAAACCCTTTTCTACCAAAACACAAAAGAAGAAGAAGTTAGACATAAGTACTTTCTTTTCTATTTTTACTTTTTGAAACCGTACTTAAGCACTAACAATGAGATTAATTGCAGACTTCGTAATTAAGGAGGCTCTAACTTCTAACAACAAGAAAGCTTCCATAGTGCAATTATAATTTCTTTGTTTGTTGGTTGGTTTGTTTGGAGACCAGAAGGGAAATTATCTAAGATAAAAAGGAATTTCCCCTTTTATATCATGACTAATTGCAGAATAAGAATTTCACAGAGAAATTCTATATGTTTGCAAATCACAGGCCATAAAAAATTAAAGGAAATGATATCCTTCTTGTCCTTTTTTTTTCTCTTCTTCCTTTTCATTTTCGCTTGAGAAAATAATGTTACACGGTACAGTTCCATATTGGACCATGGCATTCGCCGTTTAGTTGCATACAATATGTTATTAAAAAAGAGGCAGCCCAGAGCACTAAGGTCATGCTATGCGTGGGGTCCAGAAAAAAGACGGAACATAAGGGTTTATCATACGTAGTCTTATCCTGCATTTTTGCAAGAGATTATTTACACGGTTCAAACATGTGACCTTTTGGTCACATGACAATAACTTTACCAGTTATCAATTATGTTATTAGAGTTTACTAAAATTACTATATAACAAGTGTGAAATGGGAACATGGGTCCTATATTTCAAAGATATCAACGTAGTATTTAATTTATATTCTCTTTTCAATATTAACATAAAGTTCGATTCCAAAAAGAGAAAAAAATGTGACTGAAAAAGTGAAAACTACCAATTAATGTAAGATCCCACATGTATGCAGGATTTCAGGTTATCTTTTAGTTTTTTGGCCAAGTCAAGTTAAGGACTGGACCACCAAATCTTGGACTAGTTCTTATGATCTTTCATTTTTTGTTTTCCTTTTCTGATTTTTGCTATATGTGTTATCATTATCATGTTTCCTCTTGGCTTTCCAGTCATTTTCTTCAACCAAACATATGAAATCGAGTGATGGTAATAACATATATAGGTGAGGGAGCTTAGCTTTGATAAGTTTTTAATCAAACTATATGGACCAATAAAAATATCCACTAGCAAACATTATTATAAAATCTAGCTTTAGAAAAGTAAAGACTAAAGGAGTATAGGTTACTCTATTTAGAGAAAGTTGTAACTGTTTGTTAAACAAAAAGAGGCACTAGCTATATAATAAAAGTAGAATGAGTGTGCTAAATTGACCGTTAATTCATTTATCCTCATTACTTGTTCTACAAGAGACGTTATCCCAGGATTATACAAAATCAAATTAGAATTGCTTTGATATATCATATATTTTTTTTGCAATTTTATGATTTTTAAAATGGAAATCTTTTGATTTGCATACATCAAGTCATTTAACACAAAAAAACTGTTAATGGATAAAAGCTTCCAATTATATATCGCGACACATAATTACCCTCTTATTAGCACTTATCTATCTATCTATATTATTATAAAAATATGAATACAATGTCGGTTTACAAAAATAACCTTATAATATTAAGTATAATAACTCATAATAAAAGGACATAACCAAAATTCTAAATATTAGCCTTATAATCTTATTAGTTTTAGGACATAACATTACACGTTAGAATTTAGGAATCCTACATGATTACCTTTAGAAATCCTATTAGTATAATTACTTTCGGGCTGACTAATTCATATAAAATTGAACAAGTAAATATCTTTAGTCATGTAATCCTATTACTTTCAGGATATACTTCTTAAAATTCCTATTACTAATTTAATTTGAAAACGTACTATAATGTCCTATTACTAATTTAATTTGAGAATGTATTATATTGTCCAAATTCATTTAGAAAAAGAAGAGCTTGTATTATTATAAAAGCATAAATACAATATTAATATACCAAAATAGCCCTAAATTATTAAACGGAAGAACTCATAGAAAGAGGACATAACTGCAATAACCTATTTTTTGGATTACAATACCTTCTATGCTAATTTTTAATATTTACGATTTTAAAATTAATAAAATTTTGTCTATTAAATTCTTATTAAAAATATGTAGGAAGGTTTAATAAAATCAATTTCATAAGAATCCTCCGTATTGGCAATACATTATCACTCCATAATGTCCAATACCAAGAAAAAATAAAAGTAATATTAAATGGACCGCATAAAAAGTTGAAATTGAAAATAAAAAATACCCCCACGATAATATTTTTTTATATTATATTTGAACTATTTTCCTACTCAAAAAATATTTTTTAATTAATGTTTCCTGTAATATTAAAAAATACTCAATTATTAAATAACAACTAAGAAAATATTTAAGAATATAAATGTGTGAGAAAGAGAAAAAAATGGTTGGTAAGAGTCTATACCACTAATGATTCTACAAATATAAAGATCTGAAAGTGAAATGTCATATCAATCTTTTACTCTTTGAAAATAAAATTTATGGTGGATAAAATTATAATTAATATTAAATATTCAAAACAAGAGATGAACTAATATTAAGATCTGAATCAACATAAAATAAATTATTTTTTATGTTAAAATCAAATAATAAATCTTTGAATTAATTATTTAGCAAGAGAATCCAATTCAATTATTTTTTAAATTCATTATATGAGTAAAATTCTTATTCAATTTAAAAAACAATCTTAGGGTACATAAATTTATTCCATAAAAAGAGGGTTAGAACACAAAGTGAAAGAGTTAGTATATTATTAAGAATCAAAATGCCATACAAGTGTCTGGGAAGTACAATCAAAGCTAAATCCTAAACAAGAACAAGCTTTCAAGACTATATTATAAATAGTCGACTCTGCTATAACGGGGTTATTCTTTGTAGATGCCTACGGCGGAATCGAAATAATATTTCTATGTCATGCATCACTTATAAATATCATATCAAGAGGCATGACACGGTTAGTAATAATAGCAAGTGGTGTGCTAACAACAATTTTATTGTGAGACCACCCACTTTAGATTTGATATACCTTTTCAAACAACTTAAATAACCATCACAAATATATCAAAGCAGAGCAATAGTGCTAAATATTTGTTGTCAACTTTATTATTTCATACGAATGTTAGTGTCACCGTTTATATAATAGACTAAGCTAAAATTGATCTTCCATTGTATATAAGTTGATTTTGAAGAAAAATATGCTCGTCATGCTATTAAAAAACTTAGATATGCCGAATAACTTATGTAATAGCACACATATGGTATATAGAAGTTTTGACAATAATATCATACATGCAAAAATTAAGATACTAATCAATGTGATTCTAAGTATATTCTTATCCCTGAATTCAATTTTCGTCATCCGAAACTAAGGAATATCCTTTTAAATTTGTGTGAAAATAATTTTTAGTATGTTTATGTTTTGCAAATATAATAAATAAAGCACAAGGACAAACATCTTAAATATTGGACTATATTTATCGCAATATATTTTCTTGCACGAACAACTGCATGTTGCACTTTCAAGAGAGATATCAAGATCGACAACGAGAGTTTTGGTTAAGGCAGAGCAACCAAAGCATTAGGAGGAAACATACACAAAAAAAAATTATCTACAAAGAAGTATTCGTTACGATACCATCACATTAAATACTTTTAAACTATAATACATAATTATCCAACTAACATGACAAATTTGATCATTTGTGTATGATGATGTCCTTTTATTTTAAATTCATGTATTATGCTAATGTAATAATAATTTTCGGCATTTAGACGATTGTTGTATTATTACACATAAAATTTCTCTCATTAATTAAATTTTATTGTTCCTTCATATAAATAAATGTTTAAATTATCATGTGTTATTATTAACATGCAATGCACGTTCATAGATACTAGTATATTATTATAAAAGTACGAATGCTCCACGCTAAATGTTGAACGACAAAAATATCCTTAAATTATTAACCGACGTTTATACCCTTCATAACTTAAAATTATTTCTTCAAGAAAGTACTAGCATGTTGGATAAAATTGTAATGTTTACTGTCTACTTTACAGGAGTTTGAAGTCAAGTTATAATAGAATTTTTTTAAGTCGTAAGTTAATGGAAGTTCAAATGCCATAGCAATTTAACTTGGTCAAGACAACACTGGTTACTTGAATGATTTTGAATTAATCTCAATTTCAATTTTCTGGTCTTGCCACAAACGTGTAATAGTATATGATTGAGTATTTTGGTTTGAAAATTTCTTGCTAAAAGAGTCTCAATTTACTTAGGAATCGATTAATCTAAGGTTTTTGTTATTAAAGGTGACACATTACAACCCATCCATATATTGATTCTCTAGAGAAGCGGATTTCTCAATTTCGACCTACTTCATACGACTTATAAGAAGTTAAAAATAAGGAGGAATTTGAACTATGATTATGGTGGTGCTAGGCGGTATTGTACGTGAATCTTTTTTTTTTTTTTTTGTTGTGTTGGATGTTTTTTCTTTAGTTCCTTGAATGATCTTTTCTGTTGAGGCACTTGTCTGCATTTTCATGATTTTTAGACTACCAAATTGTAATACTTCTAAGCTTAATTTTCATCAGTGTATAAGTTGTTGGTTATCTGAGTTTTGTTAGTGCAATTCCAATCGCTACAAAATCGTATAAAATTGAACTTTCTATCTTCCTATATATATACGAGTTGTGTTGGAACGGTGTAGTGTTCGATGTGGACCAAATTTAGAAAAAGGTAAGATGTTGAAAAGGAAGATATATTTAGAATAAACAAGCTAAATTAGTAAAGAATTGTAGGATTGGATTAGCAGATGTATTTCTATGTGGGGTAATATGTAATCAACATTAATATTGAAAATCTATTATGAATTGGCTAAAAAGAGGTATGGTGTTTCTTTATGAGATTAAAGTTTTTTAGGTCGAGAATATTTACAAACATATACCTATTTCTTCCAAAAAGACAAAAACATATCACAATTTATTTTTTGGAAATAAGAAAGCGACTTAATAATTAGATGGTTAAAGTGACATCGTCTTGACATAACAATTTTTTTATATGAAGTTATATGAAGAAATTTCCTTTTACCTTATGTTTTAACAATTAGCCAGAGATATACGTGCAAAACACGTACATAAAAACTAGTACTATAGTAAAAGCACCAAGGTCCTTAGCGAAATATTATTCGTCTTTTTTATCCTTTAAAAATAGAGTACACACTATACAAAATAGTCATTTAACTATTTTTCTAATATTTAGGACTTCAAAATCACCTAAATTTTTTATATTATCTTTTCCTAATTTAAATTATATAATATACCATATATGTAGTAAAAGAAATACTAGCAAAGTCAAAGTAGGAAACTAGCGTGCACTTAAAAGTGGGACTCTTTTAAGGCTTGGGGGTGTTGTCATTGTTATAGAATTATTGTCTTTGTTAATTTTTTTAGAATTTTACTATTTTAGTAAAAATAAAGTAGAATTAATTGAAAGGGAATAAGTAGAAAGCAAATAAAATCTCCTGTCGTTAGAGTTCCTTATTCCTTTTTTCTTAGATACAAAATGTTACTCTTTTAGTGTAAATATTCCAAAGGTTATTCACTATCCACAACTTTACAACAACTAACTTAAAATAATTAAAGGGTACATGTGCATTAAAATTTACCAATAAAAGAATAGACTTAATTTTAACTAAAAAACTATTGAAATTTTCTATACATCGTAAATCAAACCTATATACCTAACATGACGAGTAAAAAAATATCTATAAATAAGTTTACAAAATACAGGAATACAATTTTCAAAATAATTATACTTATATTATAGTAATAATAAACTATGATGTATTTTAATTTTTTTTTTTGTTAAACTTGTTGTAACGATGGGTTGCTCTAGTGGTAAGCACCCTCCACTTCCAACCAAGAGGTTGTGAGTTCGAGTCACCCCAAGAGCAAGGTGGGAAGTTCTTGGAGGGAGGGAGCCGAGGGTCTATCGGAAACAATCTCTCTACCCCAGGGTAGGGGTAAGGTCTGCGTACACATTACCCTCCTCAGACCCCACTAATGAGATTATACTGGGTTGTTATTGTTATTGTTGTTGTTATTGTAACGACCCGGCCGGTCGTTTTGCTTTCTAGATCCCCATTCCACTAAATAAGGATTCCCATATGTGCTTTTACTGTTTTATGACTTGCATGGATGGTTAGTTCGGGTTTGGAAGGATTCAGGTTGAAATCGGAACACTTAGTTCCTTAATATTGGCTTAAAAGGGTTACGTTTAACTTGGGTCAACATTTATAGTAAACAACCTCAGAACCGAGATTTGACGATCTGAATAGGTTCGTATGATAATTTTGGACTTGGGCGTATGTTCGGATCGGGGTTTGGATGACCCGGGAGCGTTTCAGCGCATAAAGTTGAAAGTTGACGCATTGAAGGTTTTAAAGTTCTTTAGATTTGGTTTGAAGTAGGATTTGGTGTTATCGAGGTCCGATTAGAATTTCGAGCATGGTAATAGTTCCATATGGTGATTTGTGACTTGCACGCAAATTTGGTGTTATTTCGAGTAGTTTAAGTATGATTCGACGCGTTCGAAGTGAGTTGAAAGAGCTTGAAATTTATAAGTTGATTCGATTAGTTTTGGGGTGCGATCCTTCATTTTGATGTTGTTTTACGCGTTCTGAGGGTTCGAGCGAGTTCGTTTTATGTTTACGAACTTATTGGTATGTTTGGGTGAGGACCCGGGGGCGTCAAGTGCTATTCGGACGATGCGCGGATCAAGTTTGGACTTTAAAGAACTGTCGGTGCACCAGCTCTGGTGCGTCCGCACCTGCAAGGTTTTTGGCCGCAGGTGCGAGCATTTGACCGCAGAAGTGGCCTGGTGAGGACTGCCCAGTGGTCGCAGAAGAGAGGCAGCGACCGCACCTACGAAGGCGCAAGTGCGAAGCAGTCGATCATAGGAGCAGGAAGGGTCACATGAGCGACGTGTAAGCCGCAGAAGCGATGGCGGCAGGTCCGGGCATGGTCTGCACTTGTGGTATTTTGTCCGCAAAAGCGAAATCGCAGGTGCGACAGTGGCATCGCAGGTGCGAAAATCGCTGGGCAGTGCGGTTCATTTAAGTCGAGAGCTTAGGCTATTTTGGCTCATGTTCTTTCATCTATTGGGTGATTTTTGAGCTCTTTGAAGAGGGGTTTTCACCTAGTTATTGGAGGTAAGTAATTTCTATCCAATGTTAATTAAATACATAGATTATCGATAGATTTTAATAAGTAAAATTGTGAAAATTAAGGGTTTAGTTGAAAAACCTAGTTTTTGATGAAAATGAGATTTAACCATGAAAATGATTATGGAATTGGGTGAAAAGTATATATTTGAGTTCGTGAGGTTATGGGTAACAATTATCTTCGAAAATTTTTGGAATCCGGGCATGTGGGCCTGGGGGAGAATTTTAGGAATCTTTCAATTTGGGTTGGGTAATCACCCCAATAGTTAAATTATGCATTTTTGAGTATATATTGATTTATTTATATAATATTTGTCTAGTTTCAAGTTGTTTGACACCATGTTGAGGATTTAGAGCGGATTTGTAGACCGGAAGTGAGCTTGAGAACGAGTTAAGTCTCTTGTCTAACTTTGTAAGAGGGAACTAATCCCCTTAGGTGTATTTTTGTTGTACATTACTTATGTGGGGAGCTACGTGACGAGAGTCCATACGTAGATATATTCCATGAGATATCCGGGTAGTGTTAGATTTACATCATGCCTTAATTGTACTATCATATTTGTTATGCATATTAATTATCTTAAATAGAGTTGAGACTAAAGACTTTAGAGTTGAAAACTTCCAAGTTAGATTTCTTATTTTGGGTAAAAGAATTGAAGAATACTTAATAACTCTGAGAAATTCATATCCTCTCGCACCGCACGTACTTTCGCGAGCGAGGTAAACTTCTCTATTCTCATGGGAGGGATCCGTTTGCCTCAGCAGTATAATATATGCATCTATGGTTCGTGCCATTCGACCCTAGGCAGTGCACACAATATTTTGGATCGGACCATACGACCTCGGCATAAATCGTGCGTGATAATACTTGGAACCCGATTATAGTTGATATTATGTTATGGCTTGAGAGGTATAATTTATTTAATGACTGAAAATGATTTGGAACTAGTATGTGTTAGATGGAGATTTTGGAATTTATTATCAGTTAAGGAATCATTTATTCATTGCTTGTTATTGTGTTATTATTATTATTATTATTATTATTATTATTATTTCCATATTCCATACCTGTTTAGAATTCCTGCATTTTATTATTGGCCCATAGTAAGTGTCGATGTCGACCTCTCGTCACTGCTTCTTCGAGGTTAGACTGGATACTTACTGGGTACATGTTATTTATGTACTCACGCTACATTTCTGCACTAATCGTGCAGGATCTGAGGCAGGTGCATCTCGCAGTCATCCCGGCGCGCACTCCTGATACCCCGAGGTCTAGTGGTGAGCTGCTTTCCGAGTCCGTTCTGCAGCACCTGGAGTCTCTTTTTTGCATTACTTTCTGTCTACTCTATATCAAATAGTAGTTTAGTATTTTATATATTCTACTAGTAGCTCATACACTTGTGACACTAGGTCTTGGAAACATGCTAGTAGACATTTGATGGCTTTTGAGTATTTATTACACTGCATTTGCTCTTACATTTGTTTACGCTTTACTTTATTAAATTTTTCACTTCTTATTTACTTGATAAATAAAAGTCAACTATTTCGAAATTGTTAAAATGAATAAACACATGACTAGTTCATTGTTGGCTTGCCTAGCGGCGACGTTGGGCGCCATCACTGCCTATAGGAGAAATTGGGTCGTGACAACATGGTATCAGAGCACTAGGTTCACGTAGGTCTCACTAGTTATGAGCATGCCTAATAGAGTCTTGCGGAGACGTACGTACTTATCTTCGAGAGGTTATAAGGTATTAGGAAACTACTCTTTCTTTATCTCCTATCGTGCAATTGATGTTGTGCTAAGTATCTTTCTCTTATTCTCTCACAGATGGTGAGAACGCGCGCGGAGGATGTACCCTACCATGGAGGAGTTTCTCCCCTTGTTGCTAGAGGTCGAAGGAGGGCTCCAGCTCGTGGTAGAGGACGAGGACGTCCTAAAGTTGCTCTAGTTGTGCCACTAGTGGATCCTGTGGAGGATCTTGCTATTGAGGAGCAGGGCGAGGTGCCTGTAGCGGAGCCAGCCCCAGCGGATTTTATGTCCGCACCAGGATTCCAGGAGGTCATGGGCCGTATGCTGCAGTTCATGGATTCTATGACTTAGGCAGGTTTATTTCTAGTAGACTCAGCCACATCCCAGGTGGGAGGGGGAGCGCAAATCCCTACCTCTTAGGCTCCTAGGCATGCAACTGCCATATATCAGACCCTGGGTGCACTACCCGTGGGCGGAGCCCAGCCGGTTGCAGTAGCTATACCTGATCCCAGACCAGTTGCGGCCGACGAGCCGCATAAGCTATTGGATAGATGGACCAGGCTACATCCTCCTGTCTTTGGAGGTGAGCGACATGAGGATCCCCATGACTTTATTGATCATTGCAGGGACAGACTGACAATATGAGGATATTGGAGTCCCACAGAGTGGACTTTACCACCTTACAACTGGAGGGCAAGCCCCGTAGATGGTGGCAGTCCTATCTTCTCGACATACTAGCAGGTTCTCCTCCCTTGACTTAGGACCAGTTTACACGTATTTGTATATATAGGTATATTCCACCCTCTCAGAGGGAAGAGTTGCGATTTCAGTTCGAGCAGCTCCACTAGAGTCAGATGTCGGTGACCGACTATGAGGCGAGATTTTTTGAGTTGTCTCGCCACACACTTATGATACTCCCCACCGATGCAGAGAGAGTGTGGAGGTTTGTTGCAGGTTTGCACTCTAGTATCCAGGCCACTATGGCCCGAGAGGTTGAGATGGGGACTTCTTACGAGCTAGTTGTGGAGATAGCTCGGAGGATCGATGGTGTTCATCATTGGAGCCGAGAGCAGGTGCCGAGGGACAAATGGTTACATTATTTTGAAGGGTTCAGTGGTGCTCCGTATGAGGGCAGAGGTCAGTTTGGGAGGGGTCAGTCTATCAGGCCCACATATCCAGCACCGTCGCCTTCTCGGGATGCTCTAGTGCGGCCCTATTTCAGTTTAATGCCAGAGAGCTCCTACCGCCTACCAGTTATTTAGGGTTCCTCTAGTGTGTATTCAGGCCATCAATGTCAGGCTTCAGGTCAGCAATCCAATGTTCGAAGGGGTTGTTACGAGTGAGGGGATCTTGGTCACATAAAGAGGTTTTGTCCCAGACTTCGGGGCAAGGCAGTACAGCAGGGTCATCAGCCTATGATTACAACACCTGCTACCGCACCAGCCGTCCAACTGCCCAGAGGCGGAGGGCAGGTGGGTAGGGGCCTTCCTAGAGGTGGAGGCCAATCAGGTGGAGGCCAGTCAGGTGGCGCTCCAGCTAGGTTCTATGCTTTTCCAGCCAAACCAGATGCAGTGGCCTCAGATACCGTGATCATAGGTATTATTTCTGTCTGCGGTAGAAATGCTTCGGTACTCTTTGATCTAGGGTCTACATATTCATATGTTTCATCTCTGTTTGCTCATATCCTGGGTGTTCCTCGCGAGTCCTTGGGTACTCATGTATATGTGTCCACGGAGTGGGCGATTCTGTTCTGGTGGATCGGATCTATTGGTCCTGTATCGTGACTTTCTGTAGTTATAAGACTAGAGAAGATCTTCTGTTGCTCGATATGACCGACTTTGAGGTCATCCTGGGCATGGATTGGTTGTCTCCATATCACGCCATCCTTGATTGCTATGCCAAGACTGTTACCTTGGCGATGCCGGAGCTTCCTAGATTGGAGTAGAAGGGTTCGTCTGTCAGTGCATCTAGTCGGGTTATCTCTTTTCTGAAGGCTAGACACATGGTCGAGAAGGGTTTTTTGGCTTATCTAGCTTATGTTCGGGATACTACTGTAGAGACTTCGTCGATTGATTCAGTGCTCGTGGTCCGGGAGTTCTCCAATGTGTTTCCTTCTGATCTACCAGGCATGCCACCGGATCGTTATATCGATTTCTGTATTGATTTGGCTCCAGGTACCCATCTTATCTATATTTCATCATACCACATGGCTCCGAAAGAGTTGAAGTAGTTGAAAGAACATCTTGAGGAGTTGCTAGCAAAGGGTTTCGTCAGACTGAGTGTGTCACCTTGGGGTGCACCAATGTTATTCGTGAAGAAGAAAGATGGGACTATGCGGATATGCATTGATTACCGCCAGTTGAACAAAGTTACTATTAAGAACAAGTACCCTTTGTCGCGTATTGATGATTTGTTTGATCAATTGCAGGTGTTAGGGTGTTCTCTAAGATTGACTTGAGATCGGGGTACCATCAGTTGAAGATTCGTGATTCGGATATTCCGAAGACGGCTTTCCGGACTAGATATGGCCACTATGAGTTTCTAGTGATGTCCTTCGGTTTGACTAACGGCCCGATATCGTTTATGAATTTGATGAACCGGGTGTTCAATACATATATTGATTTGTTTGTCATTGTCTTCATTGATGATATTTTGATCTACTCGCGTAGCATGGAGGAGCACGAGCAACATTTGAGAGTGGCGCTTCATACCTTGCGGGAACAGAAGCTATATGCTAAGTTCTCCAAGTGTGAGTTTTGGTTAGATTCTGTGGCATTCTTGGGGCATGTTGTATCAGGCGAGGGTATTAAGGTAGATCCTAAGAAGATTGAGGCAGTTTAGAGTTGGCCTCGTCCTACCACCGCAACCGAGATCAGGAGCTTATTAGGATTAGCAGGTTATTATCGTCGGTTTGTGGATGGATATATTACAATACCTTTTGACTATATTGACCCAGAAGGGTGCTCCGTTCCGATGGTCCGACGATTGCGAGGCGAGCTTCTAGAAGCTCAAGACCGCTTTGACTTCAGCACCGGTGTTAGTGTTGCCTTTCGGTTCAAGGATGTATTCTGTGTATTACAACAGTATTGCATATGCTTCACGTCCGTAGTCTTAGATGTCCGGGTAGTCTTAGATTTACATCATGCCTTAATCGTACTATCATGTTTGTTATGCATATTAATTATCTTAAATAGAGCTAAGACTAAAGATTTTAAAGTTGAAAACTTCCAAGTTAGATTTCTTATTTTGGGAAAAAGAATTGAAGAATACTTAATAACTCTGAGAAATTCATGTCCTCTCGCATCTCAAGTACTTCCGCGAGCGAGATAAACTTCTCTATTCTCATGGAAGTGGGCCGTTCGCCTCGGCAGTATAATAAATGCATCTATGGTTCGTGTCGTTCGACCCTCGACAATGCACACAGTATTTTGGATTGGGCCGTACGACCTCGACATAAATCGTGCTTGATAATACTTGGAACCCGATTATAGTTGATATTATGTTATGGCTTGAGAGGTATAATTAATTTAATGGCCCAAAGTGATTTGGAACTAGTATGTGTTAGATGGAGATTTTGGAATTTATTATCAGTTAAGGAATCATTTATTCACTGCTTGTTATTGTGTTATTATTATTATTATTATTATTATTATTATTATTATTATTATTATTATTATTATTATTATTATTATTATTATTATTATTATTATTATTATTATTATTATTATTATTATTATTATTATTATTATTATTATTATTATTATTATTATTATTATTATTATTATTATTATTATTATTATTATTATTATTATTATTATTATTATTATTATTATTATTATTATTATTATTATTATTATTATTATTATTATTCACGCTACACTTCTGCACTAATCGTGCAGGATCTGAGGCAGGTGCATCTGGCAGTTATCCCGGCGCGCACCCCCGATACCCAAGACTTAGTGGTGAGCTGCTTTCCGAATCCGTTTTGCAGCACCCGGAGTCTCTCTTTTGCATTTCTTTCTGTCTACTCTATTTGAAACAGTAGTTTAGTGTTTTGTATATTCTACTAGTAACTTATACACTTGTGACACTAGGTCTTGAAAATATGCTAGTAAACATTTGATGACTTTTGAGTATTTATTACACCACACTTGCTCTTATATTTGTTTACACTTTCTTTTATTATTACTAGAAATTGTTGCTCCCTCATTGTTACTATGTGATGCTACCTTTTCTCCTCTTTTTCCTTATCGTCTTTTTTCTCCCTCGTCTTTGTTTCTCCCCTCCCTTTCTTCTTCTTCTTCTTTTTCCACCTTATCTTGAGCCGAGGGTCTATCGGAAACAACCTCTCTACCTCTTCAGGTATGGGTAAGGTCTGCGTACACACTACCCTCCCCATACCTTACTTGTGGGATTATACTGGGTATATTGTTGTTGTTGTTGTTGTTGTTGTTTATTTTATTAATTTTTTCACCTCTTATTTACTTGATAAATAAAAGTCAACTATTTCAAAATTGTTTAAAAAAAATAAACACATGGCTAGTTCACCGTTGGCTTGCCTAGTGGCGACGTTGGGCGCCATCACGACCTATAGGAGAAATTGGATCGTGACACTTATACATGTCAAAGCACGAACACAATTCGATAATTGAAGCATAAATAAGATACCAAAATTTATATATCTAAATTAATAGTAATAAATTGTACGTATTTCTTTATAAGAAATTTAAGGATAAAATAGTAAAAAAATAAAGTATATTATAAATAATTCATCATTTTTAATGTTTTACTTTTCTGGCATTCAGTCTAACGAAGGATAGCCTCACTATATTTTTTATATTAAACTATTTATCGTAAATAGTAACCCAACCGTAATTATTTTTTAGACTTTGTAATTTCAAGTTCACAACTATTGAAGTCTCCTATACATCGTAAATCAAACCTATAAACATATTAGGACGAGTAAAAATATTATCTATAAATAAGTTTACAAATGACAAGACTACATTTGAAAATAATATAATTAGAGTAATAGTAACTGTAATGTACTTTAATGTTTTTGCCGAACTTTTACATGTTAAAGCACAAACCCAATCAGATAAGTGAGCTTAAATAAGATATTGAAATTTATATATCAAAATTATATTAATAAATCATATGTATCATAAGAAATTTAAGGATGAAATAGTAGGGAAAAAATGTATTGTAAATAAGTTGTCATTTTTTTTCTTTTCTTGCATTTAGTCCAACAAATGATGATGCCTCACTATATATTTTTATATGAAATTATTTATTGTAAGATATTAATTCAACGGTAGTCATTTTTTAGGCTTTACATTAGCAATATTAATTTTTTGGGAGCTATAAGACCAACCTTTTTATTCTCTTTTGTGTTTTGTTTTCAGCATTAAGTCACTAAAATAACAATAATTTTCATAAGACCACAGATGTCCTCATAAATCACCATAAAGCATCTAAAAACTTATGTCGAGCATGATTTCTTCATTTATTGAGCTAACTAAATGGGAACAACATTCAGCATTTTCTAGAATATGTTTTTTAACTTTTATTATATAATTTATATTAGTCAAATACTCCCTTCGTCTCATATTATTAGTCGTGGTTACTAAAAATAGTTGCCTCAAATTATTTACCACTTTAGAAGTTCAAGACAAAATTGATTAATTTTTTTCCTTTTTTACCCTTAGTAATAATTATCCTTGAAGACTACAAACACATCAATTATGGATAATTTTGTTCAAATAACAATGTAGAAAGATTAAATATTAAGACATGAATAAGGGTAAAGTAGTCAAAATCTCATCATAATTAATTTTTCTTAAGGGGTGTGTACAAGAGAATCATGACAGATAATATGAGACGAAAGGAGTACATAGTTCGATATTATTTACGTAATTTTAAAAAATTATGTATTTATTAAATAGGTACACGCGCAACACGCGTACCATAAAGCTAGTACTATATTAAAAGCACAAAGGCCTTTTGTAAAATATCGTTTGCCATTTTTACCCTTCAAAAATATATATAACACGGGATAAAATTGTAAAATAAAAAAACTTTCCTTATATTTAAGTATTCTAAATCAAATAAGTTTTTTCTAATATAATTCAGTGTTTGATATCTCCTCCTAATAAGGATACAATAAAAAAAAATACAAAAAAGTAGGAGGAATTTTTTTTGTTGGTTTCCAACAAGGAAACTTCACGATTTTGTGTGATATTTTTGTTCTTTGTCCTTATTTAATCATAAAGAACAATTTTGCCTTTATTTACATGATTTATTTTTTGTTTTTAAAATTTAAATCATAAGTATTTTTTAGAAGCTTGGCTGTTAAATTCGTTAAAATTTACTACGGCATTAGGTTTTGAAATAGTAATTATTGTTGGAAAAAATATTAATCATTAATTTATGATAAAAAAATTAATTACCGTAATTTAATTTACAAAAACACCTAAATTACCTCAATGCATATTCCTGTTATATAGATAGAAAAGAACTTTTATTTTTTGGTAAAAAAGTAACTAATATTATTGCTAAGAAAGTTTGTTACATATTTTAATTTATAAAACATGAATTAGTTACTAAATTCATCTTGTAGCTAATAATAATTTTTTATAATCTGTCACTAAATAGGATTAGTGATGAATTTTTATTATTTAACTTCATAATTTGTCCATCGTTAATTTTTTTTATTTTTGTAGTAGACTTGTCTGAAATACAAGGTACCTAGGCGGTTATTTTGATATGAAATTAATATAAAAAAACGGATACATAATAGAACACTAAATTTTCAAAATTATCTTGATTGTTTTCATGCTTAACTAGGCCATCCGCTACCTTTTTTATTAAGTAGGCTTGATATTTATCATTTTCAAGAACTTATATTTTTTTATAATTTTATACAAAGGGTACATGCGATGCGCATGTATCCTAAAACTAGTAGCTAAAAGAAAGAGTGGATACTATTTTACATGCGACAATCTAAACAAATATATTTCAATTAGAAAAAAACTTATTTCAATCTCGAACCTTCGGTATGTTATTTTTTTTATTTTTTTTTTATTTTTTTTTAAAACTTTACCTGTTAGTTAGTATAGCTCATTAAAAAGGGATTCAATGAAGGAGGAAACGTTCTCTTTTGTGACTTCGTTCATTCTTCCTCTGTTCTTCATAATTTTTCTTGAAGACGACTGATCACCATTTTGCTCTATATCTATACAGAGATTGTTTATCCGAAAAACGGATAGAGTTGAATTTATACGTAGTTTTAAGGATATATGATATAACTTGATACAAACCGTACGGATAATTAAAAATATCAAATATGGGTTGTAAAGAATGCGATATGAACAAGGTAGGAAAGAAAATGATTTTTAGGACTCAGCACAATGGATCAATTAATGAAGCTTAAAAGAACAATTTTTGAGTTTGGAAGAATATGGTGCTTGAATTACAATGTAAGTAAAAACTTGGTCCTTGCAGAAATAATAACCATGCCCTTTATAGTAGAGGGGCCTTACTTTAGATATAATTAAAAATACATAGTGGGAAACCCATGATAAATAAGTTTTTCCATAATTCCTGCCAAGATTCTCTCCTCTAGTGGGATTGCAACGACTCTTGTGTATGAGTTCGATATTGACTCGAGTTTTCGGTTTTGACTCGAGCTCTCGATCTGAACTTGAGCCCGATTCTGACTTGGATCCTTGAATTGATTCGGGGTCAATGTTGGTCGGTCGCTGAATCATAAGCTCGATAACTTTACTTTGCATCATAGTTTGACTTGGATTCGAGCTTGATAATGATATCGAGCTCGACATTGATCAGTCCCTCGGGTTCGATCCATTATGTTTTGACCTCGATTAATCGTACGAAAGCCGAAATCTATTTCGACCGTATACAGATAGTCTCCTCGTTTATCGGGAAGGATGTGGTGAGAAACGATATGATTTTTCAACGGCTTCGATCGGATTATAAGCTGACGTTTACATTGGGCTCGATCATGACACACGTGATAGTTGTCCCGTCGATTTAGTCTTTCAAGACATTTAGTGCATGTCAGACGGTGGTCGGCCACTGCTGCTACTGACCCGCCATTGCTTTAACCTATAAATAGCCCTCGCTTTTATCATTTATCACTTTTACATCTTCAATCTTTCAAATTTTCCAAGTTCTTTTTCGTACCCTCTGAGTTTATTCGCCAATATGTGATTCCTCTTTGCAAAAGCCCTTCTTCAAAATTATCAAATCTTTGTCATTTTCTTATATTCTTGACCTTCAATTGGCGAAAACATCACAAACCATTCCTCAGAAAGAGAAAGCTTCATCTTCACAACCTGCCGCCGACGAAACACCGGTAGAGCCACGACCTGAGGAGTGTGTTCCTGGGGAGTGTGTTCTTACCTCTGATTTAAGGTCGATAAAGGCTCGTCGGTTCCCGGCCGATGTGAGCCAGTATCAATATACATGTGTTCGATAACCGAGAGGCACCTCAAACAGCTGAAAAAAGATTGCAATTGGGAGGGTAAAGAAATAATAATCCCTTCTTCTGACGAAGATATCACCACTTACGTGAAAGGGTTTTTAAGTGTGTATACTTACCCTTTCACGTTAGGTCCCCTCGATTCTGTTATTATTGACTTTTGCTGTCAATACCAAATAATCCTAGGTCAGGTCCATCCTTCTTTTTGGCGAATCGTTATTTTGATTCGGTTTTTTGTGAACAAAATCGAGGGGATGCCGTTCACCCTCGACCACCTCATTTGATTGTACCGTTCTCGCCTTTTTCGAGGAGGGTTAATAAAACTTCAGCGCCGGGCTACCAAGGCTCTATTCTCGAGCATTGACGAGGACAGGGATCCAGGCTGGATGGGCAGGTTCGTTCGAGCAAGGACTTCAGAACTGATTTCGACTGAAAAGATGCCTTTTCCCGAGGAGTGGAATATGAAACGTAAGCGTGATTCTGCTGTTACTTCCTTCCATTTTGCCCTTTTCTTTTCTCACCGATATTCCTCTTTCTGTGATGTAGCGGTTCCCTGGATGACCGGAGCAGTTTTCGATCTCAAGAACTGGGTACGAGCTTTGGTTTCGACCTCCACATACTCCGAGCGCTCATGGCGTGATTTGTGAAAGGGCCGATGGGAGGCAAAAAATCACGGTAAGCCCTTTTCTCGTACCTTTTGATAGTTCGAACGAGACGCTTTCCATATACTTTAATAAAATTTTCCATATGTAGGCATGGGAAAAGATGCGATTTTGAGACCCTCGTCCATCGAGGAAGAGGCTTTGACCTCTGTCCCAAAGCCGGTGAAAGATAATAAGAGGAAAAGAACCTCCGTTCCTGAAAATCCAAAACCGAAGAAGAGGACGGCTTGTAAGCCGAGCAAGAATACCATTCATTTGACCGTAGAATCAGTTATGCATCTAAGGGGTGAATACGAAGAGGAAGAATAAGAAAATAATGGGCCCGCACTAACGGCCCAGACGAAAAAGACCATCGATGTTCCACAGGCAGCTGGATCAATGGTGGTTCATAAGGCTCCGCCTCGAACTGAGGATATATCGAAGAAGGATTCGGGCAGAGTTCCCGAGTTGTTGGAGATCGAAGATGCTTCCCATCGAAGCCAACAGATGGGGGATATTTATGAAGGGGCTCTCCTCGAAGAGAATGCTCCAAGTGATTCACTTGGGGCAGTAGCAATCGAGGACTCGCCCACCTTCCCCGCTTTTTCCGCAGGGGTGATTCGGGAAGCTCAAGCTTTGGGGGCCCTTGAACTAGATAGGCCTCATGATGGAGAGTATCCTTTTTATGACATGTTTACCGGTATCAAGGACGCTGCCGATACTAGTGATGCATCAGACCTTTGTCACGGGGTGTAGCGGGCTTTGAATTAGGTAAGCCTTAAATTATTTTGTTGGTATTACTTTAATGTTTGCTTTTCTTTACTAACTTCGTTTCTTCTTTCTTTGTAGGCCGCGGCGGCTCATCAAGAAGCGTGTTCTCTGTCCTGAGCCGAGCTATGTCGATACGAGGCCGATCTTCAACGGGTTACTGAGGAGAGGAACTCCCTTAAACTCCTCTTAGGGCAAAGGGCAGAGGAAATAAAAGATCTCCGAGTTGAGTTGGCCAAGGCTCACCAAGATCAGACCGATCTGTTCGAGCAGGTAATGATACTTTTAAAAGCCTATAGGCTTGATACCGGAACGATGGCTAATTTTTCGGTCTCACAGCTGCAGTAGAAAATTGAGATAATCGGAAAACTCAGTGAAGAAGTCGATATGATAAGAGCGGAGTCTTTGAAGTGGAAAGAAGGAATGGACCGCTTTGTTGTAGAGAAAGAAACTGCTCGAGCCCAATTGTCATCGGCCGAAAACCAACTTCAAAAAATGAAGGAGAAAAGCTTGGTCCAAGCAAGAAGAATAGAGGAGCTCGAGGCTCGGTTGGCCTCTGAACTTGCTAAGGCCGAATCTAACGCCGAAAAGGCAAAGCCCGATGCGGTTGCACTCGTTACCGTCTATCGGGCCGATGCTGAAGCTGCCCAGGTTCCAAGCAAGAGAGATCGCCGAGACCGTCGATACTCGAGCACATTGGGTCGCTGAACTTGCTAAGTGCCGATCTCGGAGGGAGACCCTCGAGGAGATCCATGCTCGAGGTTTTGACCTCGCTGAAGAGATAAAAAGGGCCAAAGAACTCGAAGCCGATGCTAAAGCCTTGGTTTCCGATGACGATGATGATGATAATGATGATGATGGGAGTAAGAGTGGGTCCGAGAATTGGAGGGAGACCGATAGAGAAGAGACCGTTCCTGGGGATAACCAGGAAGCTTAGTCCTTAATTTTTATGTTGTAATCAATCATGTAAATAATTTTGTATATAATAAATATCCCTTTTTGCCGACTTGCTTCTGTTATGTTTTTTGTCTTGTGAAGATTTTATTCACGCCTTATGAATATTTTCACAAGGATTTAGGCAACTTAATCAAGTTTGGACTTCGTAGCCTTTATAACCGAGTGAGCGCTTACTCAAACTTGAAATAAGGTAGCTCATATGCTTAGTAGTCGAGTGAATGATTCGAACTCGAAGTAATGTAGCCCGTAGGCATAATGGTCGAGTGAGTGCTTGCTCGAACTCTAAATAAAAGTAGCCCGTAGGCTTAGTAGTCGAGTGAATAATTCAAACTCGAACTAATATAGCCCGTAGGCATAATGGTCGAGTGAGTGCTTGCTCGAACTCGAAGTAATGTAGCCCATAGGCTTAGTAGTCGAGTGAATGATTCGAACTCGAAGTAATGTAGCCCGTAGGCGTAATGGTCAAGTGAGTGCTTGCTCGAACTCAGAGATTTTATCTCAATCCTGTTTGCATAATCAATCTCGACATAGAGGAATATTTCTTGGATATAAGATATCGGTAAAGAAGAGAACTTTCTTTGCAAGTCATTATACACGTATTCACGATTTGCATCAGGGCTCGGGCCAACTACATGAGCATGGTTCGTTTTGACCATTTGGCTCTTACAACTTTTCCTATTAGAACCCTGTTGTTACGAAATAACTTTCTTGCATCAGAACTTGATATATTTGAGGGCTAATGCCCCCCAGTATTCGAGGTTGATTGTAAAAAGGCCTCGTATACTGTTGAATTGTCTCCAAGTATAGCACGATCATTGATGGCCTCATTAAAAACCTTGCCGAAAAACCCATTCTGGATAAAACTGGTTTAAGGGAAAAAGAGTGCAACGCGTGCTTTCAGACCTAGGGCTTCATGTCGAAGGATCCATTCTGGCTCCTGATCGTACTCCTGCAGGGGTTAGTTTCAAAATGTACGAATATGGGAGGGTCGTACCTTAACAGTAGTATCGTTTTAGGTGCGACACATTCCAATTGCTTAATAGTTGTTTGGCTTTTATAATACCGTGCTTGTATGATTCTTTTCCGACGTTTTCGAGAACCTGATACGGTCCTTCCTAGTTCGGTCCTAGTTTTCCTTCGTTTGGATTTCGGGTACTGAGGGTGACTTTCCTTAACACTAAGTCCTCGATTTTAAAATGGAGAATCTTGGTTCTTCAATTATAGTATCTTTCGATTCGCTGCTTTTGGGCGGCCATTTGGACGAGAGCAGCTTCTCATTTTTCATCTGATAATTCGAGGCTAGTGTTCATAGCCTCGTTATTTGACTCTTCTGTTGTATACCGAAACCTGGCACTGGGTTCCCCGACTTCGACCGGAATCAAGGCTTCAGAGCCATATACTAAGGAGAACGGGGTCGCCCCCGTACTAGATTTTGATGTTGTTCGATATGCCCAAAGAACTTCGGGTAGGATTTCTCTCCATTTTCCTTTAGCATCGTTCAACCTCTTCTTTAGGTTTTGAATGATAGTTTTGTTTGTTGATTCAGCCTGTCCGTTCCCACTGGGGTGATATGGTGTTGATAATATCCTCTTTATTTTGTAATCTTCGAGGAATTTCGTCACTTTGCTGTCGACAAACTATTTTCCATTGTCACACATTATTTCAGTGGGTATCCCAAATCGACATACGATATGATCCCAGATAAAGTTTATAACCTCTTTCTCTCTTACTTTCACGAAAGCCTGTGCTTCAACCCATTTAGAGAAATATTCAGTCATAAATAAAATGAATTTAGCTTTACCTGGGGTCGATGGCAGAGGGCCGACGATATCCATTCCCCATTTCATGAATGGCCATGGGGATAAGACTAAGTGAAGTTGCTCTCCGGGTTGATGGATCATTGGTGCAAACCTTTGACATTTGTCATATTTTCGAACAAACTCCTTTGTATTTTTGCCCATATTGATTCAATAATATCCTGCCATGATTATTTTTCGGACTAATGAATCGGCACCGGAGTGATTCCCATAAGTGCCCTCGTGCACCTCACGTAGGATGTAATCGGTGTCTCCTGGACCTAAGCATACTGCCAATGGTCCATCGAATGTCCTTCGGTATAGCGTTCCGTCTGTAGTTAATGTGAACCGAGCAGCTTTGGTTCGTAGGGCCCTCAAATCTTTATCACTGTTTTGCTCTCGTGGAACATGTTGTAAAGTCCATTCTTTGAAATGGTGCAAAGTGACCTGTAGTTTGTCCAAATACCTTTGCATTCTATCTTCTCGAACTTCGAAGGTTTTGTTTACTTGATTTACCACCAGCAAAGAGTCACACTTGGCTTCAATGACTTCTGCTCCCAAGCTTTTAGCTAGCTCGAGACCTGCAATCATGGCCTCATACTCGGCCTCGTTGTTAGTCAACCTGGTAGTTTTGATAGATTGCATAAAAGTGTTACCCGCGGGTGGCTTTAAAACGATTCCTAGCCCGGACCCCTTCACGTTCGAAGCCCCGTCCGTAAAAAGGGTCCATACCCCCGATGACATACCCAATTTCAATAAGAGTTCTTTTTCGACTTCGGGTACGAGGGTTGGCGTGAAATCGGCCATGCAGTCTGCTAAAATTTAAGACTTGATGTCCGTACGGGGTTGATATTCGATATCATACCCACTGAGTTCGATGGCCCATTTGGCCAATCGGCCTGATAGTTCGGGTTTGTGCAAAATATTACGAAGTGGGTAAGTGGTTAATACGCATATGGGGTGACATTGAAAGTACGGTCTTAACTTCCTAGAGGCGCTTATCAATGCAAGTGCCAAATTTTCTAGGTGCGGATATCTAGTTTCTGCTTCTCCTAAGGTCCGACTTATATAATAAACGGGAAATTTCGTACCTTGCTCTTCTCGAACTAGAATACCGCTTACCGCGATCTCTGACACTGCCAAGTACAAGCAAAGTTTTTCATCTGTTTTTGGAGTATGAAGTAGTGGTGGGCTCGATAGATATCGTTTTAATTCCTCTAATGCATGTTGGCATTTCGGGGTCCAAGCGAAATCGTTCTTCTTTTTGAGTAGAGAGAAAAATTTGTGATTTCGATCTGACGATCTCAAAATGAATCGGCCTAAAGCTGCAATCCGTCCCATTAGCCTCTGTACGGCTTTCACGCTGTCCACGATGGTGATGTTTTCAATGGCCTTGATTTTATCGCGGTTAATCTCGATCCCCCGATTTGATACCATGAAACCGAGGAACTTGCCCAAACCGATCTCGAAAGCACATTTCTCGGGGTTGAGCTTCATGTTGCATTTCCTTAAAATCTCGAATGTTTCCTGCAAATGGGTCAAATGGTCCTCTGCGCGCAGGGACTTAACTAGCATGTCATCAATATAAACTTCTATCGATTTACCTATTTGTTCTTCGAATATTTTATTTACTAGGCATTGGTAAGTAGCTCCTGCATTTTTTAGCCCTAAGGGCATCACATTATAACAATATGTTACATATTTGGTGACAAATGAAGTCTTTTCCGGATCTTCCGGATTCATTTGGATTTGATTATACCCGAAATAGGCATCGAGAAAAGTAAGGATCTCGTGGCCGGCCGTGGCATCGATCATGCGATCGATGTTGGGTAGTGGAAAGGAATCTTTGGGGCATGCTTTGTTTAAATCCTTATAGTCCACACACATTCTAAGTTTGTTCCCTTTTTAGGCACTACAACTACATTGGCTAACCATTCGGGATATTTTACCTCCCGAATGGACCCTATCTTGAGAAGTTTGGTTACCTCGTCCTTTATGAATGCGTGCTTTTTCTCGGACTGGGGTCTTCTCTTTTGCTTCACCAGTCTGAACCTAGGGTTCAAGCTTAGTCGATGCGTTGTTATGTCCGGCGGGATCCCTGTTATATCTAAATGGGACTAGGCAAAGCAATCAATATTATCGATAAGAAATTGAATAAGTTTTTTCCTGAGTTCGGGGGTTAACCCCGTTCCCAGGTATACCTTCCGTTCGGGCCAGTGCTCGATAAGTGTGACTTGCTCCAATTCCTCAATCGTTTATTTGGTAGCGTCAGAATCATCGGGAATCACGAAGGATTGAGAGATCCTATAATCATCATCTTCTTCGATCTTCTAATAATCTGGTCGGGTTAAAGCCGATGTGTGTGATTGCTATTTGGTATCTCGTTCACCTTTTGAGTCTGATCCCTTTACTGGTGAAGGCGAGGATATTGGATTCGCTTCCTCGATGACGAACATTTCTCTTGCGGCTGGTTTTTCTCCGTACACTATTTTGACTCATCTCGATGTGGGGAATTTAAGGACCTGGTGTAGGGTCGAAGGTACAACTCTCATGTTGTGGATCCATGGCCTTCCAAAAAGGGCTTTGTACCTCATGTCGCCTTCAATTACGTGGAACTTCATTTCTTGGATGGTCCCGGCCACGTTTGTCGGTAGAACTATCTCGCCTTTGGTAATTTCACATGCCATATTGAATCCGTTTAGAACCAAGGTTGTAGGTACGACCTGGTCCTGTAAACCGAGCTGTTCTACGACCTTCAATCTAATGATGTTGGCCGAGCTACCTGGATCAATTATCACACGCTTAACTTTAGTTTTATTCATAAGTACAGATATTACCAGTGCATCGTTATGAGGTTGTATGACTCCTACTGTATCTTCATCATTGAAGGATAAAGTTCCTATGGGTGTGTAATCTTGAGTTTGAGACCGCTTTTCTCTCACAATCGATTTCTTAGTGCATTTAAGCACCGGTCCCTGAGGGGTATCGGTGCCGCCGACGATCATGTGAATGACGTGTTGTGGTTCCTCTTGTTTGTTTTGCTTGCCGAAATCCCTGTTTTTAAAATAGTTCTTCGCCCTATCACTCAAAAATTCTCGAAGGTGACCTTTGTTGAATAACCGGGCTACCTCCTCTCTTAGTTGCCTGCAATCTTCCGTTCTGTGGCCATGGGTGCCATGATATTCGCACATTTGATTGGGATTCCTCTGGGCAGGATCAATCTGCATGGGTCGAGGCTATTTAGTGTCTTTGATGCGTCCGATAGTCGACACGATGGCGGATGCATCGATGCTGAAGCTGTACTCCGATAACTGAGGCGCTTCCTTAGATCCGACAGGCCTTTCGAACTTACCTCTGTTCATCAGCCCCCTGGATCCTTGACCGCGATTACTTCTTTTGTTATTTTGTCCGGGGTTATGTCTCGATTTACCGATTCTCTGGTTTCCGTTATACGGTCGGTATCGATCCCTGATCGGACCTTGTTCTCGATTAATATCCCTTCGAGCAGCGGGTTCCGACCTCAACTGACCATCTTCGACCCTAATTTTTGATTGGTATCGATTGTGCACGTCGGCCCATGTGATGGTTAGGTATTCGATCAGATTATGCTTCAACCTCCGTGAAGCCATTGAACTCTATTCGTTCAAACCTTGAGTGAAAGCCTGAACATCCCAATCGTCTGTGACTGGTGGCAGATCCATTCGTTCTATTTGAAAACGAGATACGAACTCCCTCAATATCTCGTTATCCTTTTGTCTTACCTTGAAGAGGTCCGATTTCCTTGTTATGACTTTTATGGCACCGGTATGTGCTTTCACAAAAGAATCTGCTAACATGGTGAATGAGTCGATGGAATTTGGTGGTAGGTTGTGATACCAAATCATTGCTCCCTTCGAGAGGGTCTCTCCGAATGTTTTTAACAATACAGATTCGATTTCATCATCTTCTAAATCATTGCTCTTGATGGCACATATGTAAGAAGTGACGTGCTCGTTGGAGTTGGTCATTCCGTTATATTTGGGAATTTTGGGCATACGAAATCTTTTGAGGATTGGTTTTGGGGCTACGCTCGAGGAAAAAGGTTTTTGCACGATTTTTATGAATCCAACCTTTTATCATTGGTGGAGCTCCTGGGATCTGATCGACCCTGGAGTTATATGTTTCTACTTTTTTATCGTTGGCTTCGACTCACTTTGTGAGCTCCTCGAGTAATTTAGCAATTTCGGGAGTAGTCCTCGATTCTTACTCATTTAACTTCACTATGGCTGGCTCCGTTATGTGGGTGATTTCTCGAGGTGGATTGGGTTTCGGCCTGCTCTGTAGCTGGGTTTGGCTCTGCAACTGAGCTATTTCTGCTTGTTGAGCTTGCAACATTTCGAAAATCATACACAAGTTGACGCCGTTTTCCTCGACGTTATGGGTATCTCGAGCTGCAGACCGAGGCCACCATGAATGCTATTTTTGGGTTCAGAATGTAGGTTCGCCTCAATGGCCACATGCGAATTGATATCCATCGGCACTTCGATTCGAGCTCCGACGGCGTTGACAAGCGGTCTTTCGGTACTGGGTGTCAAGTTATTGTTCTCATCTTGAAGACCAGCTTCGTTGTCGATTGGTGAGGCCATTTAATTGGTAGTTAGTCGTTGCTAATCCGAAATCCAAGATATTTTAGGAAACAAGCGCAAAACACAACGATGTGTTTTTGCCGATTCGTATCTAATAACCACTGTTATCCTCAGCCCCACGATGGGCGCCAAACTGTTTACCCGAAAAACGGATAGATTTGAATTTGTACGTAGTTCTAAGGATCTATGATATAACTTGATACAAACCGTACGGATAATTAAAAATATCGAATATGGGTTGTAAAGAATGCGATATGAACAAGGTAGGAAAGAAAATGATTTTTAGGACTCAACACAATTGATTAATTAATGAACCTTAAAAGAATAATTTTTGAGTTTGGAAGAATATGGTGCTTGAATTACAATGTAAGTAAAAACTTGGTCCTTGCAGAAATAATAACCATGCCCTTTATAGTAGAGGGATATTACTTTAGATATAATTAAAAATACATAGTGGGAGACCCATGATAAATCAGTTTTTCCATAATTTCTGTCAAGATTCTCTCCTCTAGTGGGATTGCAACGACTCTTGTCTATGAGCTCGATATTGACTCGAGTTTTCGATTTTGACTCGAGCTCTCGATCTTAACTTGAGCCCGATTCTTACTTGGATCCTTGAATTGATTCGGGGTCAATGTTGGTCGGTCTCTGAATCATAAGCTCGATAACTTTACTTTGCATCATAGTTTGACTTGGATTCGAGCTTGATAATGATATCGAGCTCGACATTGATCGGTCCTTCGGGTTCGATCCATTATGTTTTGACCTCGATAAATTGTACGAAGGCCGAAATCTATTTCGACCGTATACAAAGATATTTATGGATGAGAAGGAACTTGCTAAAAATCGTGAAGACAAGAGATGTAAATAAATCTCTATATAAGAGTAGATTGTTATATGTAGGTACTATTTATAGCTGAGTTTATGTTTCTTTCAAAATTACCTTAATTCTTCGGATGAGATTTGGTATTATCAAAAACAACTAAAACCAAAATTAGTGTTTATCACTTTTCAGTTATTTTATCACGTGCGTCACACTTGCATTCCGCCTGTCACACGATACGTTCCGTGCGTCATACATTCAATATACTAAACCTTCATTTTGATTGTCTTGAAATCTTTTTTTTTTTCACTTTGTTTTTGTTTTCGTTAATATCCTAAAGAAATTTACTTAAAATTCTTTCTAAATGCAGTAAAATATGAGCTACAGTCACCATACTATTGCACAATATCAAACTAGAATCACTTAGTCTACTTTTTTCAAAGTCTTAGAATATTAGTATATATATATTTTTGCAATTTATTAAATGAAAATCCTTTACTTTAAATTCATTATCATCTCATTTAATTCTTAGGAATTACTAGAAATTCGGTCAAAATCGATCGCGACCAACTAACCGAACCGACCGAAGTCTGTCAGTTTTTTAAAATATATTTTTTTAAATTTTTTTTTTTTTACGAAACCAACCGACTTCAGTTGGATTTTTTTTGGCGCAAAAATGTGGAAAATTATTTTAGCATCCCGCGACTTCGGTCGGTAATTTTATATTTTTAATAAAACCGACCGAAATCGACCGGTTATTTTCGCGCGAAAATGAAATTAAAGAGTACAAATAAATTAAAAGAAAGTCATAAACCAAAATTTACCAATAGTCTAGTGGTAGAATAGTATCCTGCTATAGTACAGACCCTGGTTCGAGTCCCAGACTTCGGTCAGTTTTTCTGCAGATTTTTCTTTTTGGGTCGTTGTGAAAATTAATTTACCGACCGAAATCGGTCGGAAATTGCGACCGTACTTCGGTCGCTATTTTTTACCGACCAACTTAATTTCGACGGATTAAAATTGATCGAAAATCGGTTGATTTTTCCAATTTTTCAATCGATTTCGGTCGATATTTCTAGACGGTTTTAATCAGTTTTCTAGTAGTGACAAAAACTGTTAATAGATATAAAAAGCTTTCAATTATTGTGACACGAAATTACATTTACTCCATTAATTAAATCGTTTTGATATCAAGGACCTCTTATTAACATTTATAGCTAAAAAAGAGCGAATATAATTTTACGTGAGACAATCTAAACAAACTTGTTTCTATCAGAGGATTGACAGACCAGACCTTTGTTATGCTAACTTTACTCGGTTAGTTAGTGTTTCTTTAATCTAATAATTAATAGTATTATTTAAGGATGAGGTGTAGCTAGCTTATTTGTAATGTTACTTATAGGAGCAATATGTTTTATAGCTCACTTTCTATTTTTTGGACAATTTTATACAAATATATTTCTATAATAGTTCTAGAAGTTTGCACAATAATTACTTTATATGTTTCTCTTATCAGCCCGGCTATTATAAGTAGTGGCCCTAATATTGCATGATTCTTCATCTTAGCATTGAGTAGTAAACTCATTGCCTTTACATTGCTATTTTTTAATTTTAGCATTGAACATATATAATTTAGTATATCATGCAAAATAGCTTAGCTACCTGCACCATTGGTAACAATAATACAAATTGAATATACATGTATGAACCTGCTCTCTAAAATGACAATGAACACACGCATGAAACCATGAGTGCACGTGACATATCGACAGATATTCACTACACTGATTATGTGCCCTATTGCATATTTCAAAAAGAGAAATACTAGACCTGCCGTAAAACACTTAGTACTTTTCAAAAAAAAATAAAATTGTATTCCATTTATCTACTCATTTTTTATTATTGATACTTCACCAAAAAAATGCATGTCATCCAAGGTTTTACTTAAAAATGTACGCACGTGTGCATTGTTTTTAGTGACATGCAATTCTTAGTGCATTCTTAGGATAACGTACATTTCTTTGTGCATGATAAGTTAGTTTTCATTGAATTTAGGGTCATATTCAAGAGGATAGTGTAGAATATTATAAGAGCAACCCAAGAGTTTGTTGGCTTCTCAGTACATGACAAGTTTTCAGCAGAATTGGTTTCTTTGTCAATTTACCTATATATACTACCATTGCGGCTACTTTTTTGGTGTAATTATGAAAGAGCCAGATTTACAAGGGTAGGGATCGCCAAATATTGGGTACTCTAATGAGCATAATAAGTGCCATGATTGTGTTAGTTTACCATATATAGTCCAGTAGCCCCTATTGGCCAACCGAAGATCCACTAGAAAGTTTTAGAAGACATTACGAATAACAGAAGAACATGCACAAAAAATAACTACTTAGGCCCTCTGCTTGTCATGGAATACTCTGCCTAGGGCGATATGGTCTATAATTTAGGCATAAGTTAACCATGAGTATACAACAACCTATTCAAGCATAACGTTGATGTGCTTCATGACCAGCTTTACATGTTTGTTCATTGGATTTTGCTTGACTACGACCATTTTGGTCATTGAGTTGTGGCGTCAAAGCTATCTCCTCTTCTTATTTCAGAGTTTTTTGCTTGACTCTGTCATACTTCATGATGAGCTGGTGCATCCGGAGGAAGGGATCTTTTTTGTATCTTTATTCTACCCATTACCTATAACCGTGGCTTCTACTTCAAGAAAAAAATATATATACAGAACAATTATGGGATGAACATTGATTTTTTTGGATTGTTTACGGTACTGTAAGGTAACTGGGTGGAGTCAGAGCAAAAAAGGGCATTGATAAATTCAGGCTCAAATCAAGTATTGCTGAAGATCGTGGGTTAACTAGCACACAATCACACACAAAGCAAATAGAGAAGAAAAATCAACACAAGGATTTGACGAGGTTCGGCTAAGCCTAATCCTCGGACAGAAGCAGAGATAGTTTTTCACTATTAATGAGAACAAAAATACAATACAATCTATCGAATCTCCAACTACAACCCTTATATATAGATCCCAAATAGTCTCAAACCTATAAGATAAAGGTTTTTCAATTTGACAAGAACAATAAGTTTTCTTTTTCCAAATCTATAAAAACAATGGGTTTTCCCAAACCTATATATAGGAATTATGGGTTTTCTAATAATACAAGAAAATAATTCATGCCACAAAATAATAAATTTTTCCCTAGGCTTGAACTCTCTTCATCAACAGGAATAACGTCTCTCTACCTTGTCCTCAGCCCTCTCAAGGGCTCTACCCATTGAGGCACACATCAACCAAGTCTAGGCAACGCCTAAACTTGTTAAGAGATTCAATCTCTACAGCTGTAACGACTCGACCGGTCGTTTTGAGCTCTAGCGCGCCGTTCGGCGGCTTGAAGCCTTGAGTAATTTCACTTCATGTATTATGACTTGTACGCGTAGTCAAGGTTGAATTTCAGGAAGTTCAAAGTTGATTCGGATGGAAAATTCTAATTTCGGAAACTTTAAGTTGGAAGGTTCGTAGATTCGTATGATAATTTCGGACTTGGGCGTATGTTCGAGTTGAGTATCCGGTCGCCCGGGAGCATTTCGGTGCTTATTGTGGAAAGTTAGAATTTTGAAGGTTTTAGAATTTCCTAAGTTTGATTTGAGGTAGACTTTGGTGATATCAATGTCCGTTTGGGGTTCCGAGCCTTGAAAGAGATTCGTATCGTGATTTTTGACTTGCATGCAAAATTTGGCGTCATTCCGAGATGTTTAAGTGTAATTCGGACGCGTTCGGCGAAGTTTAAATGTTTGAAAGTTTAAAGAAGGTTTCGATCGTCAATTCATAGTTTTGATATTGTTTGATATGATTTGAGGCCTCGAGCAGGTTCGTGTTATGTTATGGAACTGGCTGGTATGATTGGACGGGGTCCCGGGGGCCTTGGGTGTGTTTCGTGATGGTTCGGACCAAGTTTGGATGATTTGTTGTTGTTGGTTGCTGGTGTCTGGTTTTGTTCTTTGCGAACGTGAAGGGATTTGCCCATCGCGAACGCGAAGAAGGAGACGCGAACATGGAGCAGAGGCTGGGTAGCCTACGAGAACGTGACTTGGAGGTCGCAAACGCGAAGAGGAAGGGGAGCTGGGGCCTTTCAGGCATTAAGCCTTCACGAACGCGGCTCGTGGCTCGCGATCGCAAGGCAGTGGGATCTGAAGGCTTCACGAACGCGGCTAGTGGGTCAGGAACGCGTAGAGTAAAATTTTGGAGAAAATTGTTTTAGCCTTCGCGATCGCGAAGGAGCTCCCGCGATCGCGATGAAGGACGGGCCTGGGCAGAATTGTTTTAAGTCGGGATTGTTGCTTATTTCACTCATTCTCTCCTGGTTTGGGCAATTTTTGGAGAGCTTCAAGGGGAGATTTCCATTGTCTACTGCAAGTTAAGTAATTTTCCCATAATGTTGGGAAAATATATGGATTATATGTGGTTTTGAACATGAAAATTGGTAAAAATTGTGAGATTTTGAAAGAAACCTAGAACTGATATTTTTGGATTTTTACCACGAAATTGGACATGAAATTAGAAATAAATTATATATTTGAGTTCGTGGTGTTATGGGTAAAGTTTATCTTCGCAAATTTTTGAAATCCAGGCACGTGGGCCCGAGAGTCGACTTTATTGACTTTACGAGTGGAGTTGGGAATTGTTATAAATTGATTTATTATGACTATTAGAGTATATTTTCATTGGTTGCACATTGTTTGACTAGTTTTGGAGCGACGGATATCGGGTTGAGGTGTTAGAATGGCGTTGGAGCCGGTTATAGAACTTCAGAACGAGGTAAGTCTCCTGTCTAACCTTGTGAGGGAAAATTTACCACGCATGTGTTATATTCTTATGTGTTATATGTTGTGGGAGCTACGCACATATGATGTGACGGGTGTACGCGCATATGCTAGAATTCCTGATTTTGTCTGGGTAGACTTAGGTTCACGCCATGCTATAATTATACTATTTGAGTTATATTTGCTCGTTTAATTCCTTTATTTCGCGTTACGACTTAAGACTAGACTTGCGTAGGGTGATAGACTCGCTATTGTAGAGATGTGACGAGCTACTTGATAATCCGCAAAATAATTTGTGCTTCCCTTATGAATTTCTCCCGCGTTGTGCGTACTCATTGCAAAGTTTTCCTTAAATTTCATAACTCACACGTGTATTCGTGAGTGAGGTCAAGGACCCGTTAAAGCTTCTTATTCTAATGGGATCGGGCCGTTTGCCTTGGCAGGTGTTTTGCACCACATTCTTATGGTACGGGCCGTTCGCCTCGGCAGTATAATAGATGCATCTATGGTTCGTGCCACTCGACCCTCGACAGTGTACACATTATTATGGGATCAGGCCGTTTGCCTCAGCAGTATCATATTCCTTATGGGATCGGGCCGTACAACCACGGCATAATCGTGCTTTATATCGCTTGTAGTCCGAATATTCACGAGATTTTCCTTCCACTGATGCCTCGCATTTTATATGGTATTTCTTACTCATTTGATATTGGCACTTGATAATTTCCGAGTTGTTGAGATAGAATACAAGATTGAGAAATTTATATCGTTAAAAAGTTTTTTCATCATTTGTTCCCCATAGCAACTGGGGATAAAAAAGCACCAAATTTGATGAATTTTTAAAGATTATGTCGGTTACCGTTTCATCCTACTTTTACTGTTTTGCTTCATATCTGTTTAGGATTTAGCATACTGCTTTATTGGATCTCTAGTAAGTATCGGCGTCGACCCCTCATTGGTTTACGTACTCATGCTACATTTGTTGTACTTATTGTGCAGGTATATTCTTTTGGGCACAAGGGCACGACTGTTGCAGGGACTTTTACGGTGAGCTGCATTCCATGTTACGATCTGCAACATACATAGTCTCCATCATAGTTATTTATATTCTTCTGTCTAACTTGTATTTCAGACATATGTTGTATTATTATTGTAGTCCTTAATAGATGCTCATGCACTTGTGACACTGGATTTTGGGGGTTCCTACTGGATGTTTATTATTGTAGTTCCCGTAATTATTATCATTTCACTTTGTAATTTATATTTTATACGGAAATTGGAAATTAAAATCACGAATTTTCTGCGAGTACTAGACCTTACTCTACTTATTCAATGGGATTCATGATTTCAAAAATAATAAAATGAGTAACTAAGTTGATTAAGCACTGTTGGCTTTCTTGACAGCGGCGTTAGGCGCCATCACAACCTATAGTGGATTTTGGGTCATGACAGCTTGGTATCAGATCTCTAGGTTCACGTGGGTCTCGTGAGTCATAATCAAGTCTATTAGAGTCTTGCGGATAGGTACGGAGATGTCTGTACTTATTTTCGAGAGGCTACAAGGCTGTTAGGAGCACTTCCCTTCTTGATTCCTCGTCGTGCAATTTGATTCCTTTGAGGTTTATGCCTTTATTTCCTTGCTACTCACTCTTACACATTGTTGAGCGCTTGTTATCAATGGGGCATTGAAAAGTTACAGCGGTACTACAGATGTAGTGTATGATGTATCTCCTTGCGTATTTGAACAAGCTATTGTCGTCGTCTTGTGGAAGGGTGTTCTGTCTTTTCAGCCATGTATTAGTATTGCCTATGGTTTTGAGGATATGCATGATTTTCTATGATGTTCATAAGTAGTTATCGTGCAGTGTTGGTGTGATGGTAGGGTGCTTGTTTATGTGTCGAGATAGTGAATGACTCGAAAGGAGGATTTCCAGTGCATGTTTTAGAGATTCGACATTTAATTCCAGCAGAGAAGAGGCAACGAACTATGGATGTTCAGGATTTGGTTGACGGAGTAACGAGACTTGATATTTTCGAGCGTGGTGGAATTCTCGATTGTGATGTGGTGTCGTCGTCCTTGTTGAAAGCATTAAGGCTCACCGGTGTTATGGTCTTCTTGATTTCCCTTGGGGGTAGGGTGTGGTGAAATAGTGTCTAAGAAGCGGTTGTTAGAGATGGCAGTATGTAGCGGTTTCAGAATCGAATCGGTGTTTCGAATGTTGATGGCTTGAGAAAGATGATCTTTGAGGAGGCTTAGAGTTGGAAGCAATTTATTAGTTCAGGTGCTAGAGAGATGGATTTTGATTTGATGCAACATTTGGGTAGCTAAGAATAAGGAAGGACATGGCGGGAGGTGTCTCACGGTGGTTGAATTGCTAGCAGGTTAAGTATGAAAAATAGAGGTCGAGAAGTTGCTTAAAGGAGATGGTTTAACCGAAGTGGGAGTAGCAGAGTAGCATATGGATTCTGTGGTAGGATAGCCACATGCCTTGAGAAATATTTAGAGCGATTTGGGAGTCATGGTGGACAGTGACTAGGTCTACAGATTGTTTTTGGGATGGTGGCTACTGTACTGAGGAAGATATATGGCAGAGAGGAGTTTACTTGAAATGAAAATGGGTGTAAAAACTTGATTATCGTTTTTGGGACGCAATGTGACTTCGAGTTTGGAATGTATTGTCGGACTTTCGGTTGATGTCTATGGGGAAAGAACAGACTCTTACAGCTGGCGGGCGAGCATGGGTTCAGGAGGGTTTATTGATTTCGTGGTAGTTGTACCCTGTGCAGCGTCATAGGAAGATGTCGGTATGGAATTCCACAGGTGGTCTATCTCATGTGAACAGGTTAGTGGTTGCGTGATTTTGATAAAGTTTCTACGAAGAGTTCTACTTACTACCCAGCAGGAGGTCAAGTATATGATTGGGACTGATAAATTCAGAATGTTCATGAAAGGTTTAACAAGAGACTACGAGAAATTTGGCGGGTTGACGGTGCGAGATCATGGTAAATTGAGAAGGATGAATCTTTGTGGGTTCTAAATTTATGTGATGGTAGCTTAAAGCTAAGTGGGGGAGCCCACAGTCTACGATTGGATCGCGTGGTTTTTTGCTCTTGCGATTTCTGGTTATCGGTGCATTGGTGGATCATTTATGACTAAGAAAAGAAAATATCAGGGGTAATTCGGGCAAAGAACTTGATGAATGTGTACTATATTTTGCCTTATCGATTCATTTGCAGGTTTTGGGAAGACTCGGAGTTTATGCTTCTTGTGGATGTGATGTACAAGGAATAGAATTCATCCGATTGCTTCTTTGAGAGTGTTCATGTGCTAACAGCACATTGGAGTTTGATTATATTCGGGACCAAGTTAGAGTGGGTGACTCTCAATAGTGGTTCTAATGGGTTCAAAGATGTAAGCGCGGTGCCTAAGGATTTTGGGTTTGTTGTGTGGCTGAAGACCGGTATTTTGCAGTAGAGTGTAAAGAATACTTGGGAAATTTTCTATGTTATCATTGGGTCTGTGGGTAATATTGGAGGAACGGGAAAAATAACTTCGGATTCGCGGAAGGTCTTGCAGAATGGGTGTACCAGTTGGAGATGCTATTGTGCGCTTGAGGAGGGTATGGGATGGTTCATGGGCATGGAGACAATGTGATCTCGTGATTTGGGACACTTGGGATGAGTGTTGATCGAGTTTCGTTATGTTTTTGAATGAAGCCTTTATTATTTCTAAGGCAGGTCAAGAGTAAATTGGATGGAGTTGGGTCGGTTGGTAATGGTTTGAATCAACATGATTGTGGCAATGATCAGTTCCTTCAGCGCGTTTAGTTATATAGGTGGTTGGTGGATGTATGTGCGGGCTTGACAGCCACTATAATTTGATTTATTTGGGAGGTACTTGATCCAAATGGCCTTATTGTGTGTAAATGGATCCCAGAAGAGTTATGGTGGTTTAGACCACAACTTGAGGTTTGTATTTTCTGCGGTTATGGGAATTCGATTGAGTGATTGCAGTTGTTCCTCTGAAATGTTTATTCTATTAGTGGTTTAGAAGTTTTGATGAAATTCTTGTACTTTCGCATAACGGCATGATAAGTCCAGTGAGCGGTATGGAAATTGGAAGTTGAGGATCAAGGTTGCAGTTCAGTGTTTATAAGAATGTCACGAGCTCAGGGAAGCAAGGGAGGATTTCAGTTGTTCAGAGTATGCTGGCACTATTTTTGGGCAGCCTGAGGATGGTCCGTTTTGTGGTAGGAGTATTGAGTATTGAAATACGGATGCTTGGCATGTATTATAGAAATAGCATAGTCAGAATCGGCTGAGGTCCGCTAGTAGACTTAATGTGAATGTGTGCTCTACATCATATCAGGTCAGATATGTTCATTCAGCATAGCACTGCTTATGGAGGAGTCTTTAGGTGTTGGGTGTTATTCCTGTAGTCATCTATTCTCTGTAATACTATATTATGCCATGTGAGTTGTGAGACGACTTGATTTTTCATATGTGTGTTGTGGTCCTATGTAGCTTATCGTTATTGCACCTTAGTTGAGCTCAAGTTTTTTAGCGCATGGCGCTATCCGTCTCCTTAGGGTTGTATTTTTGCACTTGGCATGCTTGTGGTCGATATTCGGGTATTTCGTAGGTATAAACATTATGGCTTAACAAGTATGTTATTTTGATCGGGTTGCACGTCGCAATGATATCATGTGTGGATTGGGTTGCATGCTGCAACAGTGAGATGTTGAGTACGGTTCCCTATATCTATTCTTGAGTATTTTGTTTCTCATTCTCTGAGAAGGGTTCATAGCATCTGTTCGACCGTTTTATTCGTTACGCGGGCTAGGTAGTTCTTTTCCAGTGTTCGTTCCTCCTTATGTGTCATATTCAAGTTGTAGCTTGTTGGCGCATTGGTGACGTCATATGAGATATTGGTCAGTGTTTGAGGTGGCTTATTGCCTGATTAGCTTGTACTGGGTGAGACGAGGTTATTGGACCTGAAATCGGTGCGGTCGGATTTATGTAAGGTATATTAAAGAGAGAATGTCACTATTCAGTTCAGAATGAGGTAACGGTTCTTGTCAAGCGGAGCAACTCCGCGAGTTATTGATTTGACAAGTGATTATGAGTCCCTGCACATCCCTTTCATCGTTGCAATATTGTGAGGGTTGAGACCGAGTTTATATGTGTTATGAGGTACATTACGGGCATCGGGTCAGTGAATTTGCAACTATTGTGCTTGGATACGGTTATCACGGGCAAATGAGTTATGCAGTGCATTGTGTGATATCAGCTTGGGTGCATGATCATGTAAGGGTTCAGCGTATGGAGATTGATACGGTGTTCGTATGTTAGAATTAGGTCTTATAGAGATTTTCGGATGTTGGAATTTGGTTCTAAGGCCTATTGACTAAATAAAAGGAAGGATCTTCAGTCTGGCTCGAGCTAATGTGCTCACATGGGTTGTGGTGGCACGGGTAGGAGCACGAGGTGTTAAACAGTGATTTTGGACAACTTAGGAACAGTTCTAGGCACGTTCGAGGATGAACGTGTGTTTAAGTAGAGGAGAATATAACGACCCGATCAGTCGTTTTGAGCTCTAGAGTATCGTTCGGCGGTTTGAGGCCTTGAGTAGCTTCACTTCTTGTATTATGACTTGTGCGCGTGGTCGGGGTTGAATTTCGGGAAGTTCAAAGTTGATTCGGATGGAAAATTCTAATTTAGAAAGCTTTAAGTTGGAAGAATTGACTAAGATTTGACTTTTGGGTAAACGACCTCGGAATCGAAATTTGAAGGATCCAATTGGTTCGTATGATGATTTCGTACTTGGGAGTACGTTCGGGTTGAATATCGGGTCGCCCGGGAGCATTTTAGCGCTTATTGTGGAAAGTTGGCATTTTGAAGGTTTAGAATTTCCTATGTTTGGTTTGAGGTGGACTTTGGTGATATCGATGCCCGTTTGGAGTTCTTAGACTTGGAATAGGTTTGTATCGTGATTTTTGACTTGCACGCAAAATTTGGCATCATTCCGGGATGTTTAAGTGTAATTCGGACGCGTTCCGCGAAGTTTGAATGTTTAAAAGTTTTAAAGAAGGTTTCGATCGTCGATTCATAGTTTTGATGTTGTTTAGAATGATTTGAGGCCTCGAGCAGATCCAGGTTATGTTATGGAACTGGTTGGTGTAATTAGATGGGGTCCTCGGAGCCTCTGGTGTGTTTCGGGATGGTTTCGGACCAAGTTTGGATGATTTGTTGTTGTTGGTGTCTGGTTTTGTTCTTCACGAACGCGAAGAAGGATTTTTGGGGCTGCTAGTATTTGGCCATCACGAACGCGATGAAGAAGACGCGAACGTGGAGTAGAGGCTGGGGTAGCCTACGTGAACGCAACTTGGAGGTCGCGAACGCGAAGAGGAAGGGGACTTAGGGCCTGTTAGGCGTTAAGCCTTCGCGAACGCGGCTCGTGGCCCACGATCGCGCGGCATTGGGATGTGAAGGCTTTGCGAACGCGACCAGTGGGTCATGAACACATTGAGTATATTTTTGGAATCGGTTGTTTTAGCCTTCGCGATCGCGAAGGTGCTCCCACGATCGCGATGAAGGACGGGCCTAGGCAGAATTATTTTAAGTCGGGATTGTTGCTCATTTCACTCATTCTCTCTTCGTTTGGACGATTTTTGGAGAGCTTCAAGGGGAGATTTCTATCGTGAAATACAAGATAAGTGATTCCCACTTGTTGTAAGTTAAAAACATAGATTATGTATAGATTTAAACATGAAATTTTGAAGAAATTGTGAGATTCTGAAGAAAAAACTAGAATTGGTATTTTTGAATTTTTACCACGAAATTAGACATGGAATTAGGAATAAATTATATATTTGAGTTCGTGGTGTTATGCATAATGTTTATCTTTGAAAATATTCGAAATTCGGGCACGTAGGCCCGAGGGTCGACTTTATTCTTATGTGCTATATGTTGTGGAAGCTACGCACATATGAGGTGACGGGTGTCCGTGCATATGCTAGAATTCATGATTTTGTCCGTGTAGACTTAGGTTCACCCCATGCTATAATTGTACTAATTGAGTTTTCTTTGCTCATTTAATTCCTTTATTTCACATTACGACTTGAGACTACACTTGCATAGGGTGATAGACTCGCTATTGTAGAGATGTGATGAGCTACTTGATAATCCGCGAAATAATTTGTGCTTCCCTTCTGAATTTATCCCTCGTTGTACGTACTCATTGCAAAGCTTTCCTTAAATTTCATAACTTACATGTATATTCGTGAGTGGGGTCAAGGACCCGTTAAAGGTTCTTATTCTAATAGGATCGGGCCATTCGCCTTGGCAGATTTTTTGCAGCACACTCTTATGGGAGCGGATCGTTCGCCTCGGCAGTATAATAGATGCATCTATGGTTCGTGCCGCTCGACCCTCGGCAGTGTACACATTATTATGGGATCGGGCCGTTCGCCTTGGCTAGTTGGCAGTATCATATTCCTTATGGGATCTAGTCATACAACCACGGTATAATCGTACGTTATATCGCTAGCAGTCCGAATATTCACGAGATTTTTCTTCCACTGATGCCTCACATCTTATATAGTGTTTCTTATTCATTTGATATTTGCACTTGATATTTTCCGAGTTGTTGAAATAAAATATGAGATTGAGAAGTTTATATCGTTTAAAGAAATTTTCGTCCTTTGTTCCCAATATCAACTAGGGATCAAAAAGCACCAAATTTGATGAATTTTGAATGATTATGGTGGCTATCGTTTCATTCTACTATTACTATTGTTCTTCATATCTATTTAGGATTTAGCATACTGCTTTATTGGACCTCTAGTAAGTGTCGGTGTCGACCTCTCGTCACTTCTTCTCCGGGGTTAGGCTAGACACTTACTTGGTACGCGCTGATTTACGTACTCATGCTACAGTTGTTGTACTTATTGTGCATGTATAACATATCTGGTAGTCTTTTGGGCGCAAGGGCGCGGCTGTTGCAAGGACTTTTACGGTGAGCTGCATTCCATGTTACGATCCGCAGCATACAGAGTCTCCATCAGAGTTATTTATATTCTCTTGTCTAACTTGTATTCCAGACATAAGTATTATTATTATACTCCTTAGTAGATGCTCATGTACTTGTGACACCGGGTTTTGGGGGTTCCTACTGGATGTTCATTATTGTAGTTCTCGTAATTATTATCATTTCACCTTATAATTTATATTTTATACGGAATTTGGAAATAAAAATCATGGGTTTTCTGCGAGTACCAGACCTTACGCTACTTATTTAATGGGATTCATGATTTTAAAAATAATAAAATGAGTAACTAAGTTGATTAAGCATCGTTGGCTTGCCTGACGGCGGCGTTAGGCGCCATCACAACTTAAAGTGGATTTTGGGTCGTAACATCATCCATAGCACTAATCCGTCGATTTGGTTCTATACTCAGAATAGCTTCTGGATAGTTATAACACTCAAACACATCAACGGTCTTTGCAACTGCTAAAGTAAATCCCACATGATTTGTCACGACCCAATTTCACTTATAGGCCGTGATGGCACCCAACACTACAGCTAGGCAAGCCAACTAATAAATTAAACATATATCGATAAAATTTAACTCCAAAAAAAATAATAAGACACCAAATTCTACCAATTTGTGTGCGAAGACCTAGTGTCACAAGTGTATGAGCATCTAGTAGATTATACAAAACCTCACATACTATCTGAAATAAAAATAGACATAATAAAAAATACAAGGAGAGACATTGGTAACTGCAGAACAGCTCAGAAAGGCAGCTCACCACTATGCCCCTAGATAACGTGGGTGTAAGACGATAGGTCCCCTACTAGTACTTGCCTCAGGTCCTGCACAAAAAGTACAGCAAGTATAGTATGAGTACGTAAACAACATGTACCCAGTAAGTATTAAGCCTAATCTCGAAGTGGTAGAGACGAGATGGCCGACTTTGACACTCACTATGGGTCAATAATAATAATTAAAATAAAACTAGAATATTTAAATGAGCATGATTCACAGAATTTACAATAATTTATTTAACCAGTAAAAATAATTAAATTCCTTCAAATGCAACAATTCTCAATATATTAATTAAATTCCTTCAATTCCAATAAAATTTCTAATTTAATTTACAAGAATGACAATAATTCCTTAACAAGAAGGAATAATAATTCTTTAAATTTCAAAGATTTTCAATTTATCAATTAGCTTCGCAAGCTGCAATAAACTATCAAAGTATCGTGTAATTATAATTATTAAGCACGATTTCTGCCGAGGTCGTACGGCCCGATCCAGAGTGTCGTGTATAATGCCGAGGAACGTGCAGCACGATCCATAGATGCATCTATCCTGCCGAGGCGTTCGGCCCGCTCCACAAGAAAGGAGAATATTTTCTTATGTACCTCCGGAATGAGAGTATATTTATTATAAGATAAATTCAGGAGGAAGAACAATTTCTCTTAACAATTAATTAATTTAAACAGAAAATTTAAGTATATGAGATTTCCATCCTTTAATATTTTTATCTAACAATTCACAATATATATAATATTAATTAAACAAAGAATACAATTTATACAAGTAATTCATGCTTTGAGTCCTAAACTATCCGGACTTTAGCATTAATAGTAGCTACGCACGGACTCTCGTCACCTCATGCATACGTAGCCCCCACAATTAGCAACAATTATTACTTTAATTACCTATGGGGTAATTTTCCCCTCACAAGATTAGACAAGAGAATTACCTCATCTTGCTCCAATTTAATCTACTAGTAGGCATTTTACTCGATTATCCAACTTTGATTGGCTCGAATCTAACCAAAATAATTCGATACAATCACTAAAATTTATAGGAATCAATTCTATAAGAAAATACTACATTTTCAATAAAAATTCTGAAATAAATTAAAAATTCGTCTGTGGGGCCCACATCTCGGAATTTAGCAAAAGCTACGAAATCCGATAACCCATTCAATTACGAGTCCAACCATACCAATTTCACTCAAATCAGACTCCGAATCGATACCGAAATCTCAAAAATTCGTTTATGTGAGATTTCTAAAAATTTCCCAAATTTCAATCTCAAAACACTAATTAAATAATGAGAACAATGATATATTTGTATTTATAGACCAAATCCAAGTTAGAATCACTTACCCCAATATCTTTTCCTTGAAAATCTATCAAAACTCGCCTCTGCTCAAGCTCCAATTTGTTAAAAATGGCGAATGGGAAGAATGCCCTCTTTTATAATTCTGCCCACGCAGCCCTCGATCATGACCTCGATCCTCGACCTCGATCGTGTTTCGATCATGGCCTCGATCCTCGGCCTCGATCGTGGTTCGATCATTGCCTCGATCATGGCCTCGATCGTGGTTCGATCATGGCCTCAATTATGGACTCGATCTTGGGCTCGATCACAGCCCATAATATCCAGCAGAAGGAAACATTGAAGCAGCTTTTTAAGTCCAACTTTTGATCCGTTAACCATCCGAAACTCACCCGAGGCCCTCAGGACCTCAACCAAATATACCAACAAGTCCTAAAATATCATACGAACTTATTTGAAACCTCAAATCACCTAAAACGATGCTAAAACCACGAATTACGCTCTAATTCAAGCTTAATGAAACTTAGAATTTCCAACTTCTACATTCGATGTCGAAACCTATCAAATCAAGTCCGATTGACCTCAAATTTTGCACACAAGTCATAAATGACATAACGGAGCTATGAAAATTTACAGAACTTGATTCCGACTCTGGTATCAAAAAGTCAACTCCCCGGTCAAACTTCCAAACTTAAATTCTTGTTTTAGCCATTACAAGCCTAATTTCACTATGGACTTCCAAATAAAATTTTGATCACGCTCCTAAGTCCAAAATCACCATACAGAGCTGTTGGAACCGTCAAAATTCTATTCTGGGGTCGTTTTCTCAAAAATATTGACCGAAGTCAAACTTGGCCTTTTAAAGCCAACTTAAGGAACCAAGTGTTACGATTTCAACCCAAACACTTCCAAATCCCGAACCAACTATCCCCGCAAGTCATACGAAAAGTTAAGGAACGGGGTTCTAAAAGTTAAAATGACCGGTTGGGTCATTACATTCTCCACCTCTTAAACAAACGTTCGTCCTCGAACGGGTTTAGAATTCTACCTGGAGTGCCAAATAAGTGTGGATATCTGCTTCGCATGTTTTCCTGGGTCTCCCAAGTCGCTTCCTCGACTGGTTGGCCCCTCCACTGGACTTTTACTGCAAAAATCCTCTTGGACCTCAACTGGCGAACCTGTTTATCAACAATGGCAACTGGCTCATCTTCATAATCCAAGCTATTATCTAGCTGAACCGTGCTGAAGTCTAACACATGTGATAGGTCGGCATGATACTTCTAGAGCATAAATACATGGAAAACCGGATGAATTCCCGATAGACTGGGTGGCAATGCAAGCTCATAAGCAACCTCCCCAACTCGTCTCAACACCTCAAATGGGCCTATAAACCTTGGGCTTAATTTCCCATTTTTCCCAAATCTCATGATTCCCTTCATCGGCGAAACTTTCAAGAGAACTTTTTCACCTACCATAAATGATAAATCACGCGCTTTCTGATCCGCGTAACTCTTCTGTCTGGACTGCGCTGTACGAAGTTGCTCCTGAATCAACTTTACCTTTTCCAAGTCATCCTTCACCAAATCAGTACCAAACCACCCGATAGGCAAACGACATCGCCGACCATATAAAGCCTCAAATGGAGCCATCTCGATGCTGGATTGGTAACTGTTATTATAAGCAAACTCGGCCAAAGGCAAGAAACAATCCCACTGACCTCCAAAGTCAATCACACATGCCCTGAGCATATCCTCCAAAATCTGAATTGTCTGCTCTGACTGCCTGTCGGTCTACGGATGAAAGGCTGTGCTGAGCTTTACACAGGTCCCCAACTCACTCTGTACTGCTCTCCACAAATGTGAAGTAAACTGAGGACCTCTATCTGATATGATAGAAATTGGCACACCGTGCAACCGAAGTATCTCCTGAATATAAATTTGGGCCAACCTCTCTGAAGTATACGTAGTCACAACCGGAATGAAGTGTTCTGACTTGGTCAACCTGTCAATAATGACCCAAACTGCATCAAACTTCTGCAAGGTCCGCGACAATCTAACTACAAAGTCTATAAAGATGCGTTCCCATTTCCACTCTGGTATAGTCATCTGCTGAAGTAGGCCACCTGGCCTCTGGTGCTCATATTTAACTTGCTGGCCATTTAGACACCTAGCTACATACTCAACTATGTCCTTTTTCATTCGTCGCCAACAATAATGCTGCCTCAGGTCACGATACATCTTCGTAGCACCTGGATGAATAGAATACCGAGAACTGTGTGCTTCCTCTAGGATCTTCTTCCTCAGTCCATCCACATTAGGAACACATAAATGATCTTGGAGTCGCAGAACACCATCCACTCCAATAGTAACTTCCTTGGCACCACCCCGTAGTACCGTTTCTCGAAGAATCATTAAGTGTGGATCATCATACTGGCGAGCCTTGATCTGCTCAGATAGTGAAGACTGAGCTACAACACATGCAAGAACTCGGCTGGGCTCTGAAATGTCCAATCTCACAAGTCGGTTAGCCAAGGATTAAATATCCAAAGCTAATGGCCTCTCCTCTGCTGTAATGAAAGCCAAACTACCCATACTCTTCGCCTTTCTAGTCAAGGCGTCTGCAACCACATTTGCTTTACCCGGATGATATAGGATAGTAATATCATAATCTTTCAGTAATTCCAGCCATCTGCGCTGCCTCAAATTTAGGCCCTCTGCTTGAACAAATGCTGCAAACTGCGATGATCAATGTAAACTTCACAAGACACCCCCATAAAGATAATGCCTCTAAATCTTAAGAGCGTGAACAATCGCAGCTAATTCCAAATCGTGTAATGGATAATTTTTCTCTTGGGCTTCAGCTGACGTGAAGCATATGCAATAACTCGCCCTTCATGCATCAATACACAACCCAAGCCAATGCGTGAAGCGTCGTAATACACTATATACATTCCCTAATCGGAAGGCAACACTAACACTGGTGATGTAGTCAATGTTGTCTTGAGCTTCTGAAAGCTCAATTCACAATCATCGGACCATCGAAACGGAGCACCTTTCTGGGTTAATTTGGTCAAAGGTGCTGCAATAGATGAAAAACCCTCCACAAACCGACGATAATAACATGCTAAACCCAGAAAACTCCTGATCTCAGTCGCCAAAGTGGGACGATGCCAATTTTGAACTGCCTTAATCATTTGGGGATCAACTTTAATACCATCACCCGATACAATATGCCTCAAAAATGCTACAAACTCTAGCCAAAACTCACATTTGGAGAACTTAGCATATAGCTTTTGTTCCCGCAACGTCTGAAGCACCACTCTCATATGCTGCTCGTGCTCCTCCTTACTGCGCGAGTAGATCAAAATGTCATCAATGAAGACAATGACAAATGAATCAATAAATGGCCTGAATACCATGTTCATCATATTCATAAACACTGTTGGGGCATTAGTTAAACTGAAGGACATCGCCAGAAACTCATATTGACCATATCTAGTCCGAAAAGCAGTCTTCGGAACATCCGAATCCCTAATCTTCAACTGATGGTACCCCGACCTCAAGTCGATCTTAGAGAACACCCTAGCACCCTGCAACTGGTCAAATAGATCATCAATACGCGACAACAGGTACTTGTTCAATTGGCGATAATCAATACACATCCGCATTGTTCCATCCTTCTTCTTCACAGATAATAACGGTGTACCCCAAGGCGATATACTCGGCCTGACGAACCCTTTGGCTAGTAACTCCTCAAGCTGTTCTTTCAATTCTTTAAATTCTTTCGGACCCATGCAATACGGTGGGATAGATATAGGCTGGGTATCTGGAGCCAAGTCAATGCATAAATCAATATCCCGATTAGGTGGCATACCTGGAAGATCTGAAGGAAATACATCGGAGAACTCCCGAACTACAGAAACTGAATCAATAGCCGAAGTCTCTGCAGTAGTATCCCGAACATAGGCTAGATAAGCCAAACAACCTTTCTCAACCATGTGTTGAGCCTTTATAAAAGAAATAACTCGATTAAATGAACTAATAGACGAACCCTTCCACTCCAGCTTAGGTAATGCTGGAATAGCCAAGGTAATAGTCTTGGCATGACAATCTAGAATAACATGATATGGAGATAACCAGTCCATGCCCAGAATAATTTCAAAATCGATCATCTCAAGCAATATGAGATCTGCTCTAGTTTCATAACCACAGAATGTAATAATACAAGACCGGTAGATACGGTTCACAACAACATAATCGCCCACAGGAGTGGACACATAAACAGGAGTACTCATAGACTCACGAGAAACACCCAGGAATGGAGCAAATAGAGATGACACATATGAATACGTAGATCCTGGATCAAATAATACTGAGGCATCTTTGCCGCAAACAGAAATAATACATGTAATCACGGCATCTGAGGCCTCTGCATCTGGTCTGGCCGGAAAAGCATAGAACCGAGCTGGAGCACCAACTGGCTGGCCTCCGCCTAGCTGACCTCCACCTCTAGGACGGCCCCTACACACCTGCCCTCTACCTCTTGGTGGTCCGACTACTGGTGGAGCAACTGGTGTGGTAATCATAGGCTGCTGACCCTACTGCACTGGTCTACCCCGCAGTCTGGGGCAGAATCTTCGTATGTGACTGGGATCCTTGCTCTCATAACAACTTTTCGGTGCGATAAGATGCTGACTAGAAGTCTGGCCCTGGTGAACTGAATACCCACTAGAAGTACCATGAATAGCTGGTGGGCGATAAGAACTCTCTGGTATAGCACTGAGATAGGGTCGCACTGGAGCACCTCGAGGAGGTGGTGGTGCTGGATATGGGGGCCTGCTGGACTGCCCTCTCACGAACTGACCTATGCCCCCAGACGGAGTACCTGTGAACTCTCTAGAATACCTAAACCGCTTATCTCTAGTAACCTTCTCTCGGCTATGCTGCCGTACACCCTCAATCCTTTAGGCTATCTCTACGACTAGCTCATAAGAAGTACCCATCTCAACCTCTCGAGCCATAGTGGCCCGAATGCCAGTATGTAAACCAGCTACAAACCTTCATACTCTCTCCGCCTCAGTAGGGAGTATCATAAGTGCATGGCGAGATAACTCAATGAACCTCGTCTCATAATCGGTCACTAACATCTGACCCTGCTGGAGCTGCTCAAACTGAAACCGCAACTTTTCCCTCTGAGAGGGTGGAATATACCTGTCTAGGAAGATACGGGTGAACCTATCTCAAGTTGTGGGAGGAGAATCTGCTGGTCTGCTAAGAACATAAGACTGCCACCATCTACGGGCTCTGCCTTCTAGCTGAAAAGTAGCAAAGTCTACCCCATGAGACTCCAATATCCTTATATTGCACAGTCTATCTTTGCAACGATCAATGAAATCCTGGGGATCCTCATGTCGCTCACCCCCAAACACAAGAGGATGTAGTCTAGCCCATATGTCCAATAGTTTCTGAGGATCAGCGGCTATAGCTGGCCTGGGCTCAGGTATAGCTGCTGCCACTGGTTGGGCTCCACCCACTGGTAGTGCACCCTGGGTATGATATACAGCAGTTGCCTGTCCATGAGCCTGTGCGGTAAGGGTCTGTGCTCCCCCGCCCGCTTGAGATGTGCTGGGTCTACCGAAAATAAACCGGCATGAGTCATAGTGTCCATGAACCGCAACATACGACCCATGACATCCTGAAATCCCGGTGCATATATGAAATCCACCGGAGCTGGATCTGCCACAGGCACCTCACCCTGTTCCTCAACAATGGGATTCTCTACTGGACCCACTGGCGGCATAACTGGAACAGTCCTGGGACGTCTTCGCCCTCTACCACGGGCTGGAGCCCTTCCTCGGCCTCTAACAACTGGGGGAGTAGCTCTTCCTTGGTTTGGAACCTTATTAGAGCGTGTTCTCACCATCTGAGAGAGAATAAGAGAAGGATATTTAGAACTACATCAATTGCACGATGGAATATGAAGAAAAGTTATTTCCTAACACCCTATAGCCTCTCGAAGATAAGTACAGATGTCTCCGTACCGATCCGCAAGACTCTATTAGGTCTGCTCATAACTTGTGAGGCCTACATGAACCTAATGCTCTGATACCATGTTGTCACGATCCAATTTCACCTATAGGTTGTGATGGCGCCCAACACTACAGTTAAGCAAGCCAACTAATAAACTAAACATATATCGATAAAATTTAACTCCAAGAAAAATAATAAGACACCAAATTCTACCAATGTGTGTGCCAAGACCTGGTGTCACAAGTGTATGAGCATTTAGTAGATTATACAAAACCTCAAATACTGTCTGAAATAAAAATAGACAGAATGAAAAATACAAGGAGAGACACTGGTAGCTGCAAAACGGCTCAGAAAGGCAGCTCACTACTATGCCCCTAAATAACGTGGGTGTAAGACGATAGGTCCCCCACTAGTACTTGCCTCAAGTCCTGCACAAAAAGTGCAGCAAGTGTAGTATGAGTACGTAAACAACGTGTACCCTGTTAGTATCAAGCCTAATCTCGAAGTGGTAGAGATGAGATTACCGACTTTGACACTCACTATGGGTCAATAATAATAATTGAAATAAAACTAGAATATTTAAATCAACACGATTCACAGAATTTACAATAATTTATTTAACAAGTAGAAATAATTAAATTCCTTCAAATGCAACAATTCTCAATATATTAATTATATTCCTTCAATTCCAATAAAATTTCTAATTTATCAATTAGTCTCATTTACAGGAATAACAATAATTCCTTAACAAGCAGGAATAATAATTCTTTAAATTCCAAAGATTTCTAAATTATCAATTAGCTTCGCAAGCTGCAATAAACTATCAAAGCATCATGTAATTATTATTATTAAGCACGATTTCTGCCGAGGTCGTACGGCCCAATCCAAAGTGTCGTGTACACTGCCGAGTGACGTGTGGCACGATCCATAGATGCATCTATCCTGCCGAGGCATTCGGCCCGCTCCACAAGAAAGGAGGACATTTTCTTATGTACCTCCGGAATGCGAGTATATTTATTATAAGATAAATTTAGGAGGAAGAACAATTTCTCTTAACAATTAATTAATTTAAACAGAAAATTTAAGTATATGAGATTTTCATCCTTTAATATTTTTATCTAACAATTCACAATATATATATATATATATATATATATATATATATATATATATATATATATATATATATATATATATATATATATATCAAATAATATTAATTAAACAAAGAATATAATTTATACAAGCAATTCATGCTTTGAGTCCTAAACTACCCGGACTTTAGCATTAATAGTAGCTATGCACGTACTCTCGTCACCTCGTGCGTACGTAGCCCCCACAATTAGCAATAATAATTACTTTAATTACATATGGGGTAATTTTTCCCTCATAAGATTAGACAAGAGACATACCTCGTCTTGCTCCAATTTAATCCACTAGTAGATCTTTTTCTCAATTATCTAACTTTGATTGGCTCGAATCTAGCCAAAAATAATTCGATACAATCACTAAAATTTATAGGAATCAATTCTATAAGAAAATACTACATTTTCAATAAAAATCCTGAAATTAATTAAAAGTTCGTCAGTGGGGCTCACATCTCGGAATCTGACGAAAGTTATAAAATCCGATAACCTATTCAATTACGAGTCCAACCATACCATTTTCACTCAAATCCGACTTCGAATCGATACCGAAATCTCAAAAATTTGTTTCTATGAAATTTCTAAAAAATTTCCAAATTTCAATCTCAAAACACTAATTACATGATGAGAACAATGATATATTTGTGTTTATAGACCAAATCCATGTTAGAATTACTTACCCCAATGTCTTTTCCTTGAAAATCTATCAAAAATCGACTCCTCTCAAGCTCCAATTTGTTAAAAATGGCGAATGGGACGAATGCCCTCTTTTATAATTCTGCCTAGGCAGCCCTCGATCATGACCTCGATCATGGCCTCGATCCTCGGCCTCGATCATGGCCTCGATCTTAGGGTCAATCTTGGGCTTGATCATAGTTCAGAATATCCAGCAGAAGGAAAAATTGCAGCAGCTTTTTAAGTCCAACTTTTGATTTGTTAACCATCCGAAACCCACCCGAGGCCCTTGGGACCTCAACCAAATATACCAACAAGTCCTAAAACATCATACGAACTTATTTGAAACCTCAAATCACCTAAAACGACGTTAAAACCACGAATTACGCTCCAATTCAAGCTTAATGAAACTTAGAATTTCCAACTTCTACATTCGATGTCGAAACCTATCAAATCAAGTCCGATTAACCTCAAATTTTGCACAAAAGCCTTAAATGATATAACGGAGCTATGGAAATTTTCAGAACTGGATTCCGACTCCAGTATCAAAAAGTCAACTCCCCGGTCAAACTTTCAAACTTAAATTCTTGTTTTAGCCATTTCAAGCCTAATTTCACTACGGACTTTCAAATAAAATTCTGATCACGCTCCTAAGTCCAAAATCACCATACGGAGATGTTGAAATCATTAAAATTCTATTTTGGGGTCGTTTTCTCAAAAATATTGACCGAAGTCAAACTTGGCCTTTTAAAGCCAACTTAAGGAACCAAGTGTTCCGATTTTAACCCAAACACTTCCAAATCCCAAACAAACCATCCTCCCAAGTCATAAATCATTAAAAGTACATACGGGAAATTTTATTAGGAATGCGGTTCTAAAAGTTAAAATGTCTGGTTGGGTCATTACATGATTCATATATCCAAGAAGATTCCCATCAACTATGTTTGCAAACCTTTGCGGTCGGTTGATCACTCTCTTCTCTCTGCCTGTTGCAATGCTATATGGTGGTTGTTGCACAGGTGCATCAAAAATATCATATTGATCAATATTTTACACCTCCTTCACTTCTTCTACTTTAGAACTACTGGGTTGATCTAGTGGAGATTCAATTTCCAGCTCTATGCGGTCACTGACACCAAAATTTGTTTCTGCTATTGTCTTCTCCCTCTGACTGTCCAGTGAGGCAGATTCATTGAATGTTACATCCATACTGAATTAGCTCGAGAGTCTTTTGATCCGTGCACCACAACTTATAACATTTCACTCCAGTTGCATACACCCTAGAAATATGCACTTTGAAACGCCCTCGGCTCAAGGTTTCCATCCCTCACATGAGCATAAGCAGGACAACCAAATATCCTTAAATTTGAATAATCAGTAGGCGAACTAGACCATACCTCAAAAGGAGTTTTGAACTCAATAGCTGTGGATGGAGATCTATTGACCAAATAACAAGCTATATTGATTGCTTCAGCCCAAAAATCCTTGCTAACACATGAGTGTGAAAGCATGCTCCATGCTCTATCACAAAGCGTTCTGTTCATACGTTCTACAACACTATTTTGGTGTGGTGTTCCGACATAAGTATGGCGTCTCACTATGCCTTCTCTGTTGCAGAAATTATTAAACTCAGAATTGCAAAATTCCAACCCATTGTCAGTTCGAAAATGCTTAACTTTTCTTTCTTTCTGCCTCTCAACCATCGTCTTCCATTTAACAAATGTCAAAAATACCTCATCTTTTGTTTTCAGAAAATATACCCACACCAACCTTGAGTAATCATCAATCAAAGTCATAAAATACCTGGCACCACTCTTGGAGGGAACTCTGTTTGGACCCCACAAGTTTGAAGGTATATAATCTAACTTGTCTCTGGTCTTGTGCGCGGACTTCTTGTTGAACTGTACCCTTGTCTATTTACCAAACACACAATATTCACAAAAATTCAAAACTTGATTTTTGTATCCATTCAACAAATTCTGCTAACTCAACAAAGACAATTCCTTATCACTCATATGACCAAGTTGCACATGCCACAACTGAGACTGATTCAGATCACTTTTTTCAGAAGCTACAACAGTTTTCCCTTCAACTATATCGGCCTGAAGATGATACAATTTAGAATGCAGTTTACCCTCTATGAGCACCATAGAGCCTTTACACACTTTAAGTATTCTATTCTCGGAGTGAAACTTATACCCTTGATCATCCAATGTCGAAAGAGAAATCAAATTCCTCTTTATCCGAGGAACATGCCAACACTAAATGTTTCTGATAATTCCATCGAACATTCTCAATTTAATGTTACTAATCCCCTCTAATGGTAATGGATTATCATCTCTCATATAGACAGTTCCACTCATTTGCTTGTAAGTTACAAACCAATTCTTGTGTGGACACATGTGGAAAGTAGCACCAGAATCAAGAACCCAAGAATTCTGTCCATGACTAGAACTCATAGCACAGACTTCTCCTACATAGTCACTATCATCATCATTATTGCCAGTTTCAACAATATTTGCCGAATTATCTATTTTCTGCTTTCCTCTTTTCTCCTTCAGCTTAGGACAATCTCTCTTGTAGTGACCTTGCTCCCCGCACTCATAACAATTTTGCTTTCTTACTCTAGACTTTGATCTGGCTGTTGACGTTTTTCTGTTAAAGTCATTTTGTTGTGTTCTTCCTCTACTCAAAAGACCTTCACCCTCAATTCTGCTATCCGAAAGCTCTTTTTCAACTCTTTAGATTTTAGTGCGTTACCAATATCTTCCAGTGAAATACTGTCTTTCATATATAGCAGCGAATCGACAAAAGTATCATAAGACGGTGGTAAAGAACATAACACTATCAAGACACGATCCTCATTCTCAATTTTGATATTCATGTTCTTCAGATCCATTATAATTGAATTAAACTCATCAAGGTGAGTTTTAATAGGTGTACCTTCGTTCATACGGAGATTGTATAACCTCTTTTGCAGGTTGAGGCGGTTTGTCAGTGATTTCTTAGAATACAAATCTTCCAGCTTCTTCCATGTCATTACTGCAAACGTTTCTTCAGCAATTTTCCGAAGAACGCTATCTGTAACGCTCATGAAGATCGCACTCAAAGCTCTCTCCTTCAAGTCTGCCTTCTATGTCTCTTTCATCTCTTCAGGAAAATCCTCATCAATTGTTTTCCATAACCCCTGTAACACCATGGACGATTTCATTCTAATCTTCCATAGACTGAAACTAGAATCCCCGTCAAATTTCTCTACTTTGTACTTTGTTGAAGATGATGAAGACATCTTACCCTAGATTATATGTAGAAACCCGAACCTTGCTCTAATACCAATTGTTGCGGAAGATTGTGGGTTAACTGGCACACAATCACACACAAGAAAAATAGAGAAGAAAAATCTACATAAGGATTTAACGAGGTTCGGCTAAGCCTAATCCTCGGGGCAAAAGCAGAGAGAGTTTTCCACTATGAATGAGAAGAAAAGCGCAATACAATCTATAGAATCCCCAACTACAACCCCTATATATAGATCCTAAATAGTCCCAAACGTATAAGAGAAAGGTTTCCCAATTTGACAAAGACAATAAATTTTCCTTTCCCAAATCTATTAGAACAATGGGTTTTCCCAAATTTATAGGAATTATAGGTTTCCTAATAATACAAGAAAATAATTTATGCCACAAAATAACATCAAGAAAGTGCAGTGGTAATGTTGGAGTCTCAACAAGAAATTTTGACAATTGTTAAATTTTCTCAGCTCCTTACATTCTTCTTAGCAATATATTTGTAATGGAGCTCACTTTTTTATACTCAACCCATGGATGTTATTTAATGAAATTCCCTTATAAATACTAGTATTCGTGCTTGTGCAATTTTTGGCCTTATTCAAATAAAACTTTAATTTTGTAATACTCTGTGGATCAATAGATGTCTAGTTTTCTGGTGGCCGTCCGAGAAAAGAGAAAAGTTGATGTGTCTAGTAATAAAAGTACTCTTAAAATGCTAATATATTTTGTTTGCATCAATATTAAGTTGTAAGTAGTTTCTTGTATTGGTTGGATTTTTAGCTATGTCAAATATCTCTGTACATGTATTGTAAAACAAATTATTCGATGGTTTGTGTGTTATATGTGCAATATATATGCCACCAACAGAATATTTGTTCCCATAGAAAAGATGACTGATGTCCTATCAATTGACAACAAAGTGGCCGTTCTTATTAAGTGCAAAACACAAATGATACAAATCAAGACCAGACTCATCTATCTACGGACATAAGGGCAAATTGAAATATTTTCTTTAGTCATTCCCATACAGAGTGGGTAGCATTAAAAGAATTATTAATAACCATATTCCTTTCCCTATGGACTGAGTCTATCATTTCTGATTTGCTTTTCACATTTTTTTACCTATCTATCTATCTATATTATTACAAAAGCATGAATACAATGTCGGTTTATAAAAATAACCTTATAATATTAAGCATAATAACTCATAATAAAAGGGCATAACCGAAATTCTAGATATTAGCCTTATAATCCTATTAGTTTTAGGATATAATACTACATGTTAGGAATCCTACATGATTATCTTTAGGAATGCTATTAGTACAATTACTTGCCGGCTGTCTAATTCATATAAAATTGAACAGGTAAATTTCTTTAGTCATGTAATCCTATTACTTTTAAGATATGCTTTTAAAAATTTCTATTACTAATTTAATTTGAAAACGTGTTATAATGTCCTATTACTAATTTAATTTGAGAATGTACTATATTGTCCAAATCCAAAATAGCCCTAAAATATTAAACATAAGAATTCATAGGGAAATGGCATAACTGCAATAACTTATTTTTTAGACTACAATACCTTCTATGCTAATTTTTAATATTTAAGATTTTAAAATTAATAAAAAAAATTATTAAATTATTAGTAAAAATATGTAGGAAGGTTTATAAAATCAATTTCATCAGAATCCTCCGTATTGACAATACATTACCACTCCATAATGTCCAATATAAAAAAAAAAACAAATATTAAATGGACTGCATAAAGAGTTAAAATTTAGAAAAAAAATACCCCCACGATAATTTTTTGTTATATTATATTTGAATTATATTCATGCTCAAATAATATATGTTTTTTTATCAATTTTTCATGTAATATTAAAAAATACCCAATTATTAAAGAACAACTAAGAAAATATTTAAGAATATAAATGTGTGAGAAAGAGAAAAAAATGGTAGGTAAGAGTTAATACCACTAATGATTCTACACACATAAAGATCTAAAAGTGAAATGTCAAATGAATCTTTTACTCTTTAAAAATAAAATTTATGGTGAATAAAATTATAAATAAGATTAAATATTCAAAACAAGAGATGAACTAATATTAAGATCTGAATTAAAATAGAATAAATTATTTTTATGTTAAAATTAAATAATTAAATCTTTTAATTAATTATTTCGCAAGAGAATCCAATTCAATTATCTTTTAAATTTATCATATGAGTAAAATTCTTATTCAAGTTAAAAATAAATCTTAGGGTATATAAATTTATTCCATAAAAGAGAGTTAGAACACAAAGTAAAAAGGTTAATATATTATTAAGAATCAAAATGCTACACAAGTGTATGAGGAAGCACAATCGAAACTAAATCCTAAATAAGAACAAGCTTTCAAGACTATGCTATAACGGAATTATTCTTTGTAGATTCCTCTGGCGGAATCGAAATAATATTTCTATGTCACGCATTACTTGCAAATATCATATCAAGAGGCATGAAACTGTTAGCAATAATAGTAAGTGGTGTACCAATAATAATTTATTGTGAGGCCACCCACTTTAGATTTAATATACCTCTTCAAACAACTTAAATAACTATCACAAATATATCAAAGCAGAGCAATGGTGCTAACTTATAAGGAAAGCAAAATTGATAATATGGGATGAAGCACTTATGGCTAAGTGTCAAACGGAGTTCTAGAGATATATTGGATATTAATGAACCGTTTGGTGAAAAATTAATGATTTGGGAGGTAATTTATGCCAAGTACTGCCAGTAATTCTAAAATCGACAAAAGCAGAGACTGTAAAAACGAGCTTGCCAAAGTTATACTTCTGGCCTCAAATAAAAAAGATTCAACTGACAAGAAATATAAAGTAAGAACAGATCCTATTCAGTGTCTTCTTGCTTCATGTTGGAAATGAATAAGAGCATCCAATAAAAGAAGAGATGGTTTGTGATGACCCAAAATGTCATCCTTAAATTTAATAAGTAATTATGTATTCTAAGACCTTTAAAAGCACCATTTATCTTTTCTCGACTTGCATGCACAGTCCGTAAAATTTTCTAGAAAGTTTTCATGTGAAAAATGAATTAAAATGTGAAATAGGATTTTAAAATTCAAGTGAGTTGACTTTGGTCAACATTTTTAGCAAATGGACCCAGATCAGTATTTTGACAGTTCCGGTAGCTCCGTATCGTGATTTAGGACTTGGGCGTATGCCTGGAATTTAATTTGGAGGTCCCTAACTTAAGTTATGACCATTTAACGAAACTAGCAATTTAAAGGCTAAAGATTTCCAAGTTTGACCACGGGGTTGACTTTTTAATATCGGGGACGGAATCCGATTCGAAAAATTAGAATAGCTCTGTTATGTCATTTATGACTTGTGTGCCAAATTTAAAGTCATTCCGGATTCATTTAATATATTTTGGCACAAGATTTGTAAATTGAAAAGTTTGGAAACTCAAAAGATCGAATCGAGGTGTGAATTATAATTTCAGCGTCGTTTGACGTGATATGAGACCCCGAGTAAGTCCATATAATATTTTAGGACTTGTTGGTATATTTGGCTGAGATCCCGAGGGTCTCGGGTGGATTTCGGGTGGTCAACGGAATTTAATTTTGGCATTTCAAGAACGTTCGACATCGTTTCTTCAAGAATAAGTGGTATCCTATTAAGCAAATGAATTTCAAATTCAGTTTTGATGGAAGCATTAGATCCGTATTGAAATTTTGGAGCCATAGCAAAAAGAATCGTCGAATTCGGACATCGTTTGAGAGAGTTATGCCCATTTTCGTGTCGGAAAAGATTTTTCGTAGCCGCCAACGCCCAGGGTAGCATGGGGCGCTAGCCCTGGCGCTGAAAATTATTGGTGTTCTGGAAAGTGCGCCACAGGCAGTGCCCCACGCTACCTGTGGCGCTCGAAAACGCCAGAAACCCCATAAAACGGGGAGTTTAGCCATTTTACTCATTTTTGAGTTTGGGGAGCTCGATTTAGGTAATATTTGGGCGATTTTTACGGGAAAAAATTGGGATAAGTGTTCCTTATCCTATATTGATTATATTTCATGAATCCATGAATTTATGGAAGAAAAATCAGATTTTTACAAAACCTTCCAAAAATGTAAAATGAAGATTCGAAGGTCAATCCGATGTCGAAATTTGATAATTTTTGTATGGTTGGACTCATCTCGGAATGGGTGTTCGGACTTCGTAAGTTTTTTCGAGATTTGAGATATGGGCCTCACTGTTAATTTTTAAAGTGAATTTCGGATTTTTATCCGGAAAATTAGTAAATTCATATGGAATTAATTCCTACGATTTGTATTGAGTATATCGAATTATTTGTAAATAGATTTGAAACTTTTGGAGACAAATTTAAAAGGAAAAGCTGTGGTCGAGTAATTTATTGGAATTTGCATAGCGAGGTAAGTATCGTGGTTAACCTTGACTTGAGGAAATAGAACCCTTAAATTATTTGTTATGTGAAATGCATGTGAACGACGTATAGGCGAGGTGACGAGTGTCTATACGTCGTCAAATTAATTATTTGCATAATTATTTGAAAATCATAAATTGTTCTAAGATACGAATTAATTGTTATAATAATTATTTCTTTCCTATTCTTTGACAAATATTAATTCTTGAATTCCTGCAATAATTATTACATGCTATTTGATTTATGTGTATTAATTGCTATTTGACATTTAGCATATTAAATATTAAACTGTCTATTTTCTCCCCGATTTTCACAATAAATTTTTAATTGTCATTGCTTGTTTCATAATTAAATCATAACTATTGAATGCTTGTTGTTTTAAAATTTTATATTAATTATTGCATTTATTGGGGCAATTTATTCTATAAGAATTGGTAAATGAATATATTGGAGAAGCGGGTTGCGCGCCGCAACAGAGTTGATTGAAATGAATATATTGGAGGATCGGGTTGCACGCCGCAACAGACTTGTTTAAAAGTCCATATTGGAGGATCGGGTTGCACGCCGCAACAGACTTGTTTAAAAGTTAATATTGGAGGATCGGGTTGTACGCCGCAACAGACTTGTTAAAAAGTTAATATTGGAGGATCGGGTTGCACACCGCAATAGACTTATTGAAAAGTCAATATTGGAGGATCGGATTGCACGCCGCAACAGACTTATTTAAAAGTCTATATATATACTTGATTGAAATAAATATATGTCATACTTGATTAAAAGGAAAATATTGGGAGAGTGGGTTGCACGCTGCAACAGAATTGAATGTGAATATATTGTGAGAGCGGGTTGCACGCTGTAACAGAATTTATGGAAATGATAATTGGTTATAACTGCTGAGTTGGCTTCAACCATTATAAATGAGTTACCTGATTTATTTCTATTATTGATGTTGTTACTAATATTGTGTACAGGTTAATGTAAGTGAACCGCCTTAGCCTCGTCACTACTTCGTCGAGGTTAGGCTCAATACTTACCAGTACATGGGGTCGGTTGTACTGATACTACACTCTGCACTTCTTGTGCAGATTTCGGAGTTGGTCCCGGCGGCGTACCATAGACTTGCTCGGATTTCAGCTACTCAGAGGAGACTTGAGGTATAATTGCACGGCGTTTGCAGTTCTGAAGTCCCCGTCTACTGTACCTTAGTTGTGTGTTTATTTCAGATAGCTTTATTTTATTCAGACCTTTATTTTTATTATTTTAGAAGCTTGTGCACTTGTGACACCAATTCTGGGATGGTATTTAGACACCGTTATTTTTATGGATTATTCACTATATTTCAGACCTTACTTCCGTATTTGTTTCTTTATTATTAATAAATTTAAAAATTATTTTAAAATGGCTAATATTATTTTAACGTTGGCTTGCCTAGCAAGTAAAATGTTAGGCGCCATCACGGTTCGAAGGTGGGAATTTCGGGTCGTGACATGGTGCTTCCTAAACACTGGTTATCAATCCCAATGGTAATAGTAGTGCATTTAATAAGAGAATTATTTCTATCATTAGATTAAAACGTAATTTGTGCAAATCGCATGATAGAATTAAAAAGATATCTTAGCTAGCAGAAATGAATATGTTGATAAACTAAATAAAAGGTTGATTGCAAAATTTTATAGTAAAAACAAAATATTTTTCTGTTTTTGGCTCAACAGAAAATGATCTCAATAATTACTACCAAGAAAAAAACTTAAATACTTTAATACCAAGTGGCATTCTACCATAAATGTTTGTTGTCAAGTTTATTATTTCTTACGTATGTTAGTGTCACCATATATATAATAGACTAAATTGATCTTCCATTGCATATATATTGATTTTGGAAAACAAATATGCCCGTCGTGCTACTGGAAAGCTTAGATCCGCCGAATAGCTTATGTAATAGCAAGTACATAGAAAAATTATGATACTGGTCAATGTACTTTTAAGTATATTTTTATCCCTGAATTCAACTTTCGTCTTTCGAAATTAAAGAATATCCTTTTAAATTTGTGTGAAAATAATTTTTAGTATGTTTATGTTTTACAAATATAATAAATAAAGCATAAAGACAAACATCCTAAATATTTAACTATATTTACCGCAATATATTTTCTTGCACGAACAACTATATGTTGCACTTTCAAGAGGGATATCAAGATCGACAACAAGAGTTCTGGTTAAGGCAGAGCAACAAAAGCATTAGGAGGGAACATACACAAAATAATATTGTCCACAAAGAAGTGTTCTTTAAGATACCATCACATTAAATACTTTTAAATTATAATACATAAATATCTAACTAACATGACAACATTGATTATTTGTGTAAGTTTTGATGATGTCCTTTTATTTTAAATTCATGTATGTAACGATTCGAACAGTCGTTCCGAGAGTTATAGCCATGTCTCCCCATTTTTGCTTCTTTATGTGTTGTTCAACTGTGTTGAGTTGCATCGAGTTGATAGGTTTGGGTCCGGAGTAGTTTTGGAGTGAAATGAACACTTAGTCCCTTAGTTAGAAAGCTAAGTTAGAAAAGTCAACCGGAAGTTGACTTATGAGTAAACGAATTCGGATTTGGATTTTTATGATTCGATTAGCTTCGTTGGGTGATTTTAGACTTAAGAGTGTGTCCGAATTGTAATTTGGAGGTCCGTGGTAGAATTAGGCTTGAATTGGCGAAAGTTGAAAGTTTAGAAGTTCTTAGGCTTGAATCCGAGGTTGATTTGGTGTTTTGGTGTTGTTTTGGGTGTTCCGAAGGTTCAACTAAGTTTGGGTAGCGATATATGACTTGTTGGAATTATTGGTTGAGGTCCCGAGGACCTCGGGTGAGTTTCGAATAGGTTTGGGTTGTGTTGCGCTCGTTGTTCTTATGTTTCGACGTCGTTTCTTGAAGCATAAATGATATCATATTGAAAAAATGAGCTCCGATTTATTTTTTAATTGAAGAATTAGATCTGTATCATAATTACGGACCCGTAGCAAAAAGAATCATCGAATTTGGACATCGTATGAGAATTTTATGGTTAATTTACTAAGAATTAGGTTGCCAGATTTTTCAGATTAATTACGAAATTGCTACTGCCGGCGTATTTAAAAATTTGCACTATTTACAAATATTGAAACCAACATATCTCCTTCATTATAAGGTCAAATTGAGTGATTCAAAAGCTTAACTTGACTAGAATTTCACAAAAAATTCATTGGAGGCATAAAAAGAGAGTTTCGGGATCATTTGGAATGAGAAACGAGGCAGAATAACTGACAGAAAAATATATAAAACGAGGGTTTGTTCATTCGATCATATTTTGAGTTGGGGAGCTCGGATTTGGGCGATTTTGGGTGCGATTTTTACCATAAGGATTGGGGTAAGTGTTCTCTACTCGGTTTTGGTTATATTTCATGAATCCATCTTCGTTTTTGGGATTTGATTGATGATGTCAAAGTGAAATTGAGGGAGTTAGGGCTTGAGTTTTGGAGAGATTTAGGTAGGGATTTGAGGGATCAAACGGAGTCCGATTTTGATAAATTTTATATGGTAAGACTAGGTAGACGACGAGGGTTTTGATTCTGCCATTGTTGACTGGTTCCGAGACGTGGGCCCGGGGGCCGGGTTTTGGCCGGTTTCGGATTTTTGGTATATTTTGTAGTTTTTATTGTGGAATTCGATTTGTTAGCCTATGTTGATGGTATTAATCTGATTATGGTTAGATTTGGAGCTTTTGAAGACCGAGTCCAGAGACGAAGGCATCCCAGAGTAGGATTTTACGTTGTTAAGGTAAGTAACAGTTTTAACTCTGGCTTTGAGGGTATAAACCCGGAGAATTTGATATCGTGTGACTGTTGAAAGGCGATACTCACGCTAGGTGACGGGCGTATGGGTGTATATCTCGAGGGATTGAGACTTGGTCCGTCCCGTGAGGGCTCATGGCCATCATCTATGTTTACGTAGTTACTTGTTGTTGAACTTGTCTGCCTTCATGTTAGAGATCATGCTTAGGCTTTATTCATGCTCACATTATTTGTACTCAGTCATAGAAATTATTGTACATGTTTACCTCAGTCTCTATTATTTGCTAATATGCTGTGATACTTGATGTGGGCTGTGTTCCCTTATTTGTTGATGATGTTGAGGCTAGTGAGGTACATGATTGAGTGAGGCCGAGGGCCTGTGAGGATATTAATACCATAGCGCGTGAGTTATCCGTGTAGCACGTGAGTTGACCGTGTGGGTCCAAGTATTGATATCATAGCGCGTGAGTTGTCCGCGTAGCATGTGAGTTGACCGTGCGAATTCAGGTATTGATATGATGGCACGTGAGTTGTCCGTGCTTAGCGCTTGGGCTTTGGGAGCCCCTCCGGAGTCTGTACACATCCCTAGTGAGCGCAGAATGTTGAGCGTTGAGTGCTGAGTGCGAGTGCTGAGTGATAGAGTGACATTGCTGTGAGGTTGCATTTACTTTTTTTGTTGTTGCATTTACCTGTTAATTTTCCTTGTAGTCTTACTGATTTATGAAATTACCTGTCTACTCCTGTTTGTACTTAATTATGAAAATAATAATTGGATTATTCTGCTTAGCTCGTCACTGCTGCTCAGTTCCTTAGTTATTTCTGTTACTACTGAGTCGGTTATACTCATGCTACACCCTGCACTTTATGTGCAGATCCAGGTGAGTTAGAGCACGGCGATCGTTGAGTTCAGGCCGTCTATCTTTGGAGACTGCAAGGTAGCTGTTAGCGTCCGCAGGACCTTGTTACTCCTTTTGTCATTTCTTCTTTTGGACAGTTAGACAATTTATATATCTTAGTTTATAGTTTTAGACGCTCATGACTTAGTGACACCCCGATGTTTGGGGCTTGTTTCCGTATTTTTCTATATTATATTTAGAGTTGATTTAGTTTATGAAAAATTTAAATGTTAAAATATTTTATTAAATTCTTATAATCGATTTAGTAGTAATATTTTGGGAAGTAGGCTTGCCTAGTAACACGATAGGCGCCATCACGACTATGGTTAGATTTTGGGTCGTGACAATGTATTATGCTATTGTAAAAATATTTTTTGGCATTTAGATGATTGTTGTATTATTTACATAAAATTTCTCTTATTAATTAAATTTTATTGTTCCTTCATATAAATAATTATTTAAATCATCACGTGTCATTATTAACGTGCAACGCACATTCATAGATACTAGTAGTATATTAAAAGCATGAAGGCCCTTAGCTGTCACGACCCAAAAATCACCTAGTCGTGATGGCACCTAACCCAACCCGCCAGGTAAGCCAATTAACAACTATCCAATTTAGATGAGATTTACTAAGAAAAGAAAGGATAATAAAACTACTTTTATACAAGAATTCCCAAGGACTGGTAGTACAAATCACGAGCTTCTAAGATTAGAATTTACAAAGCCGGTATGAAATGAATACATCATCTGTTCGAAATATACATAAACAGGTTTTTATAAATCTAAGGCTACCATGAATAAGAGGCAGCTATAACCGGCGGAACGCAGGTACGTCTTCAAATCCCGCTCCCGCCGATCATAGCAACATCAACATCCAATATCTACACGCAAGGTGCATAACTGTAGTATAAGTACAACCGACCCCATGTACTCAATAAGTAACAAACCTAACCTTAGGTTGAAAGTAGTGTCGAGCTGGGACAAAGGTCAGAGTCCAACACCAATAGCCAAACAATAGTTCATAAACATAGAATAAAAAGTGGTACAAGAAGTAACTCAGAAATAAAATATTCAGCTCGTTCACAGTTCCAGAAAATAGACATGTTTTTCAAGTATAACAGCGAAAATCCCAAATCTTTTATCGAAAACACCAAAATATGAGTAAGTTTGTAAAATCGTGATTTTTCTTCCAAAACTTTTCAACAGGTAAATGTTTCATTACCAAATGGTATGAGGAAAGATGCATCTCTATGCCTACATGTCAATATGTATGAGAAGTCATGAATGACGTGATACCGTACAGCATGAGAAAAATGCCTCTCTATGCTTGTATGTCAAGTGTGCATGTCAATGCAGTACAACATAGTGAAAACCATATGCATACTCTGAGAGTATCAATCCACTCAGTCCTCCCAATCACTCGGCACTCGCACTCGCACTCAATAGGTACCTGTGCTCATTGGGTGTGTGTGCAGACTACGGAGAGGCTCATTTAGCCCAAGCGCTATAATCTGCAAGGACAACTCACGTATTATAATATCAATAACTGGATCCGCACGGACAACTCATGTGTTGCACGAACAACTCACGTGCTATAGTATCAATATCTGGATCCGCACGGACAACTCACATGCTATAGTATCAATAACCTCACAATCAGGCCCTCGACCTCACTCAATCATCAATCTCTCCAGTCTCTCAGGCCCACAATACCATGAAACTAGCCCCAAAATGATGATATGATGTGTCAATATATAGCAACAGAGACTGAGATATAACAAGAAATTAATGAACATGACTGAGTATAAAATTGCAATATAAGCAAACTACTCAACAGCAGTAATGACCTCAGTGGGTCCCAACATAATAAACATGTAGCCTAGACATGGTTTCTAAGATGGATCACAGCTCAATAACTCTAGTACGTAGAGATTTTATGATTACAGATAAGTTCAGGTAACTACACAGCACCATAAAAATAACGGAGTTACAATTCACACGGTGCACGCCCACACGCCCGTCATCTAGCATATGTGTCACGACCCAAAATTCCCACCTTCGGACCGTGATGGCGCCTAATATTTCATTTGCTAGGCAAGCCAACGTTAGAATAATATTATCCATTTTTAAAATAATTTTTAAATTTATTAATAATAAAGAATAATTGCGAAAGTAACGTCTGAAATATAGTGAATAATCCATAAAAATAACGGTGTCCAAATACCATCCCAGAATTGGTGTCACACGTGCACGAGCTTCTAGAATAAATATAAATAAAGGTCTGAATAAAATAAAGTTGTCTGAAAACAAACACACAACTAAAGTAAAGTAGACGGGGACTTCAGAACTGCGAACGTCGTGCAGTTATACCTCAAGTCTCCTTTGAGTAGCTGAAATCCGAGCAAGTCTATGGTACGCCGCTGGGACCAACTCCAAAATATGCACAAGAAGTGCAGAGTGTAGTATCAGTACAACCGACCCCATGTACTGGTAAGTGCTGAGCCTAACTTCGACGAAGTAGTGACGAGGCTAAGGCGATTCACTTACATTAACCAGTACGCAATATTAATAACAACAACAAATAATAGAAATAATTAAGGTAACTCATTTATAATAATGGAAGCCAACTCAGCAGTCATAATCCATTATTATTTCAACCAATTCTATTACAGCGTGCAACCCGCTCTCACAATATATTCACATCCAATTCTGTTGCAGCGTGCAACCCGCTCTTACAATATATTCACATTCAATTCTGTTGCAGCGTACAACCCGCTCTCCCAATATATTCCTTTTAATCAAGTCTATCATATATTTATTTCAATCAAGTATATATATAGACTTTTAAATAAGTCTGTTGCGGCGTGCAATCCGATCCCCTAATATTGACTTTTAATAAGTCTGTTGCGGCGTGCAATCTGATCCCCCAATATTGACTTTTAATAAGTCTGTTATATATTTATTTCAATCAAGTATAAATATAAACTTTTAAATAAGTCTGTTATATATTTATTTCAGTCAAATATATATATATAGACTTTTAAATAAGTTTGTTGCGGCGTGCAATCCGATCCCCCAATATTGACTTTTAATAAGTCTGTTGCAGCGTGCAATCTGATCCCCCAATATTGACTTTTAATAAGTCTGTTATATATTTATTTCAATCAAGTATATATATAGACTTTTAAATAAGTCTGTTATATATTTATTTCAGTCAAGTATATATATATAGACTTTTAAATAAGTCTGTTGCGGCGTGCAATCCGATCCCCCAATATTGACTTTTAATAAGTCTGTTGCGGCGTGCAATCCGATCCCCCAATATTGACTTTTAATAAGTATGTTATATATTTATTTGAATCAAGTATATATATAGACTTTTAAATAAGTCTGTTGCGGCGTGCAATCCGATCCCCCAATATTGACTTTTAATAAGTCTGTTGCGACGTGCAACCCGATCCTCCAATATGGACTTTTTAATAAGTCTATTGCGGCGTGCAACCCGATCCTCCAATATATCCATTTCAATCAATTTTGTTGCGGCGTGCAACCCGATCCTCTAATATATCCATTTACCAATTTTTATAGAAGAAATTTCCTCAATAAATACAACAATTAATATAAAATTATAAGACAACAAGCATACAATAATTATGATTTAATTATGAAACAAACAATGACAAATAGCAAATTATTATGGAAATCAGGGAGAAAATAGGCAGTTTAATATTTAATATGTTAAATGTCAAATAACAATTAAAACACATAATTCAAATATCATGTAACAATTAATGCAGGAATTCAAGAATTAATATTTGACAAAGAATAGGAGAGAAACAATTATTATAATAATTAATTTATGATTTAAAATAATTTATGATTTTTCAAGTACGCAGGCAAACAATTAATTTCACGACGTATAGACACTCGTCACCTCGCCTATACGTCGTTCACATGCATTTCACATAACAAATAATTTAAGGGTTCTATTCCCTCAAGTCAAGGTTAACCACGATACTTACCTCGCTTTGCAAATTTCAATCTATTACTCGACCACAACTTTTCCTTTTAAATTTATCTCCAAAAGCTTCAAATCTATTCATAAACAATTCAATATACTCAATACGAATCATAGGAATTAATTTCATATGAATTTACTAATTTCCCGGATAAAAATCCAAAATTCATTAAAATATTCGATAGTGGGACCCACGTCATAAATTCTGGAAAAACTCATGAAATCCGAACACCTGTTCTGCTACGAGTTCAACCATACAAAAATTATTCAATTCCGATGTCAAATGGACCTTCAAATCTAAATTATCGTTTTTTTGGAAAGTTTTACAAAAATTCCAATTTTTTCCATCTAAATCCGAAATAAATGATGAATATAGACATGGATTTGTGAAATATAATCACTTTTGGTTATAGAACACTTACCCAATTCAAAGTCGTGAAAATCCCCCTTGAAATCGCCCAAATCCGAGACTTGAATCTCAAAAATGAGTAAAAACGGAGACTTCCGAATTTATGGGTTCTGCCCAGTCATTTTCGCATCTGCGGATAAAAGTTTCGCATTTACGGACTCGCATTTGCGAGACAAGGCTCGCATTTGCGATGCCTGGCTGCCAGGTGAAGTTCCGCATCTGCGGACATTCCTGTCGCACCTGCGACATCCGCTTCTGCGCAAAATGGCCGTACCTGCGAAGATCCCAGGCCAGGCCAGGCCCGCATCTGCACAATTCCGCCGCACATGCGGCATCGCACCTGCGGCCAAGACCCTCGCAGGTGCGATTACATCAGAGGCAGAAATTTCCAGAATTGGCTTAAGTCCAATTCTTATTCCGATTTCGATTCGAATCACGCTCGGGGTACTCGGGACCCCCTCCGAATATACCAACAAGTTCAAAAACATAATACGGACTTACTCGGGGTTTCAATTCACGCCAAACAACATCTAAATTTTAATTCACACCTCGATTCAATCTTTTAAGTTTTAAACTTTTCAATTTGCAAAGTTTGTGTCAAAACATATTAAATAAATCCGAAATGACTTCAAATTTGGCACACAAGTCATAAATGACATAACTAAGCTATTCAAATTTCCAGAATCGGATTCCGGCTCCGATATCAAAAGTTAGCCCCGTGTTCAAACTTGGAAGTCTTTAGCCTTTAAATTGCAAGTTCCGTTAAATGGTCATAACTTGAGCTAGGAACCTCCAAATTAACTTTCGGGCATACGCCCAAGTCTCAAATCACAATACGGAGCTACCGAAACTGTCAAAATACTGATCCGGGTCCGTTTGCTAAAAATATTGACCAAAGTCAACTCAGTTGAGTTTTAAAGCTCTATTTCATATTTTAATTCATTTTTCACATGAAATTTTTTCGAAAAATTTTACGGACTGCGCACGCAAGTCGAGGAATGATAAATGATACTTTTTGAGGTCTTAGAACATAGAATTACTTATTAAATTTAAAGATGACATTTTGGGTCATCACAATGTGCGTCACCTCAACAGCAAACACATAACCCAAAATTCGGGGTTTAATACTCTCAGCTCTAAGTTTAGAAGTGTTACTTACCTCGAACAAGCCAATTCCAATACCGATCAAGCCAAGCGATGCTCCGAAATGTCATCCTGCGCGTACTGACCTCTGAATGACTCAAAACTAGCCAAAAGTAACTTAACAACAACAACAACAACAACCCAGTATAATCTCACTAGTGGGGTTTGGGGAGGGTAGTGTGTACGCAGACCTTACGTCTACCCTGGGGTAGAGAGGCTGTTTCCGATAGACCCTCGGCTCCCTCCCTCCAAGAACTCCCCACCTTGCTCTTGCGGTGACTCGAACTCACAACCTCTTGATTAGAAGTGGAGGGTGCTCACCACTAGAGCAACCCTCAAATACATCAAATAAAGCCCAAGGAAACAATTCCAAATGATAAAGGTCGAATCTTAATAAAAAACCCGAAATCGACTCAAAATCCCAACTCGGGCCCTCACCTCGGAACCCGATAAAACTCATAAAATTCGATAACTCATTTAATTACGAGTACAACCATACTAGTTTCACTCAAATCCGACTTCGAATCGACATTCAAAACTCAAAAACTCACTCTATGAATCTTTAGGCTAAATTCCCCAATTTTCTCTTTAAAGCCCATAATTCAATTACCAAAAATGAAGATGAAATCACGAAATATAATCAAAACCGAGTGTATAACACTTAACCCAATCCTTGTAATGAAATTTGCTTCCAAAATCGCCTCAATCTGAGTCTCACATCTCAAAATATGAACAAAAGAACCAAAACATCGATATATAGCTTCTGCCCAGCATTTTCGCATATGCGGTCACATTGTCGCATCTGCGACCTCTGCTTCTGCGGACAATTCTCGCTTCTGCGAAGCCCTCTGAAGACCAGACTTCCGCACCTCCGAAGCTTTCCCCGCTTCTGCGCACACGCAGGTGCGACAAACAACTCTTACTTTTGTGCCGCAAGCCGCTTCTGCGACTAGTCTTACGCTTCTGCGGACGCGCAGATGCGCCCTTACTTCCACTTTTGCGGTCTTCCTCACCAGCTTGCACCTCGCTTCTGCGACTCCTCTGTCGCTTCTGCGACCATCCCACCTGCGCAACCCAGCCGCAGGTGTGATCACACCAGATCTACCACCAGTAACTTTAGCCAAAAGTGATCCAAATAAATCTGAACCTCATCTGAAACTCATCCGAGCCCCTCGGGACCATGTCCGAATATACCAACAAGTCCAATAACATAAGACGAACCTACTCGAGGCCTTAAATCACGCATAACAATATCGATACGATGAATCGCACATCAAATCAAACTTAATGAACTTTGAACTTTTCAACTTCCAAAACTCGCACCGAAACATATCAAATCAACCCGGAATGAACTCAAATTTTGCACACAAGTCCCAAATGACATAACGAAGCTATTCCAATTCCCGGAACCACAATCCGAATCCGATATCCTCAAAGTCAACTCTCGGTCAAACTTATGAACTTTCCAAGCCTTCAAATTTTTAACTTTCGCTAATAAGTGCCAAATCCTTCTACGGACATCCAAATGTAAATCCGAGCATACGCTCGAGCCCAAAATCACCATTCCGGGGTCAAATTCACAAAAATCAAACTTGGTCAACTCTTCCATCTTAAAGCTTAAAGCTTAAATCGTGAAATTCATTCTTCCAAATTGATTTCGCATAACCTGAAAACCAAAATCGGCGATTTGCATAAGTCATTATGCACCATACGGAGCTACTCATGCCCTCAAACTACTGAGCAAAGTGTAAATGCTCGAAATGACCGATCGGGTTGTTACATTAGCGAAATATCGTTCGCCTTTTTTACCTTTTAAAATGAGAATTCATACTGGACAAAATAGTCATTTAGTTATTTTTTTAATTTTTAAAAATAATTATTTAATTAATTTCCTAATATTTATGAATAGTCAATATTTCCTAATATTTAGTAGTTTGAAATCAACTAAACTTTATATATCAAACCTTTCTTTATTTGAACTATTTTTCCGTATTTGAACTATGAAAGAGTTTAAATATTTAGCTCTTTAAGATTCAATTAGTTTAACTTTCTTTTTCAGGATTCACAAGGAAAGAAAAAATAATACGTTTTCATCTTTTCTGTAGAAGATTTTCGAACGCACACCTTCGAAAGGTTAGTCTATTTCGCAAAATAATTCTGGAAAAAATGAATTTTTATTAGTGTTCGGTTTGACTTGTGATTATAGAATATCTATAGTTATTTATTTATTATGAAAGCCTTTAGTGAAATGTCGTTCGCCTTTTTTACTTTTTAAAAATAGAGTTAACACTAGATATAATAGTCAGTTAATTATTTTTTCTAATTTTTAGATATTTAAAATCTAGTAAGTTTTATTTACCAAATCCTTCCTTATTTACACTACGTACAAAATCCTAATATTTAAAACTTTAAAATCTATTCAGATTTCACCATTTCAATTAAACACAAACTTAGAATAAACACATAAAATTGAACACTAACCTAAATATCTCAACTTTTATGCAAATTACCTTACACATATAAACCAATGGACGGTGGAATAATCACAAAAAAATAATAAATACTTATGTAGGCCTACTTATATAATTAAATAAGGAAACATATATAAATATTCTAGATATATATGTCATATAGGAGTGCTAAAATAAAAATACACTCATGTACAAATTGAAAATAGAGAAATATCGCATATGTATAGAAAAATATCATACTTCTGCAGGGCAGAGTGTTTTACTTTTATTGAGTAATTAAATTATTAAGATATGTAATCATTATATTTAAAAATTTATATATATATAATATAACTCGAACAAAATCTTATATAAAATTTATATAATTCTTTTAAAATGTTATACTCATTCAGCGGAAGTACAGGTGCGCTATAAACTACAACAACAACAACGACCCAGTAAAATCCCACTAATGTGGTCTAGGGAGGGTAGTGTGTACGCAGACCTTACCCCTACCCCGAAGGAGTAGAGAGGCTGTTTCCGAAAGACCCTCGGCTCAAAAAAATAAAATGACAAAATGACAAAAAGGAGACAATATTAGTATCACAACAACAATCATAGGATAAATAGGAACACCATGAAATCCAGAAGAAAGATGCAAAGCAAGGGGAGACAATATTAGTAAATATTAGTATCACCACAACAATCATAAGAAAAATAGGAATACCATGAAATCTAGAAGAAAGATGCAAAGCAAAAGTGATAGCTAGTAAATAGGACATGCACTGAAAAACGAAATAGTAATCCACAACATTGCCACTAGCTATCTTAGACAAAAACCCTACATGGCTAGTCCCATAATGGTACGAAGTAAGGCACGACTCAACTACCTCCTAACCTACAACCCTAATGCTCGACCTCCACATCTTCCTATCAAGTGATATGTCCTCGGAAATCTGGAGCCTCGTCATATCCTGCCTGATCACCTCTCCCCAATACTTCTTAGGTCGCCCTCTACCTCTTCTCATGCCTTCCACAACCAGCTGCTCACACCTCCGTATCGGAGCATATGGGCTTCTCCTCTGAACATGTCCGAACCATCTAAGCCTCGCTTCCCGCATCTTGTCATCAATGGGAGCCACATGCACCTTCTCCCGGATATCATCATTCCTAATCTTATCTATCCTAGTGTGCCCGCACATCCACCGCAACATCCTCATTTCTGTTACTTTCATCTTCTGCATATGTGAGTTCTTAACGGGCCAACACTCAGCCCCATACATCATGGCCGGTCTAACCACCGCTTTATAAAACTTACCTTTGAGTATCGGTGGTACTCTCTTGTCACACAGGACTCCAGATGCTAACCTCCACTTCATCCATCCTACCCCAATACGGTGTGTGACATTCTTGTCGATCTCCCCTCCCCCTGGATAACCGAACCAAGGTACTTGAAGCTGCCTCTACTCGGGATGACCTGCGAATCAAGCCTCGCGTGACATCCACGCCCTCTTCCCTTGGCTCAGCGCTGAACTTACACTCCAGGTATTCCGTCTTCGTCCTGCTCAGCTTGAAGCCTTTAGACTCAAGAGCCTGTCTCCAAACCTCCAGCCTCTCGTTAATACTGACTTGCGACTCATCAATCAGAACTATGTTATCGGCGAATAGTTCATTAAAATGACCGTAAGGAAGGCTATTTTTGTTCCTTAGTATACACTCATGAACCAAACATGGCCAGAAAACAAATCCTTGTTTGACATAATCACTTCTGTTTTTTTTTTCCACTTTCAAAGGACATGTTTCACTTTTTTGCTGGAATCTCCAATTTGTACCTGCTGCTCAGTCACATCTACAGAAGACAAAAGTGCTACTGCACCTTAGCATGTCTTGAACAGGAATAGCCTCTGACTTCTCCAATCTGCTATGCATACAAACCTCCACTGATACAGTCTCTCTCACTGTTTTTAAAAGTGAAAAGCACAAAGAATCGACAAAATTAACAAACATATATGAATTTAATATTATAATTTATAATTATCGACTTCTAATTGACTAACTAATTTTAGCATTCAAATTACAACAATGTTGATATTAATCCAACTCGTCAAAGTTAAGAATATTCAAAAAGTCAACCCTTCTAGTTTGAAGTGCACACTCTTTTAAAGCACATGGTTTTGCCGATGAAGCGATAGCCCCTTATTTCATTTCTCAAAGCGATGTCTTTTCATATATAACACTGGTTTTCCCATTGCAAACTGCAAATGTACGATACAAGGATTGCCTTTCCATCACATGACAAAAAATGACTCAGATTAGCAATTTTGATCATCAATGTGTCGAGTTAATCCTTCAGCTTATGAATCTGAGAATGTAGTAGTTCGGGTTTTCGAAAGCTCTGCTCTAGAATACCAATGGTGTTTCCAAGATTTGACAAATAATCATGATTAGCAAACCAATTATCAGGCAAAAAGACAATGGTTAAAGAGCTTGCAACTGATAGGAGTCATATAGAACAAAAACTGCTTAAATTTTGGGTGGCTTGGGCATAAAAAAACAGATTGTGAAGGCTATAACTACAATCATTACAAGTGATATAAATCAAGGAGAAGTAGGCAAAAGTGAGGAGCTAAGTTCTAGGAGAAACTAAGTACCTGTCATCAAAATTGGCATCTACAAAAGAAAAGAGATACTAGCAATTACCATTGGACGGAAAAGCGAATCCAGATCTAAACTCAATAGATACAAAATGATTGTGATCTTATTATATATACATCTTAATCGAGTATGTCTTCTTTTTTATTTGTTTAAATAGGCATACATATAGTTCAAGCAAAGATAATAGATTCAGTTAACCCAATTAACTGTATAAAATCCGCCTCTGTACCAGAGTAGTTTCCGCTTATAATAAGCTTGAGTATTCAATCTCCTGAGGATCTTTCTTTGGCTAATTATTTGAACCAAAATACATATTTTTTGATCAAACAATTTGGCGTCGCCTCTGGTGATTTCTTAGTTAAAAATTTTATTTCCTTCTAGATCTACAACTAGCAGGGGTCACTAACGTAAAAAACAAAAACAAGATCTCCTTTCTTTGTGTACACAAATTCCAACATGGCAGGTAACCGAGAAGAAATGACGAGAATAATAAGTGACCTCCCAACCAACCTCATGAACATGATCAACGAAAGCTGTGAAACGGCAGACGAAGGCGCGATGCCAGTGCTTCCCCTAGGCGAGATGGGTCACTGCCCCATCACTACAGCATCACAAAGTCTCGTGGTAAGGGAGCCTCCACGTCTGTGGGGGAGACGCCCCCAGCTGTAAAAAAAGCTCCTCGAAGCGTGGCTAACTTACACGCTAACTAGCGTCCTCAACAAGCCCGCTCGGGACACGACTGCAGAAAACGTAAGGACTTGCATGATACAACAAGCATACGAACAATGCAACCAACTATTTCCTCCAACGACAGGTATTACTCACAATGTTATTGATAGTGCAGGTGACAAAGCCCTCGCAGCCATCCTAAAAAGGATGGAATTAATGGAAAATGAAAACAAGGCGCTCTGAGATCAAATCAAAAGAATACCAAGAAAGGGTCGACAAGATACTGGGAGCTCCTAAGCTGTTGCCGCATAGGGGCGCCAGCCGATTCGTCGAGCAGCCCTACAGTGATGATGCAACACTGCATGCCACACCAAAAACCTTTAAAATGCTGCCCTACCTCAGGATATATGACGGCACAACCAACCCCGAAAATCATGTGACTCATTACGTCACCGTTGTAAAAGGCAATGACCTCGCTAAAGAATATGTGTCTTCCATCTTGCTGAAGAAGTTCGGTGAAACCCTCACAGAAGGGGCATTAACCTGGTGTTTGTAGCTACCAGCACGCTTCATAGAAACCTATGAAGAAATGGCCGACAAGTTCATAATGGCTCATGCCGGAACCAAGAAGGCTGAGGCGAGAGTGAATGACATATTTGCTATTAAACAATCTCTTGGAGAGGGGATGAGGGACTACCTCGCCCGGTTCAACCGAGTAAGGATGACTTTGCCAAACGTATCCGAAGAGATGACAGTCGTAGCTTTTCAGAGTGGGCTGAGTAGGGATGGTTCAAGAGAAACTAGGAAGCTGTTGAGTCGGTTGATGAAGTACCCCCAACCACTTGGGACGAAATCTACAATGCTTATTGTGCCGAGGTCCGTGCAGATGAGGATGACCTTAACGGGCCAACCCACTAACTAACCTCGGTACAAGCAGAATCAAGAAAGGATCAAAGAGACAATGCCAGAAGAGATCATCCAATTTCGCGACCTAACAAGGAATGACATCAACCATATATCGGAACGGTCGCCGTCCCCTCCCCCCGCTACGAAAAAGGTCCACCCAGACCAAGGACTAGAACCCATCGGAACGATAGAGGTATCCCCCCCCCCATATTATTTGCTCACAATTTTTGTGTGTTACCTACAGAGATAGTCTACGCCCTGGAGAAGTTCGGGCCAAAAGATGAGATCGGACCCTAACACTAGAAAATTCGATTCCCTCTGTGAATTCCACCAGGAATGAGGGCGCAAGACTGAAGAACTCATCGCTCTGAGGCAGGAAGTCGTGAATATTCTACGACAAGGACACCTCAAAGAGCTGCTAAGCGATAAGGGAAGAACCAATTTCGCCAGAGGACGCGAGCATCAAGGGCCGCCTAAGCCACCCTCACCACCAGGTACCATCAACATGATCACCGGCGATGACACCTCTATCAACAGCGTAAAGTTCACCACTACCCACAAACTCAAGCAATCTATCACCCGCGAACGGTATAACGAACTCGAAGAAAGTATCATCTTCGACAAGTCGGGCGCTAACGGTTTGGCTTTTCCTCATAATAGCGTCCTCCTTATTACTCTGCAAATTTTAGATACTGATGTTAAATGCATTATGATAGATGACGGGAGTGGCGCGTGCATTATCCATCCCTGAGTACTCACCCAAATGAACCTCGAGGATAAGATAGTTCTGCGCTGCATCACGCTAACTGGTTTTAACAATGCAGTTGAACGGACGTCCAGGGAAATTATGCTTCTCATTTTGGATAGCGGTGTGACTCTGGAAACAACATTCCACTTCATGGACCAAGACACCATGCACAACGCCATATTGGGACGACCGTGGATACACCCCATGAAGGTCGTCCCCTCTAGCTTATACCGAGTAGTCAAAAACTCTATGGGGAATATTCAGCATATGAGGAGAGCAGCATACGTCCCGGGAATGATATCGTATTGCTTTAGACACCACGGCCACCCAACAAAGGAAGGACAAAGAAAAAGAGGCATAGCAATCAGCAGGGTCGAGGTCGGGGCATGACAAGATCGGGGAAGGCATCAAATATCCTGACATAGTCGAAGCCGCAGGATCGACCATAGAAGACCTCGACCCTATTCAATTAGATCCAATCGACCATAGAAAGAAGGCCTATATCGGTTGCAAACTTTAAGAACCAAGTAAATTCAGTCAATTCTTAAAAGCTAACGCGGATTTGTTTGCTTTCAGCCATGCAGATATGTCGAGCATTCCAAAAGAAATCGCCACGTACAAATAAAACGTCGACCCCTTCCACTTCGACCCAGTGCGCATGCCCAAAGGATTCGTTCCCGCTACCTCACATCGACCAACTCATTGACGCAACTTCTGGGCATGAGCTACTAAGCTTCTTGGACGCTTAATCAGGCTATAATCAGATCCTCATGGAAGAGGAAGATCAGGAAAAAACCACGTTCATCACCTACCAAGGACCGTACTACTACAGGGTCATGCCCTTTAGACTAATGAACGTGAGGGCAACTTATCAGAGGTTGGTGACAAGGGTGTTCAAGTAACAGCCTGGTAAAACGATGTAAGTATATAAAGACGACATGTTGGTCAAGTCCAAAAGGGGAGAAGATCACATCGACCATCTAAAAGAAACTTTCGACATACTTAGAAGGTACAGAATGAAATTGAACCCGAAGAAGTGTGTGTTAGCCTCAGGAAAGTTCCTAGGTTTCCTAGTATCACAGTGAGGGATCGATGTCAACCCTGACCAAATCAAAGCCATCGAGTGGATACATAAACTCTCGACCATAAAAAACCAGGTCTAAAGGTTGACTGGCCGCATCGCCGCCCTATCAAGGTTCATCTCGCGATTGTCGGATAGGTGCCATAAATTACTTGCCATACTTAAGAAAGATAATAGCCTCCAATGGACTTCAGAGTGCGTCCAGGCTTTGAAGGAACTAAAGGCATACCTGTCGTCGCCGCCCTTCCTTTAAAAATCGGAGTCGGGGGAGCATCTCCTTGTTTATCTAGCTGTATCTGAGGTAGCTGTAAGCGCAGTCCTAATTCAAGAAAATGAAGGTACGCAATCTCCCATCTATTACATTAGCAAAACACTAGTCGATGCCGAGATGAGGTAATCGCACCTCGAGAAACTGGCTTTGGCCTTAGTCATAGCTTCACGAAAGCTTAGACCATATTTCCAATGTCACCCCATCTCGATCGTCACAACTTTCCCCCTAAGAAGCATTTTAACTAAACCCGAGCTATCGGGAAGGCTGGCCAAATGGGCCATCGAGCTAAGCGAGCACGATATCATGTATCAGCCGCGAACAGAGATAAAGTCACTAGTGTTTGCTGACTTCGTCGCCTACTTCAACGCAAAAATAATGCCTGAAGTCGAAAGGGAAGCCGTCCAAACTTTCCCCCAAACACTAGACGTCTGGGTCCTATAAACCAATGGCACATACAACGCATCGGGGTCCATACTGGGACTCGTACTCAAAGTCCCAATAGGCAAAGTAATTCGCCAGTCCATAAGGTATCTGAATATGACTAACAACTAGGCTGAATATGAGGTTGTCATTGCATGTTTGAGACTAACGCTCAACTATGGGGCAAAACGTTTAAAATTACGTTGTGATTCCCAGCTCGTGGTCAACCAAGTCATGGGGACTTTTCAAATCAAGGAACAAATATTGAAAAATACAAGATCGAAATCTACAAGTTGCTCCTCGAGTTCGACGAATCTAGCTCGACCAAATTTCACGAGCACAAAATGTCGAGGAAGATTGCCTCGCTAAACTAGCCGCAACCACCAAAAGCATTACAACAGGAGACAAGAACATGGTCCATCTCCTCAACTCATTGCTAGACCAAGTCAAGGTAAGAACCATTAACTTAACTTGGGACCGGCGCAATCATATTGTCGCATACTTCTAGGATGGCACACTCCAGGAAATAAAAACGAGGACAAGAAACTAAGAATGCAAGCAACCAGATACAGTATCCTCTACAACGACCTATACAAGAGAACTTACGGCGGCCCTTTAGAAAAGTGCCTGGGCCCAAACCAAACTCGGAGCGTCCTTGAAGAAATCCAGGAAGGTCATTGCGGGGCTCATTCCGGCAATCGAGCACTGGTTAGATGCCTCATACGGGTGGGATATTACTGGCCCACCATAAAAAAAGAGGCCGCAAATTTCTTGAAAAGATACAAGCAATGCCAGAAGTACGCCCCAATGATTCACCAAGCGGGCGAACACCTCCACCCGATCACCTCACCTTGATCGTTCATCAAATGGGGAATGGACATCGTGAGCTTCCTCCCGGCAGGGTAAGGTAACGTACGATTCATTTTGCTTTTAACTGACAATATCTCTAAGTGGGTGGAAGCAGGAGCATTCGCCCAAATACGAAAACAAGAAGTAATCACCTTTATATGGAGAAATATCATATGTCGGTTCGGCCTTTCCAAAGAAATCGGCTGCGACAACGGACCCCAGTTCACAGGAAAGAAAACCGTCGAATTTTTCGAGAAATGGCATATCAAAAGAATACTCTCAACCCCGTACCCCCTTGTGGGCAATGGGAAAGAAGAGTCCTCCAACAAATCATTACTAAACATCATGAGGAAGAAACTTGAGGACGCCAAGGGACTGTGGCCAGAAGTACTACCAGAAGTATTGTGGGCCTACCAAATAACTCTGAAAATGAGCACAGGAGAGATGCCCTACTCTTTGTCTATGGGACCGAGGCAGTAATACCAGTCAAGGTCGGAGAGCCCAGTATAAGGTACTCCCATGAGAGCGGCACAAGCAACGACGAGGGCAGAAGGCAATAATTCGACGAAGTCGACGAATAAAGAGATATGGCCTATATAAGAATGATAGCCCAAAAACAACAAGCAGAACGCAATTATAACAAGAAAGCAAAGTTCATTCTGCTCAAAGTCGGGGACTACGTACTGAAAGCTAAAACTATAGCGAGCAAAGATGGGAACAAATTGGGACGGTCCCGTACAAAATCATAGCAAAAGCAAATAAAGGATCACTTCAACTAGAAACAATCGAAGGAAAGCTACTACCAAACAAATGGAATATCAACCACCTCAAATACTTCAACTTCTATTAGAAAAAGTGTTCCCCAAGTCGTACTCTTTTTTCCCTCACTTGAGTTTTGTCCTAGTTGGGTTTTCTGAAGGAGGTTTTTAACGAGGCGACGAAGGGAACACTCCAAGTCGAAGTACACGCAGGCAAGGCCCTGATTACTATTTCATTGCTCGACCTCTCACTATTCTCCAGATCGACCAATGAAGGGACTAGATAGACCGGGACTAGGACTGGAACACCAGCCAACACCCAAAAATCTATAAATTTCTCCAAGTATGTAACAAATGCAACAATTTCAAGGTAATAAACTTTACACTTATCAACACATCTTCCATAAATTCAGGTTATGTTCGACCTCGCTCGGACTAACACCTACCGGCCCTCAGCCATAATTAAATTCAGGTTATGTTCGACCTCGCTCGAACTAACACCTACCGGCCCTCGGCCATAATTAAATTTAGGTTATGTTCGACCTCGCTCGAACTAACACCTACCGGCCCTCAACCATAGTTAAATTCAGGTTATGTTCGACCTCGCTCGAACTAACACCTACCGGCCCTCGGCCATAATTAAATCCAGGTTATGTTCAACCTCGCTCGAACTAATACCTACCGGCCCTCAACCATAGTTAAATTCAGGTTATGTTCGACCTCGCTCGAACTAACATCTACCGGCACTCGGCCATAATTAAATTCAGGTTATGTTCAACCTCGCTCGAACTCACACCTACCGGCCCTTGCTCGATCATAATTAAATTCAGGTTATGTTCGACCTCGCTCGAACTAACACCTACCAGCCCTCGGTTGTAAATTAAATTTAGGATATGTTCGACCTCACTCGAACAAACACCTACCGGCCCTCGGCCATAATTAAATGAAGGTTACAATCGACCTCGCTCAAACTAACACTTACCGGCCTTCGGCCATAATTAAACTCAGGTTATATTCGACCTCGTTCGAAAAAATACCTATTGGTTTTCGATCGCAATTTAACGAAGGGTCATGACCAAACAAGTCAAGGAACTCGGTCATGTCTCAAAGCACAAAAAAAGCTAAGGCAACTAAACATTAGAAACCAAAAACATACAAGTACAGAAAATAAACCACAGGAAAGGAAACAGATGTAGAGACCAACCTTGGCATTTCATACTTAATTTTTTTTGCAAAGGCTCGTGAAGACGCCGGCAAAAATACACAAGTTCACAAAAAGAAGAAGAAAAACTACTGATCGCCACCATTGTGATCCCCTGAACCTTCACTGCCCTGACCATAAATGCCCAGACCATCTGATCCCCCTCATCACCGCCATCTTCGCCCTTGGGGTATGCAGCATCATACGAGGCATTCTCCTCAAGCTGATCCACGCCCTCGTCCCCCTCGTCATCACCGGCTTCAGGCGTGGCGGGATAATATCCACAGGCGATTCGAGCCTCACGGGCCTTAACACGAACATCATCAAGGGCAACCACAGAAACAGACCCCGCCTTTTGCAAAGCTCGAAACATGTCCAACTGAGCCTTAGCGTGAATCCATTCTTCATACAGGTCGCGAGGAACGTTGGTAAATTCTGAAGTACGAGAAGAAGACGGTTGTGCAAGCAATTGGGCCTTCTCAGCTTCTAAAGTGGCCACCCGATCATAGATGAGGGAATTGTATTTCTCCAACATTCCTCTCCTCTCCTCTAGTCGATCCTCTTTTACCTTTTCCATAGACTGGTCAATCTCTCGCTCAGCGCGGAGAGTCCTATTCGCCAACTCTAGCATCTCCTATTTTCTCCGAGCCTCCAAACGGGAAGACTCCGCCTTCTAAAGCTCATTCTGCTTCTCGACAACTTCACCATTAAGGACCTCCATCTGAAGCTGGCATTCTTCCAATTGCCTGCGTAGCTCGACCACTTATGCCTGAAGGTCGCCGCACTGGGCCTCCATGGTTCTGCTGACCTCAAGCTCCTCTTCCTTACTCCTCAATGTCCTTTCAAGGTCGATACACTTCTCAATGACTCTCACCAGATCGACATCCTTCTCCTTTAACTCATCGCGAAGGGCCTGCAAATATTCGCCCTCACCAAACCGCCTGCGGAACTCCCGGTACTTGCCACGGTACTCGAAATATTTGTATTTTAACCTCACAAATATTTCCCTGTATTTCTCCTCCCTTCGGGCACTTTCAATCTCCAAAATCACTGTCTGCAAACATAAAATGAAAAAATAAGTAAGGCAAACATGAAAACGCCCCTGCTAACAAAGGAAAAAATAGAGGGACAAAACACTGAGCATTCACCTTGAGAGCAAGACCGGCTATACTCCTCGACAAGGTGATGTCGCCCAATTCTTGGAGGGTCTTACCCCTTATGTCAGAGCAAAGAGAGCCGCAGGCAGGTACAACATTCTCCGTATTCTTCAGCAAGTCGCGGTCCATAAGGATCACAATGGTCCTCGTAGACCCCTACAACATTACCTCCAGTTGGGTAAAACCCTCCCTCATCATCTTCAGGTCATCTACATCAACGTCTGACACCGACTCCTCGCCTTCCTTGGTCACATCATTACCTCTCTCGTTGGTCAGCAAAGAAGTATCAGTGGTCGGCTGAGAAGTTGATGCCTCCTCTCGCCTCTAAGTATCGAGAACGTCGGTAGCCGATCCCTCCACCTCCGCCGCCATAAAAGGCATATCTATTTCGGCTGCCTCAAACCTCGGAGTCCCGGACTCTGGCTCAATGTCATCCCTAATGACAATGGTTGCCTTCTCGAACAGTGAAAAATTACCACCCACTGAGTCAACGGTCCGGGCGACCCGTAGACGGCATCCATAGATATCCTCTTACGGGGCATCAAGTCCCCCTCACCCGGCACAAGTTCATAGTCTTCATCTATAAGATGATATATAGGAGAGGCCGATATCTCCGTGGTCAAAATCCCCACAGCTGCAAAAGGCGCAAGACTAGACGCATCAACACGAGGGATCGAGAAGAGAGTGGAATTAGCCGCAATCATAGAAGGGGCGGGAGCTGAAGATGCAGTAGCTTTCCTCTTACGGAATATGAGTGTGGGAAATCTAGACCTCCTTGAAGATCCCATGGTCGAAGCTGAGAAGAATACGAGGAGAGAGGAAAATCAGCAAAGGTGAACAAAAGAAACCCAAGATGCCAATAATAAGAGGAACTTACCAGTTGAGAGGGGAGAAGGTCCAAACTTCTTCAAAAAACTCGACCACTCGTGAATCCCTACGATATGGGGAAGGAGTCGACCAACCCAATCAGAAATGTCGGCGACCGAATGAGGAGCCGTAGTCTTGGCTACACAAGTAAGGGACGTAAAGTCAAAAAACCCTGGTCGGGCACAAAAAGAAAATCAAATCAAGTATCTACAGTGAGATTGAATATTTATGAGTATAATTCCAAGTCTCGGAAAAACCATCGGCATTGGCCACCACATCTTCGGTCTTGATGAAGAAGAAATTGAACCAGAATTGGCGTTTGGCCTTGTCATTCATCTATAAAAACTAGGGGCAAAGAGATGTATCAAATGTTGAAGCATCAGTTTGGCCCTGGCCAGTTCGGCATATTTGGTGAGCATCCGGATAAGTTTGTAAACATATGGAGCGAACTGAGTCGGGCAAATACCGTAATAATGGCAGAATTCCTCCGCAAATGGAAGAAGAGGAAGAGTGTAGCCAACTTGGAACGGGTAGGCGTAGAAGGCGCAGTACCCAGGACGGTGAGTCGTCACAGCATCCCACCCCACCGGAATCAACTCAAAATGACTAGGAATATTGAATTTAGACCTGAGCTCTTCCAATTCTTTCACCAAAATTTGAAGAGCGCAAAACACACACTTAAATTGTGCTCGCTAGTCAAAGATAGTATAGTATAATATCGTATCCACACAGATTGGATTTAAATAGTATTCTCGTAGTTTCTAGCTTGATTGCTAATCAGGAGGATCAACAGTTGAGAATTTTGTGATTAAAAACTAAAATTAACTAAGAATCTAGAGCTAATTGACTATGACAATCGCAACATAAGAATGCAAGGAAGATATCAATGGAAGAAAATACGGGCTTGATTAGATAGGTGCAAGATAATTGTCTGGATTAACTCTAGTTAATTCACTCCTAATGTTCAAATGAGTCTCTCGAATTCACTCAATTATTAGTTCAAATGTTCGTAGAAACTCCTATCTCGATTAAGTCTCAACCTCACAATATGAACCAATTTAAGCCCGGTGAAGATACACAAGAATTCGTAATAGATTGGTCTTTAGGAGAACCTATTTCGATTATCCTCCTAACTAGGTTTAATCAATGATTCAACTAGCCTCTTTCGATTACTAAGAAGAAATAATGAACTCAACCAACAAGATAATGCAAAAATATCACAAGTTATACCTCTCTCGATTACAAGAACATGTGAATATAGATGCAACAATTAAATCTTCCAAAAATGATTCAAATACATAAAAATAGAGTTATAATCCACAAATAATCATCAATACACCAAATCCATCAAAACCCCAAAAGGATCTACTCCATAGACATGGAGAAGTTCTTCACAAATGTAATTAAAGAATAGGAAAATATAGATTCAATCCAAACTCGGATCTTGAGTGAGGAAGGAATGATGAAATCCTTGTGCGTGTGTTCTTCCAACTCCTCCTTTGGTATCTTAGCCTCCTTAGGTCGAATTCTATCCAAAAGTCTCGAAAATGGTGTTTTCCCGTGTATTTAAGCCATCCCCCAATAATCCCCAGATGAAATTACCCTTTTTTAGCGGAATTTGGAAGTAACTCTAACATTTTTGGGCTACTGCGCCGCATGCCGCACCACCCCATGCGGCACGCATGTAGGAAATTTCAGAACGTACCAAAATATGATTTCTGACCACTTTTTGCACTAGCGCCCCACGGGGCGGTAGTGCAAATTGTGGCCAGAAATGAGTTTTTCAAATTTTTGACATCGAGACTTAGTTTTCGACCCCCGAAAGTGATCCTAACTTAATTGCTTGGGCTTCTACTCAGACTTCAAAGCTCCAAATAGCTCGAATTAGCTCTACAATATCTACACAACTCGAAATTACTCCTACAAGACATAAAACACACAATAAGTGTAAAAACACTACCAATTAAAGCTCAACACAAGTAAATTGTAGTGAATTAGAGTGTAATAAGCGACTAAAGCACATGATTATAGCCTACCATCAATACCCTACACTTAAAACCATTGCTTGTCCTTGAGCAATCAAACTATACTTCACATAGACACGACCTTTTTAAACAACTCTCCTAACTCATTACTCCAAGAATAATCAAACAAATTAAGCACAATACCGTAACATACTCGCCTCAAGAGTTGACTCAACAACACCACGCATTTTTCACAACTTTCTCACTTACTCTAACACATAGGTCAATGACATTACCTTTACTTCATGAATCAAGTGCCCTCATACAACAATAGAGAGTAGTTCCACACACAACAAAGTTTAAGAACAATTAGGAACTCAAGATAGGAATAATTCGCTCACTCTTAGAAACAACATTCATGTTGCACAAAAGATGTACTATAAGCTTTCCTGTAATATATTACTCTACTAATTGAGCTCATTCAGTCAAGGATCAAGTAGGACTTTATTTGGTTGTAATGTAGGTTGCGGGATGGTTAGGATACATTTGAATATATTGACTACATCTCCCTAAGAACTTTAATACATGCGTTTCATTGTTCAAAACTCCACACTTATGTCAAACCATAACTTCACCCTTACATCAATATATGCCAACTTCCAATTTCTTTAAGCACAAATACATTAAGAATTACCACAAATCAATGAATATTTGTACAACAATGCAACTATATTTTTTTCAATTCACGTGGCTCTTTTTTCTTTTCAAAATAGTGCACCTTTCTCCTTATTTCATTAGTTCCACTCAAAAACCAATAAACATCCCACACTTTAACTTTTACAAAGTTCATAACAATTTCAAGTGCTCGCGAGAGGTAAAATGGGTAGGGCTTGTAATGTGGTTGCCAAAGAAATGGGATTACAGGCTCAAAGGGGTTAACTAAGATACATAACAATTATGTGGGTACAACATATAACTGGTTCAACAACAAAACACCTATAACACTTTCAAGACTGAATAAAACTACTATTTCGCTTTGCAAACACATGGGGCAAGTTCTATACATCAAATTCAATGCACAGAATACACGAAACCTCACATACACATGGCACATAACTCACTCAGGATCAGACTCATCGAGACACTCTAATCAAAGCAGTTAAGCAAAGTTAAGATCGTACCATCTAAGGTGCTTATACAAGAGTAAAGAAATTGATCTTACGCATAACAACTAAGGTACTTACTATTCTCAAGGCATAATACAGTCAAGAGATATTGCTTTTATTCAAATCACAGCACAAAATTTCCTACTCCTAAAAAAATAAAACTAACTACACCCAGTTCAAACAAAACTCTTGAAAAAGAACCGCAGCATAAAGAAAACCCAAGGGGAAATTATTATACTACCTAAAGAAAATAATAATTTTTTTTCTCGACTTAATCCCTCAAGAAACCTGTCGAATGATATCCATCGTCGAGAAAAATCAAAAAAATTAAAATTTTCAATCAAATGAATTAAAAAAAATAAACACACATAGACATTTATACATTCTATACATATATACATCCCCATCCCACACTTTAAATTGTGTCATGTCCCTATGACACACAAATAAAAAGAAAGAGGTAAGGACAACTTCCCTGAACATCTAGTCGGGGTTTGAGTCGAAGTTGGGATCCATCCCTCGCGCCTGAACTAGTGCACTCATCCATGCAGATAACTTCTTCTCAGCCTTCTTGGGGTACACCCCACACTTATCTTTTTCACTCCCTGCAGCCTTCTCTGTCACGCCCTTCACTTTCCACACCACACTAGCAGCTAGCTTCTCCCTTTTTACCCTCGTTTCTACATCCATCTCAAAAGTCACAATTTCCTTGCCTACTCTAAGCATAAGTTTTCTCTCATATATATCTAATATTTCTCTACCCGTTGCTAGGAATGTTCTTCCTAGGATGAGGGAGGCCTCCTTGTTCTCTTCCATATTAACCACTATGAAATCCACAGGAAATACAAACTTATCTACCTGAACTAAGACATCTTCAACTATTCTCTCGGGTATTAGAGTTGTTTGGTCTGCCAGCTGCAAAGATATTGGTGCAGACCTTATCTCTCCAATCTCCTTCTCCAGTTTTCTATAAATAGATAGAAGCATTTAAATTAATTGATGCACTAGAATCACATAGAAACTTATTAAAATTAATAGTGCCTAAAGAGCAAGGTATGGTAAAACTCCCTGGATATCCATACTTTTGTGGGAGTTTGTTTTGCAATATTGCACTGCAATGCTCTGTGAGTTTGACCACTGAGGTCTCTTCTATTTTCCTCTTCATTGTCAGGATCTCCTTCAAGAACTTGGCATAAGCCAGCATTTGTGAGAGCACTTCTGTGAATGGTAGGTTTACATGAACCTGTTTTAGAACATCTATAAATCTCTCAAACTGCTTGTCCAGCTTTTCTCTATTTATCTTTTGGGGAAAAGGCAGTGCAGGCATATACTTGCTCGCCTCAGGTTCCTCCCTTCTCGAGTTTTCTTCCTTCTTCTTTTCGACACCACTTTTCAACTGCTCCCCGCTTTCTTTTTCATGTCTCACATCTTTGTGTATTGGGGTGAGATCTTTTAACATTTGCCCACTTCTCAAAGTTACAGCATTCACTGTTTCTTTGGGATTTCTTTCTGTATCAGTCGGGAGTGTTCCTGTGGTTCTCTCAGACATTAGAGTAGTTAAGTGCCCAACTTGTCTTTCCAGACTTCGAAAAGATGTACCCAATTCTTTGATAGCTGTATCATGGGCATCAAGCCTCTCATCCGTCTTGATAATGAAGGTCTTCATAAGATCTTCCATGCTGGGTCGATTCGACTGTGGAGATTGATACTGCTACCTCTGCTGATTTTGAAAACCTGGAGCTCCTTGTTCTTAAAATCTGGGGTTGTTTTGTTTCCATGCATTTGCAGTACCCCCAAGTGAACTCCATGAAAAACCGGGGTGCCTCTATCCCATTACATTAAAATTGTAGTTTCCTACAGCATTCACTTCCTCAGTTGAGTCTTGACACTCATGAGTAGGGTGTCCTCCTCCACATATATCACAAACTGCATGGTGTACATTTTGCATCAAAGCTACTGTTAGCTTTCGTATTTCTTTAGCCATAGCATCAAGATGTTCTTGCGCAGATGTAGTAGCATCAACTTGGTGAGCACCAGTTGATTATCTTTTTTCCATACTATCAGAAGGTCACTGATTAGCATCTTCGGATAACTCATCAAGAATTGTAACTATGTCCTCTGGAGTCTTCTTCATAAAGGGACCTCCAACTGCATTGCTCAATGTTCTACGAGGGGTCGGTGTCAATCCATCCCAAAAATCCCGGAGTTGCATCTAGAGTTCAAATCTCCTATGTTGACACCTCCTACCTATCTCCTTAAACATCTCTCATGCTTCAAAAATATTTTCATTCTCTTTCTGGCAGAAGTTATGGATTTCTCTTCTAAACTTGACCGTCGTAGCTGAGGAAAAATATTTATCAGGAAATTTTCTGGTCATTTCCTCCCATGTTCTAATTGATCCATTTGGCAAGTTTCGAAGACATTGCTTCACATCATCTTTAAGTGAAAAGGGGAATACGCTTAAATAAACTGCATCGTGTGACACCCCATTGTAGTAAAAGGTATTCATAATCTTCTCCAAGTCCATCAGTTGCGTATTTGGATCTTCGTTCATCTTCCCTCTGAAAATGCAATTATTTTGAATGGTTTGAAGCAAATCACGCTTCAGCTCGAAATTATTGGCTGCAATTGGAGGTGGTCTAATTGTCACAACCCGAAATTCTCACCTTCACGACCGTGATGGCACCTAACATTTCACTTGCTAGGCAATCCAACGTTAGAATATAATTAGCCATTTTAATAAAATTTTAAATTTATTAATAACAAGGAAACAAATGGGAATTAAAGTCTGAAATAGAGTGAGTAATCCATAATAATCGCGATATCTAAATACCATCCCAGAACTGGATTCACAAGTGCACGAGCTTCTAGAATAATACAATTAAAGGTCTGAACAAAATTCAAGTTGTTTGAAATATAATACACAACTGAGATAAGATAGAATGGGACTTCAGAACTGCGAACGTTGTGCAGTTATACCTCAAGTCTCCACGGGTAGCTGTATCCGGGTAAATTTATTATATGCCACTGGGACCAACTCCGAAATTTGTACAATAAATGTATAGTGCAGTATCAGTACAACAGACCCCATGTACTGGTAAGTGTTGAGCCTAACCTCGACGAAGTAGTGACGAGGCTATGACAAGATACGTACATAAACAACATGTACAAGTATATACAAATACGAAGCAACAATAATACAATAAATAACAATTTATAAATTGGGAGGGAACATGCGAAGGGGAAAGATAAAATAATTGCCACAGGAGATGTATCACTTAGTAGTCAATTAAGACATCAACAATAAAATGAGCAAATGATAATATGAAAATGGCACGGCACCACCCTTCGTGCTTTTACTCTCATTTGGCACGGCATCACCCTTCGTGCTTTTACACTCTCTGAAAATGACACGGCATCACCCTTCGTGCTTTTACACTCACAAATGTCACGGCAACACCCTTCGTGCTTTTACACTCACAAATGGCACAACAACACCCTTCGTGCTTTTACACTCTTCCTTACCATAAAAATAATAATATAAATTCGGAAGAGTATTTAAATGCGGGGATATACACTTATCAATCAATTCAATAACAAAATACCGACTTCACCTTCCAAAATATTCAACAATAATTAAATGAATAATAATTTCACGAATAATGATCAAATAATCAATAATAAACTTAAGCATGAATATCTTAATTAAATAGACAATTATTCACAATAAACAAATTCCACTCGCATGCTTTGACTCAACCACAATCCATAAGTACTCGTCACCTCACAAATACATTGTACCCGCACATTAAATCATGTAGCAAATAGACAAATAAGTTTTACTCCCTCAAGTCAAGGTTAACCACGACACTTACCTCGCTTGCAACCAAATTCAAGAATCCAATAAACCTTTCCTTCGTGAATTTGTGTCCGAAATCCTCAAATCTAGTCATAAATAATTCAATATACTCAATACAAATCGTAAAAATTAATTTTATATGAATTTGCTAATTTTTCGGATTAAAATCTAAAATTCATCTCATAAATCAACAGTGGGGCTCACGTCTCGAATCTCGGAAAAAATTACGAAATCCGAACACTCATTCCGAGACGAGTCCAACCATACAAAAATTATCAAATTCCGATGTCAAATGGACCTTCAAATCTTAATTTTTCATTTTTGAAAAGTTTTACAAAAATTTCAATTTCTTCCTTCTAAATCCAAAATAAAAGATGAATATAGACATGGATTTATGAAATATAATCACTTTTGGTTATAGAACACTTACAAAATCCCATTGGAATCGCCTAAATTTGAGACTCAAAACTCAAAAATGAGTAAAAATGGCTAACTTGCGATTCTATGGGTTCTGTCGAGGCCTTTCCACATCTGCGGACGCTTGACTGCATCTGCAGTTTTCGCTTTTGCGGAAATGGGTCCGCTTCTGCGGGATGGGGCGCTTCTGCGGCTTCGCAGATGCGGCAAACGTTCTGCACCTGCGCACACTGCCCAACCCCTTCCCTTTCACTTCTGCGACCTCATCGTCGCTTCTGCGATATCGCACCTGCGAGTCTATTTCCACAGGTGCGAAAATACCAGAACCAGCAGCCTTCAACAATGCAATATGCAACGAAATTGATCCGAACCTCGTCCGAAATTCACTCGAGGCCCTCGTGACCTCAATCAAATATACCAACAAGTACTTAAACATAATACGGACTTACTCGAGGTCTCAAATCACATCAAATAACATCGAAATTACAATTTATATCTCGATTCGAACTATTGAGTTTCAAACTTTTTAATTTACAAAACTTATACCGAAACATGTTAAATGAACCCGGAATGACTTCAAATTTGGCACACAAGTCATAAATGACATAACGGAGCTATTCAAATTTTTCGGATTCGGATTCCGACCCCGATATCAAAAGGTCAAATCCGTAGTCAAAATTTAAAAATCTTTAGCCTTTAAATTTTTAGTTTCTGTTAAATTACTATAACTTGAGATAAGGATATCCAAATTAAATTCTGGGCACATGCTCAAGTCCCAAATCATGATACGGACCTACCGGAAATACTGATCTGGGTCCGTTTGCTCAAATTGTTGATCAAAGTCAACTCAGTTGAGTTTTAAGACTCTATTTCATATTTTAATCTATTTTTCACACAAAAGCTTTCCGGTAAATTATACAGACTGCACACACAAGTTGAGGAATGATAAATAGTGCTTTTCGAGGTCTTAGAATACAAAATTAAATATTAAATTTAAAGATGACCTTTTGGGTCATCACATTCTTCACCTCTAAAACAAACGTTCGTCCTCGAACGGAATTAGAAAAGTACCTGAGCTGGTAAAAAGGTATGGATATTTACTCCGCATGTCTAACTCGGACTCCCAGGTAGATTCTTCTACCGGTTGACCTCTCTGTTGTACCCGAACTGAAGGATAACTCTTAGACCTCAACTGTCGGACCTGCCAAGCTAGAATAGCTACCGGCGCCTATTCATAAGTCAAATCTTTGTCCAATTGGACTGAGCTGAAATCTAACACATGGGACGGATCACCATGATATTTCCGAAGCATAGACACATGAACACCGGATGAACCGCTAATAAACTAGGTGGTAGTGCAAGCATGTAGGCTACTTCACCCACCCTTTCAAGAATTTCGAAGGGTCCAATATACCTAGGGCTCAACTTGCCCTTCTTTCCGAACCTCATTACACCTTTCATAGGTGAAACCCGGAGCAATATTCTTTCTCCAACCATGAATGCAATATCACAAACTTTACGGTCGGCATAACTCTTTTTCCTAGACTGAGCTGTGCGAAGTCGATCCTGAATAACCTTGACCTTATCCAAGGCATCCTGTACCAAATCGGTACCCAACAACTGAGCCTCTCCCGGCTCAAACCAGCCAACTGGCGAACGGCATCGCCTTCCGTATAATGCCTCATATGGAGCCATCTAAATGCTCGAATTGTAGCTATTATTATAAGCAAACTCTGCAAGTGACAAGAACTGATCCCAAAAACCTCCAAAGTCTATAACACATGAGCAAAGCATATCTTCCAATATCTGAATAGTGTGTTCTGACTGTCTGTCTGTCTGTGGATGAAATGATATAATCAACTCAACCCACGTGCCTAACTCACGTTGTACAACCCTCCAAAAGTGTGAGGTAAACTGCGTACCTCAATCTGAAATAATAGACATGGGCACACCGTGAAGGCGGACAATCTCACGAATGTAAATTTCAGCTAACCGCTCTGAAGAATAGGTAACTGCCACTGGAATGAAATGTGCTGACTTGGTCAACCTGTCCATAATGACCCAAACTGCGTCGAATTTTCTCTGAGTCCGTGGAAGCCAAAAACGAAATCCATAGTGATACGCTCCCACTTCCACTCAGGAATTTCTAACTTCTGAAGCAAACCACCAGGTCTCTGATGCTCGTACTTAACTTGCTGACAATTCAGACACCGAGCTACAAATGCAACTATATCCTTTTTCATTCTCCTCCACCAATAATGTTACCGCAAATCTTGATACATTTTGGCGGTACTTGGATGGATAGAATACCTAAAACTGTGGGCCTCTTCAAGAATTAATTCACGAAACTCATCCACATTAGGCACACAAATACGACCTTGCATTCGCAAAACTCCATCTTCCCCCATAGCAACCTGTTTGGCATCACCGTGCCGCACCTTGTCCTTAAGGACAAGTAAATTAGGATCATCATACTGCCACTCTATGATGCGCTCATATAAAGAAGACAGAGCGACTGTGCAAGCTAGAACCCGACTGGGTTCTGAAACATCTAACCTCACAAACTGATTAGCCAAAGTCTGAACATCTGCAGCTAACGGTCTCTCACCAACCGGAATATACGCAAGACTGCTCATACTCACAGTCTTTCTACTCAAAGCATCAGTCACCACATTGGCTTTTTTCGGGGTGATACGAAATAGTGATATCATAATCTTTCAACAACTCCAACCATCTTCTCAGCCTTAAAGTTAGATCTTTTTGCCTGAACAGATACTGCAAGGTACGATAATCGGTAAATACCTCACACGAAACACCGTAAAGGTAATGTCTCCAAATCTTCAAAGCGTGGACAATGGCTGCCAATTCTAAGTCATGAACAGGATAATTCTTCTCATGAACTTTCAACTGCCGCGGCGCATATGCAATCACCCTGCCATCTTACATCAATACTGTACCAAGCCCAACGCGAGATGCATCACAATACACCGTATAAGATCCTGAACCTGTGGGTAATACCAACACTGACGTCGTAGTCAAAGCAGTCTTGAGCTTCTGAAAGCTTAACTCACACCCGTCTGACCATCCGAATGGAACACCTTTCTGGGTCAGTCTGGTCAATGGGCTAGGGCTGTGCATAATTCGGTAAATACCGAATTACCTTACCGAACCCGAAATTTTTGGTATTTGGTATTTTAGTATTTGGTATGGTATTTGGTTTAAATTTTAAAAATATTTGTTATTAGGTATGGTATTTGGTATGTTTTTTAAAAATACCGAAATACCGATACCGTACCGAAATACATACTAAATTATATAATATACATATTATTTATAGCATAAATATAAAAGTTATAAAATTGTACTTCCCTTTATTCTTAGTTAATTTTTTTTTTAATATTTCCCACTTTTTATTTTAACTATACGAACCTTCCCCCCCCCCCCCATTTTTTTGGTTACCTGTTTACACCCGGTCGTTTCCCCTTTTTTAGTGTTAGGTTTAGAAATCTAGAATCCACCATTTTCAAACCTTACTTCAACTTAGACATACTATAGACAAATCTCTCCAGCTCTCTCGCTGTAAGCTGCGCCTGGCTTCTAGCTTTTGCCTTCTCTCGCGGTTCGCAGTAGGTACGCTCTCGATCTCCCCCCTCTCTCTATTTAACTATCTATATTCTGCTCCTCTTCTCTGTTTCATCTCTCTCTCTCAATCTTCTGCTCATTTTCTCTGTGTGTTCATCTCTTGCTCTCTATATGTTTGGTAAGTTATTATTGAAAGAAGATGTGCACAAGTGGGTTAGGGTTTTTGGTACAATCAAAATTACTGAAAGAAGACAAAGGTGATTGCAATATTATAGTAAAATTGAGTTCTGATATATTATTTTTCATGTTCTTTTGGTGGTAGATTATCGTTTCTTTGCTCTTATATATATGTCATATGCTTCATGTTTTACTTTTTGGTACATCATTCCTTCATGTTTTACTTTTTATCTTCACAGATGGTAGAGATTCAAAGTAAAATAGGTGAAAATGGGGGTTCAAATGAAACCACAGCTACAAGTGAAGTTGATTCAGTTTTAAGCAATAAAAGTAAAGGCATAAAAGAAAGATCTGTTGTGTGGGAACACTTTGAAAAGCTGGTTGATGGTCCTAATGGGGTAACAATTATAAAATGTAGATACTGTGATTTTACGAAGGAAGATTTTAATAGTAAAAATGTCACGTCGGGTTTGAAAGTTCATATGAGCAGGTATGCAAAATTTCCCTATAATGTTGAAACAAATCAAAGATTGATAGGCTTTCAACCAATTCCAGGTGGTAAAAAGGATGTGGGAAAGCCTGTCTCTTGGAAATTTGATCAAGAACTTTGCAGATGGGCTTTAGCTAAAATGATAATTCTTGATGAGCAACCTTTTAGCCATGTTGAAAAGGAAGGTTTTAAGAACTTTGTGAGTGTTTTATGTCCTCAATTTTGGGTTCCTTCCCGTCATACAGTGACTAGGGATTGTTTTGAGCTTTACGTCGAAGAGAAACAGAAACTCAAGAAACTTTTCAAAGAAACAAAACAAAGAGTTTGTCGTACTACATATACATGGACCTCATTACAAAAAAAATCAATTATATATGCATTACGGCTCACTTTATCGACAAGGATTGGAAGATGCACAAAAAAATAATAAATTTTTGTCTAATTACTAGTCATAAAGGTGATGATATGACAAATGTTATTGCTAAGTGTTTGCTTGATTTGGGTTTAGATAAGATCTTCACTGTTACCGTTGATAACGCAAGTTCAAATGATGTCACAGTGAAAGAGTTGTCTAAGCAACTTACCAAATGGGGAACTAATTTGATGGATGGTAAACACCTTCATATGAGATGTATGGCTCACATCCTCAATCTTGTTGTTCAAGATGGTTTGAAAGAAGCGGGTGATTCGGTGAAATGCGTTAGACAAGCAATAAGATATATTAGGCAATCTCCTGCGAGGTGGAAAAAGTTTAAAGAATGTTGTGAAATTGAAAAGATTGCATGTAAGAAATCACTATGCTTGGATGTTCCTACTAGGTGGAACTCCACCTACTTGATGTTAAATGTGGCAAAAGAATTCGAGCATGCATTTTCAAGTTATGGTGCTCTTGATCATGGATTGTTGCATTATCTTCTTACTTATGTGTGTGAAGATGGAAAATCAGTAGGTTCACTTGTAAGTTCTGATTGGGAAAGTGTGAGGGTCATGGTGAGATTTCTTGAATTTTTTTTTGTACTTACCTTGAAGATCTCTGGTTCACTTTATGTTACATCAAATATTTATTTTATTGAAATATGTGAACTTCATTATAATTTGAAAAGTTTGATAGCAGAAGATAACGTTGACTTGAGTCCAATGGCAGGAAAAATGAAAGAAAAATTTGACAAGTATTGGGGTACTCCAGTAAAGATGAATAAGATGATCTTTATTGCATTTATTTTGGATCCACGCCATAAGTTTGAGTATGTTACTTATGCACTTGTGAGCATGTTCGAGGAAGAAACATGAAAACATATAGTAGGAGAAGTGAACAGCTACACGACTTCTTTGTTTAATGAGTATGCAAAGAAACACTCAAAAAATGATCATGCTTCATCTTCTTCATCAAGTAGCTCATCAGAGATGTCAAGTGTAGATAGTCATGGAACTCAATCTAAAACTTTAAAGGCAATATTTTCACAACAATACAAGAAGCACAAAGCTAAAAATGGAAATTCAGATGCTAAAATAGAGTTAGAGAAGTATCTAGATGAAGAATGTGATGATAGAGGTGACGGTTTTGATATCTTGCTTTGGTGGAAAGTGAACAAACCTAGATTTCCGATTGTTGTCGAGATTGCTCGTGATGTTTTGGCAATTCCTGTGTCTAATGTGGCATCAGAGAGTGCTTTAAGTACGGGAGGCTGTATTCTTGATTGTTTTAGGAGCTCATTGACTCCCAAATTAGTATAAGCTCTTATGTGTTGTCAAGATTGGCTTCGAAATGAATTACTTCCTGTTAGAGTTGAGGAAGATATAGATTATCTTGTGCAATTTGAACTTGGTAAGAATATTTTATTTGTATGCACTCTATATTGATATTTGCAATTAGTTTATTGTTCATATAGCATAACAAATTACCTTGAATTCTCTTTAGGCTTGCCCAGCAATGGAACAGAGCCTTGCATCGTTGATGTATAGTTGTTAGCTGCAACACATATGGTAAGTCAAGCTTTTATTTGGTTGATAAATGTCATCAATTTATTTTGTTAGATATTGGATTAACTTTAAATATCTTGTCATCCTTGCAGCACGAAGTTACCAGAGAGCTTCAGAAAAATGATTCTATTTCCATGTTCTTTTGTTAAAGCCTGTGCGCCACCTATTTTTGTCTATGTGGTTAATGGCTGTTACACATAATGGTTTCTGTAAACAACACTTGTGAAATACTTATTTTGATCACATTTTGAGAAGCTTACTGGTATCTGGTGCATTCTTTATGATGATGCAAGTTAGAGCTTTAGAGCAGACATATTTACATATTGATGAAGTTTGTAAATATTATTCTAATCTTATGCTCTTGTTTATAGAAGTCTCATATATGATGTGTAGTGTTGCTGCATTCATAAAATTAATTTTATTGGCTAGTTATAATTTTAATTTTGCTGACTAATTAAGGTATTTTTCTCCCCTAAATATTACGTTCAAAAAGTTGTTTAGAGCCGAACAAACCGAAATTACCCTACCGAATAAACCGAAATCGAAAGGCGAAAAACTGAACCATACCGAATTTAATTAGGTACGGTATTGGTATAGCATTTTAGAAAATCGAATACCGAAAATACCGAACCGAATTGTCTAAATACCGTACCGACCGATGAACACCCCTACAATGGGCTTGCTATAGATGAAAACCCCTCCACGAACCGACGATAATAACCTGCCAAACCCAGAAAATTCCGGATCTCTGTAACTAAAGTAGGTCTAGGACAATTCTGAACAGCCTCAATCTTCTTAGGATCCACTTTTATGCCTTCTGCCAATACAACATGCCCCCAAAAGGCAACTGAGTTTAACCAAAATTCACATTTTAAAAATTTGGCATATAATTGATTATTCTTCAAAGTCTGAAGCGCACTCTGAAAATGTTGCTCATGCTCCTCTCGACTGCTGGAGTAAATTAAGATATCATCAATGAATACAACCACAAAAGAATCCAAATAGGACTTGAACACCCGATTCATCAAATCCATAAATGTTGCTGGGACATTTGTCAGCCCAAATAACATCACTAGGAATTCGTAATGCCCATACTGGATCCAAAAAGTTGTCTTAGGTACATCAGATGCCCTAATCTTCAACTGATGGTAACCAGACCTCAAGTCGATCTTTGAAAATACCGTGGCACCCTGAAGCTGATCGAATAAGTCATCAATTCTTGGTAGTGGAAACTTGTTCTTGATAGTAGCCTTGTTCAACTGCCGATAATCTATACGCATTGGCATTGAACCATCTTTCTTCTTTACAAATAATACTGGAGCACCCCAGGGCGAAACACTGGTCTAATGAATCCCTGATCAAACAAGTCTTGTAACTGCTCCTTCAATTCTTTCAACTCTGGCGGGTCCATACGGTATGGTGGGATAGAAATGGGCTGAGTGCCCAGAGCTAAATTAATACAGAAGTCAATATCTCTGTCGGGTGGCATTCCCGGTAAATCTGCAGGAAATTCTTCTGGAAATTCACGAACAACTGGTACTGAGTCCATAGAAGGAACATCCACACTGGGATCGCGAAAATAAGCCAAATAGGCTAGACACCCTTTCTCGACCATACGCCGAGCCTTCATATAAGAAATAACCCTGCTGGTAGAATGATCAAGAGTTCCTTTCCACTCTAATCGAGGTAACTCCGGCATGGCTAGGGTCACCGTCTTGGCATGACAATCCAATATAGCATAATAAGGTGACAGCCAATCCATTCCCAAGATGACATCAAAATCTACCATATCAAGAAGTAGAAGATTCACACAAGTCTCAAGACTCTCAATAGTAACCACACACGAATGATAGACATGATCTACCACGATAGAATCTCCCACCGGAGTGGATACGCATACAAGAGCACTCATAGAATCACGAGGCATCACCATATATGGAGCAAAATAATATGACACATTGGAATAAGTAGATCCTGGATCAAATAAAACTGAAGCATCTCTATGGCAAACTGGAACAATACCTGTAATCACAGCATCGGATGACTCGGCCTCAGGCCTAGCTGGAAAAGCATAAAATCGGGGTTGGGCACCACTCTAAACTGCGTCCCTGGGATGGCCTCTAATTGGCTGGCCTCCACCTTTAACGGTCTGACCTCCACCTCTAGCTGCCTGACCCCTACCTCTAGTTGGCTGAGCAGGCGGTGAAGCAACCGGTGCTGGAACCATAGCACGAGAACCCTGCTGCTGCATGATGCCTTGAGACATGGGGAAGAATCTAGCAATATGCCTCGGATCACCACAAGTATAACAGGACCTCGGCTGATGTGGTTGCTGACCAGAACGGGCTGAATAACCGGTGTAGTGACTCTGGAGTTGTGGTGCACTGATAGGAAATGAATGTGCACTAAATGCTGGCAGCCCAGAGTAAGGCATAATAGGACCGTGACTCCCTGAAGCACCGGAAGATGCCTGAAGTGCTGAATGAAACGGTCTGGGAGGATGACCCCTACCAAAATTACCCCTGCCTCCAGACGAGGTACCACTGAAACCACCGAACTTATGAAGCCTCTTATCAGACCTCTGCCCTCTCTCCTGTGCAAGAACTATCTCGATCCTCCTCGCGACATTAGCAGTCGCCTGAAATGAAATCTCACTTCCGGCCTCCTTGGCCATCTGAAGCCTGATAAGGTGAGGGAGTCCCTCAATAAACCTCCTCACTCTCTCTCCCTCCGTAGGTAGTAAAAGGAGAGCATGACGGGCTAAATCCACAAAACGGGATTCATACTGAGTAAAAGTCATACTGCCCTGCTATAGACGCTCAAATTACCTGCGGTAATCCTCTCTCAATTTGATAGGGAGAAACTTCTCTAGAAATAGTCGTAAGAACTGTTCCCAGGTCAATGCAGCCAATCCAACTGGTCTGGTCGATGTATAATCTCTCCACCACCTCTTGGCGGAACTCGTCATCTGAAATACAGAAAAATCAACCCCATTGGTCTCAACTATACCCATGTTCCGCAGTACCTCATGGCATCAGTCAAGATTATCATGTGGGTCCTTAGAAGGTTACCACTGAAGTGAACTGGAAATAGCTTAGTAAACTTATCCAGTCTCAATAAGGCCTTAGAAGACATGGCGGGCCTATTACCGGCCTGTGCCGCAACAACTGGCTGAGTTACCTCAACTGGAGGGACTGCTGGAGCCTAATTCTGGGGAGCTATCTGCTCCGAAGCGGGGGTAGTAGGAGTCTGTGCTCCTCCCCCAGCTTGTGAGACGGTTGGTGCCACTGGAAATGTACCATTCTAGGTCACGCCCTTCATAAGACTCACCAAATGGACTAGAGCGTCCTAAAGCACTGGAGTAGCTATAAATCCTTCCGGGACCTGAACTGGTCCAACCGGTACAGCCTGAACGGGAACCTCTTCCTGAAGATCCACCTAAGGTTCTACAACAGGTGCTGCTTCTCGAGCTCTAGACTGAGCTCTACCTCTGCCTCTGCCTCGGCCTCTAGCACAACCTCGGCCTCGACCTCTATCCCTGGTCATAGTTTCCACCGGGGGCTCTAGTCCCTATCCATCGGTAGATGTATTACGTATTCTCATCATCTGCGAGAGAATAAGAATAGAATTGTTCAATCATCGATGATGGAATAAGATCGCACGACAGATTAAGAAAGAAGTGATGTTGTTCCTAAACTTCATAGCCTCTGAGAGATAAGTACAGACGTCTCTGTACCGATCCTTCAAACTCTACTAAGCTTGCTCGTGACTCGTGAGACCTATGTAACCTAGTGCTCTGATACCAACTGTCACCCCGAAATTCCTACCTTCGGGACCGTGATGGCACCTAACATTTCACTTGCTAGGCAAACCAACGTTAGAATATAATTAGCCATTTTAATAAAATTTTAAATTTATTAATAATAAGGAAAGAAATGCGAAATTAAAGTCTGAAATAAAGTGAGTAATCCATAATAATTGCGATATCTAAATACCATCCCAGAACTGGAGTCATAAGTGCACGAGCTTCTAGAATAATACAATTAAAGGTCTGAATAAAATTCAAACTGTTTGAAATATAATACACAACTGAGATAAGATAGAAGGGGACTTCATAACTACGAACGTTGTGCAGTTATACCTCAAATCTCCACTGGTAGCTGTATCCAAGCAAATCTACTGTACGCCACTGGGACCAACTTCGAAATCTGCACAAGAAATGCAGAGTGCAGTATCAGTACAACCGACCCCATGTACTGGTAAGTGCCGAACCTAACCTCGACAAAGTAGTGACGAGGATATGACAAGACACGTACATAAACAACCTGTACAAGTACATACAAATATGAAGTAACAATAATACAATAAATAACAATTTATAAATTGGGAGGGAACATGCGAAGGGGAAAGATATAATAATTCCAGCAGGAGATGTATCACTTAGCAGTCAATTAATTCATCAACAAATAAAATGAGCAAATGATAATATGAAAATGGCACGGCACCACCCTTCGTGCTTTTACTCTCATTTGGCACGGCACCACCCTTCATGCTTTTACACTCTCTGAAAATGACACAGCATCGCCCTTCGTGCTTTTACACTCACAAATGGTACGACAACACCCTTCGTGCTTTTACACTCTTCCTTACCATGAAAATAATAATATAAATTTGGAAGAGTATTTAAATACGGGGATATACACTTATCAATCAATTCAATACCAAAATACCGACTTCACCTTCCAAAATATTCAACAATAATTAAATGAATAATAATTTCACGAATAATAATCAATAATAAACTTAAGCAGGAATATCTTAATTAAATAGATAATTATTCACAATAAATAAATTCTACTCGCATGCTTTGACTCAACCACAATGCATAAGTACTCGTCACCTCACATATACGTTGTACCCGCACATTAAATCATGTAGCAAATAGACAAATAAGTCTTACTCCCTCGAGTCAAGGTTAACCACGACACTTACCTCGCTTGCAACCAAATTCAAGAATCCAATAAACCTTTGCCTCGCGAATTAGTGTCCGAAATCCTCAAATTTAGTCATAAACAATTCAATATACTCAATACAAATCGTAGGAATTAATTCCATATGAATTTGCTAATTTTTCGAATTAAAATCCAAATTTCATCTCATAAATCAACAGTGGGGCCCACGTCTCGAATCTCGAAAAAACTTACGATATCCGAACACCCGTTCTGAGACGAGTCCAACCATACAAAAATTACCAAATTCCGATGTCAAATGGACCTTCAAATCTTAATTTTTTATTTTTGAAAGGTTTTACAAAAATTCCAATTTCTTCCATCTAAATCTGAAATAAATAATGAAAATAGACATAGATTTATAAATATATAATCATTCTTAGTTATAGAACACTTACCCAATTCAAAGTCGTGAAAAATCCCCTTGGAATCGCCTAAATCCGAGACTTAAAACTCAAAAATGAGTAAAAATGGCTAACTTCCGATTTTATGGGTAGTGTCCAGACCTTTCCGCATCTGCGAACGCTTGACCGCATTTGCGGTTTTCAGTTTTACTGAAATGGGGCCGCTTCTGAGGACAAGAAGTCGCTTCAGCGGCTTCGCAGATGCGGCAAAAGTTCTGTACCTGCGCACACTGCCCAACCCCTTCCCTTTCGCTTCTGCGACCTCATCGTCGCTTCTGCGACATCGCACCTGCGAGTCTATTTCCGCAGGTGCGAAAATACCAGAACTAGCAGCCTTCAACAATGCAATATGTAACGAAATTGATCTGAACCTCGTCCGAAATTTACTCGAGGCCCCCGGAACCTCAACCAAATATACCAACAAGTCCTTAAACATAACACAGACTTACTCGGGGTCTCAAATCACATCAAATAACATCAAAATTATAATTCACACCTCAATTCGAACTTTTGAGTTTCAAACTTTTCAATTTACAAAACTTGTGCCGAAACATGTTAAATGAACCTGGAATAACTTCAAATTTGGCACACAAGTCATAAATGACATAACGAAACTATTCAAATTTTTCGGAATTGGATTTCGACCCCGATATCAAAAAGTCAAATCCGTGGTCAAACTTTGGAAATCTTTAACCTTTAAATTTTTAGTTTCCGTTAAATTGCCATAACTTAAGCTAGGGACCTCTAAATTAAATTTTGGGCATATGCCCAAGTCCCAAATCACGATACAGACTTATCGGAACTGTCAAAATACTGATCCGAGTCCATTTGCTCAAAATGTTGACCAAAGACAATACAGTTGAGTTTTAAGGCTCTATTTCACATTTTAATCCATTTTTCACACAAAAGCTTTCCTGAAAATTATACGAACTGTGCGCGCAAGTCGAGGAATGATGAATAGTATTTTTCGAGGTCTTAGAATACAGAATTAATTAATAAATTTAAAGATGACCTTTTGGGTCATCGCACTAACACTTGACAAATCCTGGATTGTAGACTGGTCTGGCGTAGTCACCCAATGCTCTACCAAGACTTAGTACCACATTCTCGAACTGGTCTTCAATCAAGGGTCGATTTAGATTGAATCTTCGACCCATATTGTCTTCGACAGTTTCCTCAACAGCTCTATGGGCTATCTCAGCAGCTATCCTTGCAGCTGCCTCTACCTCATTGTCATCATTATTAACCATATGTTCTTTGTTTGAAGGTTGCTCCAAGAACCTTACAGTAAACTCTTTATCCTTCCTCAGTTGTCGCAGGTATTTTTTCAATTCCGGGTTGTAGGGTGTTACTTCTTTACAAGAAGATCGTGTCATTCACTACGGACCTAACCTGTTGCCCTGCACACGAAGGAGAAACCCGTGAAGAACAAAATAAAAGTAATAAATAAATAAATAAATTTCTGAATTAGCACTACAAACTATTCCAAACACTATTGGTTGCCAATTCCCGGTAACGGCGCCAAAATTTGACGAGTGCAAAACACACACTTAAATTGTGCTCGCTATTCATAGATAGTATAGTATAATATTGTGTCCACAAGGATTTGATTTAAATAGTATTCTCGTAGTTTCTAGCTTGATTGCTAATCAGAAGGATTAACAGTTGAGAATTATGTGATTAAAAACTAAAATTAACTAAGAATCTAGAGCTAATTGACTATGATAATCGCAACAAAAGTAAGCAAGGAAGATATCAATGAAAGAAAATAGGGGTTGATTGGATAGGTGAAAGATAGTTGTCTGGGATTAACTCTAGTTAATTCACTCCTAATGTTCAAATGAGTTTCTCGAATTCACTTAATTATTAGTTTAAATGTTCGTAGAAACTCTTCTCTTGATTAAGTCTCAACCTCACAATATGGACTAATTTAACATCGGTGAAGATATGCAAGAATTCGTAATGGATTGGTTTTTAGGAGAACCTCTTTCGGTTATCCTCCTAACTAGGTTTAATCAATTATTCAACTAGCCTCTTTTGATTACTAAGAAAAATTAATAAACTCAACTAACAAGATAATGCAAAAATATCACAAGTTATGCCTCTCTCAATTACAAGAACAAATGAATATAGATACAACAATTAAATCTTCCAAAAACGATTCAAATACATAAAAATAGAGTTATAATCAATAAATAATCATCAATACACCAAGTCCATCAAAACTCCAAAAGGATCTACTCCATAGACATGGAGAAGTTCTTCGCAAATGTAATTAAAGTATAGGAAAAGATAGATTCAATCCAAACCCGGATCTTGAGTGAGGAAGGAATGGTGAAATCCTTGTATTTGTGTTCTTCTAACTCCTCCTTTGGTATCTTAGCCTCCTTAGGTCGAATTCTATTCAAAAGTCCCGAAAATGGTATTTTCCTGTGTATTTAAGCCATCCCACAATAAACTCCGGATGAAACTACCCTTTTTAGCGAAATTGGGAAGTCACTCTAACATTTTTGAGTTACCGCGCCGCCCCATGCCGCGCACATGTAGTAAATTCCAGAACGTGCCAAAATATAATTTTCTGGCCACTTTTTGCACTAGCGCCCTACGCCCCCGCGGGGCGGTAGTGCAAATTGTGGCAAAAATGAGTTTTTCAAATTTTTGACATCTAGACTTAGTTTTCAACCACCGAACGTGATCCCGACTTAATTGCTTGGGCTTCTACTCAGACTTCAAAGCTCCAACACTATAAAAAAGATGGGTAAATTGTGGAGGTTTATTTGCGGAGGGTATAAGTAACCTTCGCAATTTGCATAATTTTGCGGCAATATATTAGACCCCACAAAATTATACAATTTACGGGGTCTAAAATATCCGCAACCTTAAAATAATAGCGGGTCATTTATTTCACACTCCCTCCATTTTTTCCCCAATCTTTTTCGCCCTATAAACTTTCACCTTACAACAACAAAATACTCCTTTACTTCTTCTTCTTAATTGAAGTTCTCCGCTTAATGGTTTTACACCTCTATTAATCAAAGTTCTCCGCTTCTTCTTCTTCTAACTTCTCTTTTCCTCTTCAATCGCCACCCTTTTACACCTCCCAGGTTGAATTTTTCTCTTTCTTTCCTTATTTCCCCTCATGGGTTTTCTGTTAATTTTGAATTATTGTGTGTATTTTGGTCGATCTGTATGATTAAATGGTGTTTGATATCGAATTTTTGTGTGTATTAAATGGTCGATCTGTATGAATTTTTGTGCATTTTTTCCTTGCTTTCTTTGTGCTTTTGGGTTTAATGGTCGATCTCTTTGCAGGAATTTTTGTGTGCTTTTATTTTTTTGTAGGCCTTAATGGTCTATCAGTATGAATATTTTTTTGCCTCTTTTCCTCTGCATTGTATATTTGCTGTTGTGACTCTGACCTTGAACAAACTTAGAATTCCAATTCCACTGCTTCTCTCATTTTCCTTTTCTCATTAGTATATTTTGGTACAATACTCAACTTGGAAGGATTTTGTCATTTTTGTCCATTCTCAGCCATTATTCTTGCCATTGATTCAAACCCATTTTTTCCGGCCATCTTTGAACAAGTACTTTTATTTATAAATTTTTTTCTACAAAAATGTTTATAATGGTAAAACTTAGCTAGACTTGTTTGGAAGACTTTGAACAATTTGTTTGCTAGAGTGTCATGGCATTCACTGCTTTTGTTTTTGGTCGTTGAAGAGAGAGGTCGACGTCGCCGGAGAAACTCTGCCGCCGACGAAATCGAATCTTGCCTTCTTGGAAACAACGTTCAATGGAAACCATTTTCTTTGTCAAAGTAAAATATTCACAAGGTTGAATCACTGGAACTAATTTAACAATATATATATATATATATATATATATATATATATATATATATATATATATATATATATATATATATATTTTTCATTGAATTAAACTATTCTGACTTATATATATGAAATCTAAAAAATTTAACATTATCTATTTTTTTTTCTTTAATTAAACTATTCTGACTTATTTTTGTTTTCATACATACGTGGCTGAGACAGGGAGAAAGTCTGGACGAGCACAACTTTATCTTGCTACACATACGAAAAAAGATGGATCATATGTAAATGAGGAGGCAAAAAAAATGTGTAAGTTACATTCATGATTGTTTCTGTTAATGGGCATCCTCTTTGTGCCAAATTATTTGTTAAGAAAAGGGATCTTTGGTTGGAAACCTTTCTTCTGCATGTTTACTGAAGAAGGGGAAAAGTGAAAGAAGTTTTGACATGAAAATTTTTGCTGCATTGAAAGTTGCATATCTGGAATATTAGCATGGCACGCTGGCTCCATTGTTTTCAACAATCTTTACAAGACTTGTGGTTAGAATTGTGAGTAATACTCCAAGCAATACTTTCAGAGAGACAAATCTTCGTCTTGGTGATATTAGAATTGTGAGTAATAATGTTGGATGTTCTTCTTCTGGATGCCAAGAGAAGTACAATCAATTGATGAATACTCTCAAAGCATACATGATAATGAAGGAAGGGTCAATACCAGAACAATTTGCTGGGATCTTTGCTTCTCCTCCTATAACGGTAAATGCTAAGTTCTTTTATTTTTGGTGTATTGTGCAATTTTATTTTTCATACATGTTATTTGGAGTAAAATTTAGATATGGAACTTGCTGAATCTCTTTTAAAATCCTCTTCATCTTCATCTTAATTTCATGGATGATTGTCTAGTTTCTTTAGCTAAGTTGTGCTGACATGGGGCAAGCTATTCTTCTCTCCAAGGTCGTCCCTTCCATAAAGCAAGTAAAGCAACCGCTTTAGGCTCCACATTTGTGGAGGCCCCATTTTATGTTACATCTAATAGACTATGTATAAGTTTCAAAAAAGGTTCTGTGGAAAAAAGTTTATGTATAAGTTTAAAAAAGAGTTCTGTAAAGTAAAATTTTTTGATTTCTTCCTTTAACAAATATAGAGAAGAAGGATTTGCAACTGCTATAATTTCTACCAAGGAAATTGCACTTGAAATGAATATCGAACCTGAATTTCGTAAGAAACGTGTGATATATAGAAAGTAATAATTTGATGTGAATGTTGATAATGAAATCTCAAAATTTTCGAAGAGTTCTTTAGAGTTGATTACTTTTATACATAATAGACAAGGCTACTTTTTTAATTCAAAATAGATTTGAACAATTCGAAACATATGAAAATATTTTTGGTTTTCTATTCGGCAGTAAAAACTAAGATCACTAGATGTTGAAAATTTTAAAAAATATTGCCTTAATCTTGAATGTTCCTTAAAGCATAATAATGAATTCGATATTGATGGTTTAGATTTATTTTCTGAATTAAAAGTATTAAGAAAAATAGTACAATTAGAAGATAATAGTTTAATTGATACACTTAGTCAAATAAAAAGATTAATTTTTTTTTCAAATGCCTAAATTGCTTATGGAATAATGTTCATAACTCATGTTACCGTTGCTGCGGCAGAAAGAAGTTTTCAAAATTAAAATTGATAAAATCTTACCTAAGAACAACAATGTCACAACTCACAAGAAAGGTTAAATGGATTAGCTATATTTTCAATTGAGAAATACTTATTAGGAGTTATTGATTATAAGAAAATTATTAATAATTTTGTATCTAAGAAAAGCTAAATAAATAGACTTCAAATAAATAATAAAAAAAAAATAAAAAGTTAAGCTCCTCATAAAAGTTTGGCTTTAGGCCACAAAATTCGCCAGACCGCCCCTGCTTCTCTCGTACTATTTGTGTTTTAGTATTGTGTTTAATGCATTTTCGATTTGATTTGATCGTTCTACTTATTTATTCTGCTGATCTATTCTTGACGTGATGAAAGCTGCTACAGTTTTGCACATACCTTTTGAGTTAGCTCTTGAATTTCATCCTTTAATATTTGCTCCTATAAAGCCAGAACATGTTTAGTTCCTACTAGTATTTTACAGTTCCAATAATATTAATTAGATAGTATCAGGTTGGTTGCTGAACTTTTTCATGTAGATGCCCCTTAAGCTCATTTCCAGTTGATTCTCCAGATTTGTTAGGTCTTTGATACCCAAACCACAAAGTTCCTCTCCCATTAATTGCATGTTCTATCACATGGTGAGAAAATTGCCTATTGAGTAATACTTACTTGTCAATATAGATACTGAGAGAATGCTCTGAATGGATTTGAAATCAATGTCATTCATTTTGTTTCCTAAGTAGTGGGTGGTAGTAGCAGTATTGTATCACTGCTTCTTGGTTCTGTGGCACGGTAGTGTTGTATCACTTATTAAACAAATGCTTTATTCTCTTTGTATTTGTGTTGCATACCGTCTACCTTTTAGACTAGAGGCTTCGTACCTTGTCCCGTTTCATTCTTTTTTGTTGATTTAAATAGTCAACGTATATTTTATCTCAATGACTTATTTTCTAATACTTCTCTTAATAGTTGTATTTTTTTTTACTTTTTGCTGTAGCCAAGTGATACAGCCAGTGGACCCATTTCACCGACGGATGCAAGAAGATCTCCTGGCGCTAATAATCCCAGTGACAGCCATTGAGATTCATTTTAATTGAAGTGGGTGTATTAGGACAATATAATAGCTGACTAATATAGACAGTTAACTATGTTCTAATTTAGCTTGATGACATATGATACTACTCTGTCATCGTATTTTTCACGATTAATGAAATATTGATGTTTCTTAATTTTAATATTTTGGTTTAAGCATAAATATTTCAATTGATATTTGGGAAAGAGTATGGCAAATTGATGATAAAAAATCAATTCTATAATATATTTAAAAATAGATGGGGATAAACCCCCTAAAGAGAAATTGAACAGATCCTGATGGTGTACACATAAGAAATTGCGGGGGTTTACAACCCCTACACTCAAAAAAAAATTAAATTTTAAAAATAAAAATCTATTTTCGCGCATGAAATTGTGGAGGTTAAAATTGTAATTTGCGGAGGTTAGAAACCTCCGCTATTTGCTGTCATGGTAGTTCGGGAAATCCCAGCATTTATCTGCCGCAAATTAATAGTGGTGATGTTTACTACAGGGGCATGCTCAACCGCCGTGACATCAAATAGCGGAGGTTTCTAACCTCCGCAAACTGTAATTTTAACCTCCGTAATTTACCCATTTTTTTGTAGTGCAAATAGCTCGAATTAGCTCCACAACATCTACATAACTCGGAATCACTCCTACAAGGCATAAAATATACAATAAGTGCAAAAACACTACCAGTTAAAGCTCAACACAGGTAAAGTACAGTGAATTAGAGTATAATAAGCGACTAAAATACAGGATTATAGCCTACCATCAACCGTCATCACTGACCGGAAAGCCCCAGGTTTGGCGTCAAGGGACTTGGTGAAAGCATACCGGGAATCGGGGTTGCGTGAAATTATCTCTTCTACCAACGGGAAGGTTCCGTCGTCAGCGGTGGCAGGAATACCCTCCTCATGGAGAGGATATGCCACTGCCAAGGGTGGGACATAACTCCCCTCACCGGAATCAGAAGGAATGTTAGACATCATTTTCAATAAGAGAATGGGGTTTCGAAAGAAGAAGACGAACGAAGGACATGCTAAGCCTAAGAAATATAAGAAAAGGAGTGATCGGCAAAGTGAATTAAGCAAGCTGGTGATAGCGGAGAAGAAGGAGTTTGAAATGTTCCAAAATCAGAAAAGCTTCCCCTATTTATAAGTTTGGAAGGCACCCGAATCGAAACTGTATGGGACATAATTAGCACGAAACTCGAAACGATAGAGCCAATCAAGAGCCCACCTGAATCGATGCAATGCATCGACAAATGGCGTCATTATGACGCACAGGGCCATGACATCACTTCTATTCATGGCCTAGATAACTCCAAATAATCTCCCGGGCAGTTTGATAAATTCAAAAATATGCGGACCACAAAGAGCCACGTAGTCCCATCTCCACAACCACGACCCCTGCCAACTATGCACGACATTATCCGCTCATCGACCTCATACGGGGGCACGATCTCAATAAGTGGCGGGACTAACTGTATGGGTCAAAATTCGCCCTTATAATATTTGAGGCAAGATAATACTCCCTCCGTTTCAATTTATGTGAACCTATTTATGGGTTCACATAAATTGAAACGGAGGGAGTACTAAAACTTAACACAGACCGTTGGTCGAGATGGGTCAAGAAGCAACAAAGTCCTGGCTAAAGTGTCGACATGAATCGTGGTTGAGATGTCGACGAGAGCCTTAGTCGAGATGTCGAGGTTGAATATCGTTGATAAGAGTTGTAACGGCTAATTTGTTAGGATAGGGTAGTAAAAGAGAATAGTCTAGTGGATATTCTCTGTACTTGTACGATTAGAGTTTCTTAGGAAAATATCCCATATATATAGAAAAAAGAGACAATGATAGGGGCATGTGACATTCATTTGTAAAAACACACTTTAACAAAAAGATTCTCTCTCTCTTGCTAAGATACAAACACTGCATTTTCACTAAGATTCTTGCTTATATTTTTCCATACTTTTCCACCAGATCCGAGAATAACTCGAATATTCAAGGATTTGTCTGTCATTCATCATTTTCAGGAGGAACATCCATCTATTTTATCCTTTATTGGTGAATCGTTCATCCTATTTACTTAAATGTCATTTATTGATATTTATTGCTATTGAATGCTACATTCTTGTTCATGCTTTTTAGAACAGTTATTGCATGATGTCATTACTATCTGACCGAACCCATCTATTATTTATTGCATCCTTGAAAGTTTCATTTAGAAAGATTATTGTTAACTAAGTTTAACCCCTAATTACATAAAATTAATTATTTTAACCAAGATACATATTTTTTTTGTCAAACAGTAGTTACCTAATGCACTTGAAACCTTTGCTACTTATTTGTAGCAGCAGTTTTAACAATACAACTTGGTTTCCTATCGAAATTCGGAAGCAATCTCTGCTGTAAGTTGAGCAAGAGCAATGCTACAGAGCCAAATTCAGCTTATTATTTAAACCGCCAAAAGGAAAATCTTGACAAGTAGTTTAAATCATGTTAGCTGGGATGGTTTTCCAATAGGTACTACCTTTTAATTTAGCAAGTTTAAGGAGTCGCATATATATTCAGCCTTTTTAAACCTTCACATGATTATAATGAAGTCAATCTTAACTATATGAGAATCTTGGTATGTTACTTGTTGAAGGATTTGTTCAATACGTTCTTAGTCCAAATCGACCAAGGTATTGCCTTTCAATTTTCCTAAACCATACACTTGTTAATAAATATTAAAGCTCTTTAGTTTTGATCAAGTATCATAGAAGAAACTCTATAGCTCAAAAATATTAAAAAAGAAGGATTCACCGTTCACGTCACTATTTCTTGAAGTTCTTGTAGTAGGCTTGATAACTAAAAATAAAAATAGTGTAACAGTGAGTTTTGAAGACAAGAGAGCTGGTTGTTGCCTACTTCTATGCTGTGTTTGGTTTGGTTGCAAAGGCGGATCGAGCCTATTAATCAGTATATTCAGTATTTTTATCGAAGAACACATTATGCGTGTAACATCAGTAGCATTTTAACAAATAGTACTAAATTTTAAGCTCGTAATTTTAAAATTTCAATGAGTGTAAAAGTTAGAGACTATAAGTTTGAACATGTCAATTTTAATTCCTAGTCTGGGTCCCACTGTTTAATTAGTTTTGTTAAAAATAAGCAAGTACTATAATTATTTTAAGCCGTGCGCCGGGCCGCCGGCCATCATGATTGTTCTCTCTTAGCCATCATTGTTCGCACCTCTTCCTACGCTTTTTGCTTTCTCTTCATTTTATTTTATCAATATAGATTACTTTCCGGTTTGGTTTTGTACTTGTTATTTGTATACAATCATGTTAATGAGATTAAATAATTAACTAATTAAATCTAAATTAATTTTAAGAAGGTTTTTAATTTTCATTTGATAATAACTCTTATTATTTTACAGCAAAGGAGTGGGGTGTAATTATTTTCCCAAACTTCTAAACATACACTTTTTAGTCCTTTACAAAGTAGCAAAAGCTGGAAATTCCACTATAACTCACATGGACGGCTTATTGAAAAACATTCTATTTTAGATTCTACCATTTTCCATAATATTCTAGTCGTTAGGAAGTTTCCAAAGTTCCATAATACCCCTAAATTGTCTATTAGTTCTGTCAAAATTCTCTATAACAACCTCATTTGTTCTTAATATTTTTAAATGTTATAGTTAAATATTGTTATAGATAACATTATAACATAACATAAAAATTAATTTCGCAAAAACTTGGCTTTTATAGTGAAATGTTGTTACATTATAATGTTGTTAGAGACAGGTGTAACCCTCATCCAATAAACCCCAAAAATCAAAAGGGTTAAATCCGTCATTTCAGTTCTGTCTATTTAATCACGCTTCCACGCTCCCTCCTTTTTTTCCTTCCTTTTTGTGTGTCTCTCTCTCTCACACACACACACACACTTGACTCTGTTTATGCACACATAAAAATTGTTTCCGTTTCTCCTCTGAATTAACTTCAATGATTCAATGGTGCTTTTGGAAATTGGACCACTCTATTTGATAGCTACACGCCTATACTAAGGAATTCTCGTTCCATCAACTTTTGTCCCGTTTACTATTTGCGCAGTTTTTTGTGCAATTATAGATGATTGTGGAGACGGTGTTGGAGTTTCTCTTGCCGTCATGGTGGGAGGTGCAAGTCACCGTCTTCGCCGCGGCGTTCATTGTTCTCTCTTGCTGGTTCTTCACCCTCGACGGAGATGACATAGTTGATTATCGCACTCGGGTTGACGGTTCTGGTATTGTCAGTAGCGTCACTAAAGTGGAGGATGATCCAGCATATAGAGTAAGTGGGTTCGAAGTAAGTAGAATATACTCCCAATTTATATACACATACATTTTCCTTTCACTAATTCAAAGGAGTTTAAGATATACACAATGTCATTATAAGGAATTTTACACCGTCAGACCACCTTTACCTGTTGTAACAGTTAACCTGTCTATAAATCACACATTTTAAGAATGCTTACCTATAGAAATCCTTCGGGTGGTGTGGTTGACGTAAACACATTTTGAAACTATGTCAAAGTCATCTTCCCGCATTCCTATCCTGTTGTAAACTAAAATGAAATTTGAGTTAGTTAAAGCGAGCATTAGATCTTGTCACTGTGACGAAATTTTATTCCAAATAGTAAGAGTCCTTGAGAGTTTAGAAGATGAAGTAGAGATCACTGGCCTAGCTTTTTCTAATAATGAGTGATGATATTCACTTAAGTAGTAGATAAGTATTATACTTATTTATATTTGCTTTAGTTTTAACTTGCATCTATAATTGGGGCAACTTCCGGACCTAACTCTAGATATTGTTATAAGAAATTAATCAGGTGTTGGGTTGTTTCTTAAAAATCATGTGTGCTTCGTCGAATTTATGATAAGCTGAAATTTGATTTTGCAGAGTCCAATTATCATCTATCCAAGCTGAAATGATCCCCTAGTTGAAAATTTATAAACTTATTTTTCATTTTCATCATGTGATTTTCCACTTGTTTGACGTACAGTTGTGCACTTATTTTGTAGATGTGCCAGTTAAAAGGAGATGCTCAAACTAATTCTGCATATATAATCAAGGTAACTTTGTACTTTATATTCATGCACTTATTATAACTCTTATCTCTAGATTTGATGCATTATAGTATTTCTATTAGTTGAAATGCTTATAGCATTAAAATATTCATGTGATGGCCATATCTTATTGCTGACTACTTGTATTTTGTCTATGTTTCAGGTTGAATTGTTGGCTGCTAAAAATCTTATTGCTGCTAATTTAAATGGGACTTCAGATCCATATGCAATCATCACTTGTGGGAAACAAAAGAGATTTAGGTGATTACGTCTATTTTTGTTATCCTATGATCTTGGCATTGTGGTTTACCTTGTTTATGAGTAGTTATGAGTATGCTTTTCTATTATTGATGATTTTCAAACCAGCTTGCAAGTTGCATCATCAAAGATCGCATGTGTCATGATGTGCTTGCGCGAATATACATCTTTGTAATCTATGTTTGATATTCAAACATGAGTGGAAGCGCTTTGAGAACCTTCTTTTTCATGTTAGTCTCTTTCCTTTTACTATAAGTGCATGCAATTTCTAGCCTTCTACCTGATATGATTCTGCTCAGTTACTTGGGATCTTTGAGTTTTTTATCGAACATTTTTGGAATAAAGAATAATATGTACTATGAGACTTTCATAACAGTGGCGAAGTAAAATGAAATCCTTTAGATATAATATGACGGAGAAATCAGACGAACACCTTTTGATAGTTATATGGTAGGTTAGTATTAGTTTTGAGATGGTTTTTGCTCCATTACACTGTGTTGTAATAGCTGACAGTAAAGGTCAAGTGCGAGCTTACCTTTTTATGGTGATTGGTTTGTCAACAATGTGTACAATGAGGATTGGGGAGTTTCAGAAAATTGTAAAACTATCTCTTCAGCATGATTATTGCTCTTACATTGTACATTTTTCAAGTTATGCTCTTCAAAGTGTTGCAGTTCAATGGTTCCTGGTTCAAGAAATCCTATGTGGGGGGAGGAGTTCAACTTCTCTGTTGATGAGCTTCCAGTAGAGGTAAAGGTGTGCTGTTTTTGCTGTTTGATCACTTTAATATTATATTGGTTTCCCGTTTTTATTATCTTTTGTAAGAATTCTTTTACTTGATGTATGGCAGATTAATGTGACAATATATGATTGGGATATAATCTGGAAAAGTGCTGTTCTCGGTTCAGTGACTGTACCTGTTGAAAATGAAGGTCCAACTGGTGCAGAATGGCATACATTGGACAGTCCATCTGGGCAGGTATTATTGATTACCTTATCCTCTTTTCTTTGGAAAAAAAAAAGCATCATTTTTATTGTGGATGTTTTAGAGGTTGTTCTTTACAGAGTTATGGCTGTTGTCTTTTTCTTTTTCAGGTTTATCTTCATATTAAAACGTTAAAGCACAATGTCAATTTTTCAAGGTGCTCTTTTGCTCCCTTTTCTTTTAAGGCCTTGCGTTATTTTTCATTTGAATTCAACCATCTTGGGGACTAGTGTTTTATATGTGAATGCTTAATCAGCTATTTGTCCACTCATAGGTTCCTTCTTTTGGTCAAATGTACATACTCTTTCAATTCAGTTGGGGATTATGTGCTATTAGAGATGTTGTGAAAGGATTGCTTACGAATATTACGCATGATGGTGGTGATAATTAAAAAAAAAAGTTAAATGAATCTTTTATTCCCTTCCCCCATCTCGTCAAGGTTTTGCTTATGCGATGAACTACTATAAAACAATTTGTGGCTCGAGAATACAGTACAACCTTGAAACTTGAGTTTGTGCATAGTGTAAAATGCGGCACTACCAGCTTCTGGATAAGTTACTTTAAATGTTTGGTGAACTTGGTTCTATTCTGGATAGCTTCTATGGTTGTTTATCAGTGAACATTATTTTTCAGTAACACAGTTCTAGAATATATTCCCTCCGTTCACTTTTAGTTGTCAAGTATTCTAAAAATAAATTTTCGCATATCAAGACAAAAATAATTTATTTTTCTCGTTTTGCCCTTAGCATTAATTACTCATTCCAAATCATTTTCCAAATCCATTAAGACTATACACCAATTAATGTGGGTATCATGGTAAATTATGCATTTTATTTATTATTTCTTAAAGGGTGTGCAAAGTCAATAGTGGACAAGTAAAAGTGAACGGAGGGAGTAGTAATTTAGCTGCTATTAGGAGGGGGTATGCTTTCCCTCTTGTACAGCTCATGCTTTAATAGTAATGAAGGATACAGATGTAATAATACACAAGTGATGGATATTGTTTTGGTTTTGATGCTTATGATTAGGGGCGGATGTAGTATTAAAGCGACGGGTTCGATTGAACCCATAACTTTCGGCACAAAGTATAAATTTCTGTATAAAAATTCACTAAATTTGCAAAAAAAAGTAGATATGAACCCATAACTTTAAAAATATAATGGGTTCAATGCTAAAAATCTTAAATATTGAACCCATTGAGTTTAACTTCTGGATCCGCCTCTGCTTATGATAGGTGGATAGAGAGAACAATGGAGAATAGGGAAGAATTAGTAACACTTCCTCACTTAATGAGAAAAGATGGGAATGGGGGAGATAAAGAGCGAGGCATCAGCGTTGATCTTTTAATCGTCAGCTGGTAACTCTTTATTAAGATATATTTCTAGTATGGCTTTATGTAGCAATGCTTCGATGACACTTAAAAGTCAGGAAAAATAATAATTTTAAGCAACTTTACAATCATTATCCACACACTATGTAGTGTCATATGGGTCTTGTTTAGGGTCGAATTCTCTCTCTACTGTTGGAAGATTCGTGATCCATCATAGAATTATGTAATGACTTATGGTTCATCACTGTTCCTTGAAAAGATTAGTGTTCATCTTAGCTGGAAGATAATACTCTTATTCCCCCTTCATTTGGTTGTTTTAGAGGTTTGAACGGCTATGTTAATACTCGTAGAAGGATCACTTTGGATAAACAAGGACCTACTGTTGTTCATCAGAAACCTGGACCGCTGCAAACAATATTTGATCTCCCTGCAGATGAGGCAAGTGCTAAATTTTGTCTGATAAAGGACTCTTGGTTTGGAAGAATTCTTAGGTAGAAATTTTGGACTGTTGTGAGTTAGTTCTTTGCTAATCAGTGTAGTTATCTCAGGTTGTGGAACATAGTTATTCATGTGCTCTGGAAAGGTCATTCTTGTATCATGGCCGTATGTATGTTTGTACATGGCATATCTGCTTCCACTCAAACGTATTCTCAAAGCAAATGAAGGTCAGATTCCCTTTTGATTGTACCTCCCGATTTTTAACTATTTGGATCTACTTTTTATACCTCTCTATTCCTTCGGGGTAGTGGTAAGGTCTGCGTACATTTTACCCTCCCCAGACCCCACTAGTGGGATTCTATTGGGTTGTTGTTGTTGTTGTTGTTGTGGATCTACTTTTTATAAAAAAAAAATCTAAGCTAAATGCTTATGATCAATTTGTTTTCTCCATTGATTTATATCTTATTGACCGCCATGGGTTTGTTCTGGGTATTCTACATTCCGGCCAGAAGCCTAGTTCAGAATTTTGTAATATCACCCTGCCTGTGGATATCTTGAAACTTGGAGCAAGGTTTATGAGGAAAGATTGCTAATAACAGTTTTTAATGGATAAATGTTGGATAAAGGGATTTAAATCTGGATAGAGACTATTTGAATTTTTTAAATTTCTCAAGGTTATGATATATATCCTTTTCCTTCCCATTCTAAGCATAAAAAGAACTGGTAACGACTGTACCATTTTGATTTTGGCAAACAAATCTCAGTAATGCTGAAATTGGTTAGTTTATTTAACCATGCTTATAATTCTGCATTTGCAGGTAATTATTCCTTTAGCAGAAATAGATGAGGTATGGTATTCTCCCTAATATTTATGATGATCTGTTCTTTCCAAGTTGTCAATGTGCTTGGAATTAGCTGGGCCATTGCAGAAATCAGCAAGAGTGTTATTTTTCTTTTAGATAAGGAGGAGCCAGCATGCATTTGTTAATCCTGCTATTACAGTAATTCTCCGCATGGGTGCTGGCGGCCATGGGGTGCCTCCGTTAGGAAATCCTGATGGTTAGTATTTACTTAATCCTTTAACCTTATTCTTCATTTCATTAGGAAACACATTTTCTTTTGTTTTAAAAGAAATAGGAAGTTGGCTAGCTGTGAGTGAGCTTCTCCTCGCGAGGTTTCACCTTTTGATATGTTATGAGAAGATTCTATGATATCACCATTAGCACTGCTAGTGTTATCATGCAAGACTAGAAATTATACCTAAGTATTTTCTCCATCCCAAGATAAATTTCTCCTTCCACCATTGACACAAAATAATGTGTACTTCTCGGGAAACTAACTTTGAATATTTTCAAGATATGTTCCTATTTCTGCTACAGAAAGACTAACTCAACCTATTGGCCTGACATGTTTCTTCATCACTGAGAAACTACGTTCTTACAATCTTGTCAACTGAAGACTAGACATCCAATTTGGAGAGAAGGGAGGTGGTTTGTTTTGCTCATGTTAGATAGTTGAATTTGAAATTGAGATTCTGGATGTATTATGACCGATATGGTAGTCACCTAGCTTTCTCTACTTTCAGGTAGAGTAAGATATAAATTCGCATCTTTTTGGAATAGGAATCATTCGTTAAGAGCCTTGCAACGTTCAGCAGATAACTATCATGAAATGCTAGAAGCTGAGAAGAAGGTTATATTATTTTCTTTCTGTGCTTTTAGTTGGTCCTTTTTCTGATTGTTATCTGAGACAATAAGCAGTCCTGCTTATCATATATCTATAGTGAATAGTGATACAACCACCCATGAATCAAATTGAATATTTAACCTTAGCTGTCTTAAAAACATTTATGTATTCAATAAAAGAGGTATTCTGAAAGCTGAGATGTATGACATCGTTGAATGCATTAGTATTCATCACATATGGATTTCCTTCTGTCAATGAGATCTCTTGTTAATTGCACCACTGAGCATAAACAAAGGTGTTTTTTTGTGTTTATGGAACTTCCTTTTTCTAATTCTTTTTATCTAAAAAGTTGCATGGCATGGTTATCATATTTGTTTGTGCTCAAGGCAAGAACTTTCCATATGAAGATCGGTATGATTACCATCTCCAGCATTATGAAGAGCTCTCTTTTGGTAGCATACCATTTAATGTAACCACGCCGAAGCATGTCAGTGTCCTTTCCGGACACGAAAAGCAGGAAAAGGAAAGGAAACAGCAAAAAAAAGAGACTAGAATGAATGTATTGAGCTGGCATGGTCTCTCTTATTTGTTTGGGTTCCTTTGGTGCATAATGAATTCCTTAGAGCCTCCTTGAATGCACTCTATCATGGATCTATAATCTGTATATAAGTTATCCTGGACGTCTACGTTTACCAAGGGGAGCAGAAGCATGAGGCTTTTGATGTTACAAGCAACTTGACATCTCAGTATCTCGTGAAGGCTTTACATTTTTACTGGCTTCCTGTCATCTTTCTTTGCCTGTTTAGCATGCCCATAATTATTTTGCTACGAAATACAGGTTTGTCTACAAGACATCCGGTTTTGATCGTTTACTTCCAGTCTATGTTAATGGTGATATGTAATTATATTTTACCTCTGAGCTTCTTGAAGCAACATGTCCTGCAGATTGGCATTTCTTGTATTCACTGCTACAGCTAGAACATAAGAATACTGTCTTTACTTTAGCTTTAAGTTGTCTCTAACATCATTTTTACTTTTTAGATTTAAATTGTCTCTACCTTTTAGAGATTGGCTTTGCATGGCCTTCTTTTTGTTTTAAATTTCCCTCTTTTCTCTTTGTAGGAGATGGAACAGTCGGCACTGCGTGCACATAGCAGCTCCGTTAAAGGATGTAAAAAGATGGAATTAAATCAGGAAGAAAGTGTGACGAAGATTCAGAAATCTCAACCATTTATTAAAGAAGAAGTCCTCTCTAGTATATATAATGTATATAAGTCCTCTCTGGTGTACATAAAGTATATTTGATCTCTTGCTTTTTGGGACTAGAACTTCTTTCTCCATGAATTATAATACTCTTAAAAATTGCAAGGATGTTTTGCCATGCACAGCCGAGCAATTTTTTGACTTGCTATTGGCTGATGATTCAAATTTCACTAATGAATACCGTGCAGCAGGGAAAGATTTCAATCTCAATGTAAGCCCCATATTCCATTTAATGTAGAAAATGTTTATGGCTTGTGCTTCTTTATGCATTTCTGGTTTGGACCTTAAGTTCTGGATACACTCTTGAGGTTCTTTTTATATCTTCTTTAATATCCTCTTTTTTATTTGTGGGTGTGTGAGGAGGTTTGATTAGTGCGTGTGACTCACATTTTTATTTTGATAAGTAAGATATGTCTCACCCGAAATGCATCTTTTGGGGCATGGACCTGGTCAAAAGTAGTAGTAACTTAGCAAAAATTGACTGTCAAGTGAAAACAGGAAAAGCCCAAAAAGAGGTTGTACCTCCTGTTCCCAAAAGAGAGAGAGAGAGAGAGAGAGAGAGAGAGAGAGAGAGAGAGAGAGAGAGAGAGAGAGAGAGAGAGAGCGGTTGCACCTCCTGTGGTGCAGTTTCTTCTTCGTACCTCTTTACAATCGAAAATAAAAAATAGGCGGAAAGAAGTGAACTTGATCAAGGTAATAAGTATTTATATGTGTATGTGCATGAAGTCTAGTGTAGTGTGGATTTGCCCACACCTCTTGAACTTCAGTTGCTTTTGCTTGAGTAAAATATTGAATGTAATTCTTTTCCGTAGATGGGTCAATGGAATTCTGCTGATGAGTATGATGGTCAAGTCAGAGAAATTACATTCAGAACCGTGTGTAACAGCCCTATGTGCCCTCCAGATACAGCAGTGACAGAGTATCAGCATGCTGTTTTATCACTGGATAAAAAAACTCTTGTAATTATCTTATCTCACATTCAATGTTGTATGTTTGGTCATGTTTATGCTTACCATTTTCGTATCTTCCCTTAGGTATTTGAGACTGTGCAGCAGGCCCATGATGTGCCGTTTGGGTCATGCTTTGAGGTACTAGTGACTCTGCGTGTCAGGCCATGATCTTATCCCAGTACAATTTGGTGGAATTTTTTATACATAATTCCATTGTTTAGTTCCATCTCTTACCTCCTATAGACTAGAGAACTGCTCTTTATTTATCTTAATCCCTGATTAGATTTTCTATTCCATCAGGTTCACTGTAGGTGGTCTTTAGAAACAACTTCTGAATCATCCTGCACTTTGGACATAAAAGCCGGTAAGTTCTTCTATCCTGCTTTCTTACTCTGCTGTAAGTGTACAAGCCACTATCCACTGATCACCTTTGCTTGTCGAAATTAATCCACTTGCCCTGATCTCTTCTCATTTGATGGGTTAACAAACCACTTAAACGTATCTTTGGAGTATCTTTTAACAAATCATTTTGCTTATCATCTCTTATACTTTTAGGCAAAACATCTGTCACCCTAATGTTGCACTCTCACCCTATGTTGCGGGGACTCTCCAAAATGCTGCCGCACCTGTGTCAGATCCTCCAAAAATACACTACTTTTGGAGGATCCGACACGCACCAGACGTCATTTTCGGAGTGTCCGAACAACATAGCTCTCACCAGACTCTTACAGAGAATTGATACCCTTGTCATTCATCACACTTGGATTTGATTAGATAGGAAACTATTTTTCTGGTGCAATGTTGAGTTCAGGGCTTATGAATGCTTTCACAGATGTTGTGCTTGACCAAGTTTCTCCTTCCAAGATTGTTTGATCTAACTAGCTGTTAGATTCTTTCTTTGAAACCCTAGAGATATCATATTTATGTTTTCCTTTGGACAGCTACCAACTGAATCTCCAGCACTTGACACTGTCATCTTTTTTCCTCTTTATTCTATTTTTCTGGTGAGTGGCAAGCATGATACAGTTGAATGCAAATCGGAGCTGCCTATTGAACATTGGATTTTCTTGACCTAAGTTTCTATACTTGAATGATCCTGAAGATTAGTAGTTCAAAAGTCAAAATTTGTACATCCTTAAGAGTGCAGCTGTGATGCGAAGTTAAACTAACTTCAACAATTTCAACAGGTGCACATTTCAAGAAATGGTGCATTATGCAGTCTAAAATTAAGTCAGGATCTATTAACGAGGTATTATTTAGCCTCTGTTAGTTATTCTGTCCATTCGTTTTATTAACTGAGTGGTTAATTTCCTTGGACTTAATGTGATGACTTTTCCCCCCTTACACTCTTCAATTACTTATGCAGTACAAGAAAGAGATAGCAACAATGTTGGAGGTGGCTCGTTCATTTGTTAAACCAAGAGTATCAGTGAGTGAAATAGAAAGTGCCAAACCAAGAGTGTCAGTGAGTGAAATAGAAAATGTCATCTCCACAACACAATCCTTGTATCAACATTGTAACTTATCTCCACCAAGGAGATCCAATGTCCGTCTTTGTAATACGTGAAGATGCAACTTTTTATCTAATGGAAAACTATTTTATGTGATATCTGCAGATCTTCTTTTCCAAAGCTGCTCTCTTCAACGGGAAAGATCAGGGCAAATTTTTTTATTGTTACAGGCTTAGCAACTTAACTTTCATCTCCTATAAACTATTTTAAGGCCCCAAAATTTTAGACAGTTGGCGAGCATGTCCTATGAATTTCAAAAGGGTAAGTTACGTTATAGTGAGGGGGTAAATTATCCATCTTTTCTAAATTGGGATATCGGGGAATTACTTTTTCTCCTCTACTTTTTGTGATATATAATCTAGAACCTAAAGAAGCTACTATAAACAGTGTGAAAGAATAAAGTGGAATGAAAGATGATGCAACAAATCGATATGAGCATTTTTGGTCAATCTAATGGTATTCTAGCAAATGAATCAGAATTGAGCAATGATTCTGATAAACAAAAGGTGCTCAAATTATGAGAAACACTATATATGTATAGAACGCTTGTACATAGATTATAGGAACTAGCTATTAACTTAAAACAAGAGAAGAAATCACAATACGAAATATAATAAGATGAAAGAATATGTGTTCAATTCCACGAACTACAAGATTAACCAAAAACATAAACAAACTTTACCATAGCAAGGAGTTATTCCTATTCACAGTAGCCTCTCTAACCTCAACGTGGGTTTAAGGTCTGCGTACACACTACCCTCTTCATACCCCACTCGTATGACATTATACTCGGTTTGTTGTTCTTGTTGATACAAGAAGATAGTGCTAGTTTGTGGGTCAACTATTATCACTTTGTTTAATTAATTATACGATAGATTTGTTAAAAGATGTAAGAGACTCTTTCTAGTAACTCAAATGTGTGTGCTTGTAAGGGTGCTCAAATTCTATAAAGTTTTAGGGGTTAAAACGAGTTTGAGCTTAATTTCATGGTCACAAGTCACAACTAACAATTAACTTGGAGTGCAAAGTCAAAAGTCAAATTAAAAAGGTCCCCCAAACCGACCCGTTAACTTCTATTCGGGTCAAACCTTCATCATAGAGACTCCGTAAAGGAAAGAGAAGCGAGAGAGAGAGAGAGAGAGAGAGAGAGATGGGTCTGATCTACGCAGCATTGTTGTGCTTCCTTGTTGGAGTTTATGGTGCAAGATCAGAGCAGTTGAGCACGAAAGAGTGTGAAAATCTCGGGTTTTCGGGTCTAGCTCTGTGCTCCGATTGTAGAACTCTTGTTGAGTATGTTAAAGATCAAGGTTCTTTTTCCGATCCTTTATTCTCTCTACGTCTACACCTAATATGCACATATTTTTCATTTTTCAGTCCTTGTAATTTATGTCTTTTTAAATTAATACTTTTGGGTCCAAACATAAATCCATAAAAAAGGATTGGGGGAAAGTATTGACCTTGACATTGTATTCAAGGCGGCTGAAGATGAGCTTGGATCCGTAGGTGTTTATGGCCTGAAGTTTAGTTCAAATGTGGTAATTAGGTTGGAGGAAATGGGTCCAGAAGGGGGATGATTTAAGGTTAAAGCAAAAAAGGAGCTATAAAATAGTCTATCCAGCGGTGATTAGCTAGCTGAGCGGGTGTGAATTGGGGAAAAACTTCGGAGATTGCAGTATAATTGAAAGAGAACAGGGAATTGGAGGAGTTGGATAGAATGGGCCTAGGCACTAAATCCAAGTCATATTGTTTTCCCTGTATATTGACAGCCTCATATTCAGTGGCGACTAAGTAGAGGGAAGGGGGTTTCAGGGTTCAATTGAAACCCCTTCGTCAAAAAATTATACTGCACCAATAGGGTAAAAATGAATTCTTTTTATTATATGAAAACTGTTTAATCCCCTTGGCATGAAAAGAAATTCTAGCATAGTGGTAAAGGGGGTGCAAAGTTGTTGCAAGTCCTAAGTTCAAATCCCAGTTGTCACAACTCACATCCTTCAATTTTATAAATTCCTGGCTTCTCCACTACTCATAATGGAGGAAAGGTAGTAACGAGCCATATACAACTTCAGAATTTCTTTTTTTGATAAGCTACAGGATAAGAATTCTAGACCTGGTAATAGCACTAACAAAAGATCTCCCATCCATATGTTGGTTGCCCATCCAAAACAACTTTTACATACTTATCATGCTTAGTCGGCTCTTTTTCCAGGCACAAAAAATGGAAATGGCATTCAATAGTTGCTTTAACTCATCCAAGACAAGATTTATCCCACATCTGTGGATAACTAAGATTTGTTATCTCTATTACAAAAGGGCAAGTCTAAAGTCAAGGGGTTAACAAAGTCCAAAAAGGTATCAGGGGAATTAACAGGGGAAAGACTGCTCGAACTACATAGACTTGTTAGTCATCTAGCCTTAAGAATGTAAACTGGAGAAGAAATGCCCTCAAAAAATCTTACGATTCCTCTCTGTCCATATACACCAAAAAATACATGCTGGGATCATTTCCATACTTTCCTGATGGATTTTCAAACCTTTCATGTACTCCAGCTAATCAATGCATCTTTTACACTGTCAGGCATAACCCATTTGAGACCAAAAACTGATATGAATATGTTCCATATGTCTGTAACTGCTGCACGGTGTAAAAAAGGTGTCTATTGGTTTCAATTGCCTGTTGACACATATAGCATCTCTTGACAATGTGAAAATTTCTCCTACTAAGGTTGTCCTGAGTGAGGCATGCTTCATATAAGGCTACCCAGCTAAGGCGAATCAACTTTAATGGTAACTTGGTTCTCCTAATGAACTTCCATAGCCAATTGACTACCATTTCATTTTGAGCACAAAGGGAGAGGTATCCTGCCCTCACTGAGTATTTTCCATCTTCTTTATCACCCCAAATGAGTCTGTCTTGGCCCTGGCCGTTGATTAGGAATGACCCTAGCCTCTCCAGTAGATTGAGTAGATCCTGTAGCTCCCAGTCTTGCATGTTTCTCCTGAATTAAGGATTCCAGGTGTTATCAGCTCTGCTTTGTGAAATTGTTGAGTGTCTGCTTGTGGATATTGAATATAGGACGTGGAATTCAGCTTGCAGTGTTGAGTCCCCTAAACATCTATCTTTCCAGAACTTGATGTTTGGTCCATTGCCTTCTAGAAAATGCTGAAACCTCTAGAAAATCGGGAGGTTTCATTTGCTGACTGTAATATGAGAGGATCATATGGGTATGTAAAAGGTTGTGTCAATGTCAGTCATCCATGTCTGATTGTGATTGGAAATGTTTGAACTTATTCAACCTTTGATGGACATGTCCTGTATTTTAAGACTGACCTCAGTGTATATGATAGAAGCACACTAATTATTTTTGATTTATTGAGAAAAGGATCATGCATAGTTAGAAAAAACAACTTTATCCAATGAAAGGAAAAAGAATAGTGTGATAGAAACAATGGCATTAATGCAAAAAAATGGCCAAAAAAATAACCAATAGGTCCATTGAAACCATATTTTGATGCCGGAACAATTTCCATTTTATTGTTTGTTCCGCTTTTTGTGATTATAAGGAGTTAAGAACAAAAAAATAAACTGCTCTTCTCTCAGTGTTTTCTGTCGTTTTTTTCTTGTATAATTTCCATGTGTGTGACAGTATGGTTATATCTTGCTAAATAGTATTGATTATATATTTTTTACAGAGTTGGTGTCTGAATGTTTGAGCTGTTGCACTGAAGACTCTGATGATGCCATGAGTAAGGTACAGATGCGACCGATACATTTCCTCTGCTAGAGGTCATTTTTCGGCGGCTTTAATTTAGGGTTGTATTTAGAGTTTTGAAGACTCTCCTCTGGTTTTCCTGTAGTGCTGCCCAATATTTTGTTTGAAAGTTTTGGCTTCCATGCATATATTGTAGAGATAAGATGGACTCATGTTTGCACCCAAAATAAATAATCAAAATAAAATAGCAGCAAGACTAAGACTCAATAAAGGCACTTATCTGCCCTTCCCTGGACGTGTATCCATCCATTATTTTATTTTTTTGTGTTAGCTTGTTTTGGGAAAATTGAAAATATCACCTTTTTGGTTTCGATACTTGGTTCACAATCCCCACTTGCTTAGGAAATGAATAAAGCTGTAAAAAAATGAGAAGCGGGCGACTCATTCTTCTTTTTTCAAGCACCTTGACCAAAAAGTTATTGGGAGGTCGAGGGAGAAAATAAGATGTCAAAAAATCGCTTTGGAGAAGGCTGTCTTTTCTTTCTTTCTTTTTGCATCCTTTTCTCTTGCTTGGGGATTGTGGAATTCCTAAAGATTCTAAGACAATCTACGACTGTTGCGCAAGTACATTGCATGCTATCATACAATGACTAGAGTAAATCTTGAACACTCTTGAAATGATGCCCTTTACTTTGAAATGGTACTTCTAATCTACTCTGATTGTGATTGCAGGTTGTTTATTCTGGAGCAATTTTGGAAGTCTGCATGAGAAAGCTGGTTTTCTATCCTGAAGTCGTTGGATTCATTGAAGAAGAAAAGGATAAGTTCCCTTACGTAAAAGTTCAATATGCATATAATTCTCCGCCAAAGTTGATCATGTTGGATGATCATGGAGAGCACAAGGAGACCATTAGGTCATCTTCCCGTCTCCTTTTCCCCTCTTTCCTTTGTGTTTTGTGTGTGTTCACAACCGATTTTCTATTTCTATACTGTCGTTGTTAGAGTGCATGGAGCATGAGAAGTATTGCCCCATCAGGATCCTTGCGCTCAGTTGCATTTTCTAAAATCCTGCTTTCTTATGGATTTCTATTTCATGCTTGGGAAACATAACTGTATTGAGCACACTGGTATCAGTCTTTTAGTTGCCATTAGAAGATCAACCTTTGGGTCATGAGTGCATCGCATGCTAACCAATTTCATTCTGATTAGTAACGCGAGGAGCTGCAAAAGCTGCAATTTCTGGAGTTCAGCTATTTATTTAACTCTAATTTATTGTTCAACAAAGATTAATACCCTGCATTGCATCTTCCTGTGCACTTCTGTTTAATATCGGCAAGATCTTATTCTGGTTTTCTAATGTCTTTGTTACATCTTGCAGAATTGATAACTGGAAACGCGAGCACATATTGCAGTTCTTGAAAGAGAAGGTTAAACCATCATCAGATAGCTAACGTTGCTGGTGGTCTCGTCTCGTTTTGATCAAGAGCGGCGGGAAGCATGGGCTTTTCTTAAACCTGCATCAAGTTTCAGAAATCTCTTATTCCCGGAGATTGTTTTTAAAGTAAAGAGCTCGTAACATGCAATTATTAGCAACTTATGAACTGGATTTTATGCTTTTTACGTGCTTGATGTAGTCATTAGATTTCATGGTCCTGCTCTTTTTCTTTTTCTTTTTCAATCTTCTTTCCTACTAACTCCCTCCCACTCTGTCTTTAATTTGTCATTACTAAATTACAGTTCAAGAGTAGCTTTGCCTCAAAAAAGAAAACTTGAGCAATACTAATTAATAGTCGTAATCATATTAAAAGCAATTGAAAATTTGAAAACATAAACGCCAAGAGGTGTTTGTTTGGAAAAACAAATTGGAAAAATTGACAGCCAAAACTCAAAAAGTTCTTTGTACTTTTGAAAATATATCGAAGACACAATCTATCTTGCCTTAAAAAATAAGGTGGTACCGGACATGGTTTAAAAGCAGATACTAGAAGGAAAAATTTAAAGACTAGGTATTATTTACGCCTATTTCATAAGATTCTATCTTCTTTGATGAAGACTTAAATTAACAAAAGGGAAGAGTGAAGGTAAAGTTGTTCACTTTCAGTTTAAGAGAGCTTTAAATGGCAAAACGTTAGAGAGTTGCAAGTGTAAGAACATCGCTAAATGTAATTTTAAAACGAGAGTCCAGTAATTTCGGAAACATTTATAAAACCTATGGGATTAAGGGAATCTAAAAAGAGGTTTGTGCAATTAACCTAGAATGAAATTCCATGATTTAGTAAAGCGAGAGCATGAACATAGTAAATGCTGAACCACATCGTATATGAACAATGTGTCTATGGTTACCCGATACACCAAAAAACTTAAATGATCTTCAAGCACTAACAGGCATTTAAATTTAGATGTAAATTACAGGTTATGCATCAACATGCAGAAGAATGGAGAGAGATTGGAGAAAACAATAGGCGTATGACATCTCTTTTGCCACCACAATCTAAAAATGAGAATACAGGTAGGTCAAAATTCTTTGGACAGCCTCCCCACTTGTGTACAATTGATAAAGCTGCAGCACAGTCACAAGAAACATAAGAACCATAAACTCGATCACACTAGATGCCTATACGACTGCACTGCCTTCAGGTCTGCTGTGTTTCGACACCAGCTTTCTGAAACTCAGCATCTTATTCAATGCTCCAATATAGGCTCGGACACTAGAGATAACAATATCCATATCTGCTCCGGTTCCACTGTGGAAGAAGAGAGTAGACATATAAGACTTTTTTTGGTAACATATCCCATATATTAATCAAATCATCAGCAGAGAGTCTGTACTGGAAGCCAGAATTTACAACTTGTGTAAGACATTTCTAATAGGAGAAAAGAAAAAACAATAATTCATGACTCGCTAGAAAACATAATGTATCTAGCTATATGTCGGTCGAAAATATATCGGGTACATGTTTGACATCCAGCCAATCATGTCGGTCTACTACTATGAAGTTTGACTCCCCAACTTGCTGGACGCACTGACACAAGTCTTCCCTCTGGATAAGTCAAATGACGAAATAAAGATTGGAGAAAGGACTTGGGGGTACAGGGATAACTGTTGGGAGCAGTATTTCCGGAGAGGAGGGGAGAGAGTTTGTAGTGGCAGAAACATGAATCTGACGTCTACTATGGCTATGTTTTTTTTTTATAAGGTAAATTGTATTAATCAAAAGGGAGAGAACTCCCGTATACACGAAGTATACCAAAAACGTAAAGAATTTACATCAGAACATGATTCTCTACAAAAGACGCCCAATCTTCTATACAAGTAGGGGCTAAATGAGTGCACCAAAAAGCGATCAAAGATAAAAGACTATTCTTAAGATGTGAAAAAGGAGACTCAATCTCCTCAAAAGCTCTCCTATTTCTCTCCCCCCATACTACCCACATGAGAGCTAACGGGGCGAAGTTCCACGCCTTTTGCTTTCTTCTTCTACGGAAACCAGCCCAGCTATATAATATTTCCTTTACAGTGCTTGGCATCACCCATTGAACACCAAAAAGATTCAGGATTGCCCTTCACAAAGCAGAGGACACACGGCAATGCAACAAAAGGTGATCAACTTCTTCCCCTGAGCTTTTACACATGTAGCACCAATTAACAAGTGTAATTCCTCTCTTTCGGAGATTTTCATCGGTCAAGATCACTCCCCTCGCCGCTAGCCATGCAAAAAAGCACACCTTCGTGGGCACCCTAGGAATCCAGATCGAGGAGTATGGAAAAGTGGTCTCCTCTCTCACCAACATACTCTGGTAAAAGGACTTTACGGTGAACAAACCATCGCCACGCAAGCCCCATCTCCAAGAGTCGCAGGATGGTTGGGGCATGTCTTGCCTATACAGCAGTGCCAACAAATCTTGGAGCTCCGCAATCTCCCAATCTTGCATGTTCCTTCTGAATGAGAGGTCTCATACTACCCCCTTCATGCTCCTTACGAATCTGTTGGACCATCAGTAACTTCTGGTTTGAAACTCTAAAGACGTGGGGGAAGGAGACCCTCAGAGTATCCTCTCCACACCACCTATGATTCCAAAAGCTGATTCTCCTTCCATCTCCCACCCTGTAAGTGATGTTGCCACTGAATGCTTCCCAATTTTCATGATGCTCCACATGCCGCACCCGAAAGGTGTTGTGATTGCCTTGGTCTTCCAACCCCCTCCCGTGGAATCGTACTTTTCTACTATGACCTCCCTCCATAGAGCATGTTCTTCTACCCCGAATCTCCACAGCCACTTTTCCATTAAAACTCTGTTAAATACCCTAAGATCTTTCACTCCAAGTCCACCCCACTTCTTTGGGGAAGTGACTGTCTACCAATTCACTAGATGAAACTTTCTAGTTCCATCCGCTGCATCCCAAAGAAAGTTCCTTTGAAGTCGTTCCAGTTTTTCTGTGATGCTCACCAGTGCTTGAAACAGGGATAAGTAATAGATGGGCATACTCGATAAAGTGCTTTTGATAAGCACTTCCTTACCTCCTTTTGACAAATACCTTTTCTGCCACCCTGCTAATCATTTTTCAACCCGCTCGATCACTGGATTCCAAACCGTAGTATCCTTATATGAAGCACCCAAAGGGAGGCCCAGGTAAGTAGTGGGAAGGGAGCCCACCTTGCATCTGAGAACATAAGACAAGGCATCAATATTAGTAACCTCACCTACCGGGAAAATCTCACACTTGCCGATGTTGATTTTGAGTCTTGATACTAACTGAAACCACTGCAGGACCTGCTTCAGGTAGGTCAACTGATCCATATCGACATCACAGAAAACCAGTGTGTCATCCACAAATAGCAAATGTGAGACTCTTCGGGCACTGAGCACCCCAATCGGAGCCGAGAATCCTCTCAAGAAGCCTCCGCCCGCCGCACGATCCATCATTTTGCTCAGAGCATCCATCACTAGAATGAATAACATGGGGGATAGGGGGTCACCTTGCCTGAGACCCCTGGAGCTGCCAAAGAAACCACATGGGCTACCATTAACCAGGACAAAGAATCTGACTGAGGAAATGCAGAACTTGACCCATCCCCTCCATCTTTCCCCAAACCCCATCCGCATCATAATGAAGTCCAGGAACTCCCAATTGACATGGTCGAAAGCCTTCTCAAGGTCCAACTTGCATAGTAAGCCGGGTTCTCTATTTTTCCTTCTGGAGTCTACAAGTTCATTTGCCACCAAAGCAGCATCCAGGATCTGCCTACCTTCCACAAACGCATTCTGGGAGGACGAAACAGTCATGTCAAGAACCTTCTTAAGTCTGTTGGAAAGCACTTTAGAAATAATCTTATAAATGCTCCCCACGAGACTAATAGGCTTGTAGTCTCTGATACAAGATGCACATTCTTTCTTAAGCACAATAGTAATAAAGATTGCATTGATACTTCTCTCGAAAACACCATTCACATGGAAATATTCAATGGCTTCCATCAACTCCCCCTTGATGGTGTCCCAAAAGAGCTGAAAGAAAGCCAAAGAGAAACCATCAGGCCCGGGGCCTTATCGCTAGCACAACTCGACACAGCCTCGTGCACCTCCTCCTCCTCGAAAACCCTTTCTAGCCACTCGATGTCTCCCTCCCTTATATGGTTGAACTCTATTCCCCCAAAGTCGGCCTCCAACTAACTTCCTCTTTATATAAGTTCTCATAAAACCCCGCTATTGCCCATTTTACCTCCTCTCCCTCAATCCTCACCCCATCTACAACTATGGACTTTATGAAGTTTCTCCTTCGATTTGCGACCACCACCCTATGGAAAAACTTGGTATTCGAATCCCTCTCCTTTAACCAAAGCGCCCTCGATTTTTGCCGCCAACTAGTCTCCTGAGCTATTGCTAACTCGACTATTTCCCTCTTAACCTCCCCCAATCTCTTTTTCTCAGATTCATCTAACTCCCCCGCCCCTACCCCTCTTTCTAAATCCCTCAATTCATGCATAAGCTCCCTCATTTTAACCTCTACCCTCCCAAAAACCTCCTTATTCCACCTAATAATATCTCTCTTGAGCAATTTGAGTTTCTTCGAAAGACGGTATGAAGGTGTCCCTGATACCGCGTAGCTTGTCCACCATTCTTTCACCTTGTCACCGAATCCTGGCACTTTCAACCACATGTTTTCGAATCGGAAGGGATCACGCACCCCCCTCCCTCTGCATCCATCTAGCAAAATAGGCAAATGATCTGAAGTCAACCTAGGTAAAGGAATCTGCAGCACATTCGGCACCAGCTCATCATATGAGGGAGATATCAGGAATCTATCAAGTCTAGACCTTGAGTTGGAATCCTCCGCCCTGGCCCAAGTAAACCTTTCCCCTGACAGAGGAAGGTCAATGAGAAAGTGATCATTGATGAAGTTAGAAAACTACTCCATGGCCCTCGAAATCACACCACCCTAATCTCTCCTCCGGGAATCAGATAGTGTTAAAGTCTCCCCCTAGAACCCATGGAATGTCCCATTCCCCCATAATATTGGCCAGTTCCACCCAGAAAGACACCTTGGACCCTTCCCCTGCCGGCCCGTACACTCCCCCAAATCCCCACTCCACCCCACTCACTCTATCTTTGACGAGAGTTGCCAAAGAAAAAACTCTCTTCCTAATCTCCTTTACCTCCAAGCTTCTATCATCCCACATAAGTAGAATGCCCCCGGCACTTTCCGCTGCTGGGACCCAGTCATATTTCACCCAACTACCTCCCCAGACACTTCTCACGATCGCATCCGACAAAACTTCCATTTTGGTCTCCTGAAAACAAACTAGGTTGGCACCCCACTCCCTAACTCCCACTTTGATGATGGCCCTTTTGTTTGGGTCATTCATCCCCCTCACATTCCATGAAAGGATCTTAACTTCCATAAGCGACAATAGCCCCCATTTCCCCACCCCCCTAGCCGAGGTCCCTTTCTCTCTGTCACACACTCGCCCCCTTCTCTGATACACCACATCCCCTAAGTTATTTTGCTTAACACCTTTACCCAACTCCCTCCCTGCACCATCGTAAAGAGATTGTTGCTCAATCTCCCTCAATAGTTCTAACACCCTATCTTCCTTCCCTTTAACAGAAACACCTAGAAACTTCCCAAAGTTTAATAGTTTATCCTCCATTTTTTTTTATAAGGAAATAAACATATAAATAATAGTTTATCCTCCATCCAGAAAGACATATCCCCTCCTCCGATCCTTGACGAAATTGGGCAGGCGTCTTCTATATGTACCCTTTCCTTGCTACTACCAGAGGAATACAAGACCATAGCATTGCTAGCACTAGGAGTTTTAACCTCCGAAAGGGTCTCACCATTTCCTTGAGGGGCAACAACCTCTGAAATTAACACCCCGCTGCTATAGGAATGTCCAGAACCATCAGTAGGGTAGCATGGCGGAAGAGAGCATGGAACCATTGGCGGCATATTAACTGAAAGTACTGGTCCGACACTAACATCAATTGGGGCATGCTCAACAATCTCCCCGGAAGAAGAAGAAACTTTAAGTGTGACCTCAGCACAACTAAGCCCAGGAGCAGGTGAGGGGTTGATGGAACCGGGTCCATCAGAGGCGGGGGGTCGTGGATTAACAGCACCATCCTTAGCCGGTTCTGCCCCTGCAGCAGCGGCCATCGTAGAGGGGCACAAGTCACTAGAGCTCGGTGAAGAAGTGCCATTGTGTGAAGCACCATGGCCAGAGGAAGGAGGAACGACTGTTCCCATATGCTTAGGAGCCTTATCATGCGCAGCTTGAAATAATCTGGGGCCCTTAGGATTAATTCTAATGGAATTGGGGAAAGTTGTTGGACCCATGTGAGGAGGCCCAGGCCTATACTTGCTGAAAACTTGCCCGGCCCTATGATAAGTAAAAGAGGATCATCTCATTCTGCCTTTCCAGCCCGCATCACTAACCCATTCACGTCTTCTCCTCCTGTTAAAATTTTGTCTTCCTCCCCCAATTTCAAACCTCCCGTCTCTTCTCGATCTAACGTCTGATTCCGGCTTAATCAAGTGATCCGGTGAGCCCTCCCCTCCCCTCAGAGACTGATTTCCCCTCCCCTCCCTTCTATTTGACCTTACCTTTTCTTCCGTCGCTATCACAGGCATAAAGATAGGGCGAAATTCAGGGCTCAACCAAACCCTATAACTCAAGTAGCCATCTTCCACCACATTGGAGACAGGGATTCTGCCCCCTTTCCTCACCACAATCCTCACTCGCGAGAGATCGTGTAAACTGCAAGCAGTGTTGTAAATAGCGAGCGCTATGTCGCTAATAGCGAGTAGCGTAGCGATGCGAGACTGTGTCGCTTCTTTCATCTGTTGCGTTGTGATTTACATAAAGCGATCGCCTCTGCTTGTGTAGCGAGAGGCGACAGTGTGGCGAGAGGCGACTGAAGCGTCGCTTTTTTAAAAAGAAAAAAGAAAAAGGGCAAAGACTTAAGAAAAAAGGTCGTGATTAGGGCTTGACTCTCAGAAGTTTCTTTCTTCTTCAACTTCGAACAACAGAGCAGCCAAGTTTCTGAAAAAAGGTCGCGATTAGGGCTCGCGATTACTGTGCCATAGTCTTCTTCATCAAGTTTCTGCCATCTGAAAAACCAGGTATGCTTCTCTGAGTTTCCTTTCTTTCTTCTTCTTCTTTCTTCTTTCTTCTTCTTCTTTCTATTTGTTTTGCTCTGTTTTTTGTCGAGAACAACAGAAACAGAGAGTCTGCTTTTGTGCTCTGTTTTTCGAGCAAAATAACAGAGGCTCTTCCCTTCCTCTTTCTTCTTCTCTTATTTTTTTTTTTGGCTATGTTTTTCGATCAGCAACAGAGGCAGTAGCTCTTTCTTTTTAGGCTCTGTTTTGTTTGCTCTGTTTTTTCAATTATAGACTTAATAGTCTTATAGAGTAGAATTAATAGCATATAGAATCTATTGAGTTTTTAATTTTTGAATTGATATATTTATAAACTTATTATTGTTATTGAGTTTTTAGTTATATATATATATAATATTTTATGTTTTTGTATAAATTGTCTCTTCACATCAAAAAGGCGAGCGCTTCGCTGCGCGCCTCTCGCCTCAGTGAAGCGGGTCTTCATCGCTATTTGTCGCCGCACGCTATCCAAAACACTGACTGCAAGTGACATCAATAAAAACCCCCACAGATTTCCTATATCTTCTTGAATAGGTCAAGACACCAAAGATGCACCGGGAGACCCACCATGTTGACCACCAATGTTTCGCCAGTGAAGCAAGGGTCAAGACACCCATCATGCTCCACCCATCTGTCTAGATTTAAGAAGTTCCCATCGAACCAACTGTTTCCTCTGACAAGAATTTCTGAAGCTTGAGATTTGTCAACAAAACGAAAGAGATATTGAGTGCCCCCCAATTGCGATATTTTCAGCCCGTCCTTGACGTTCCATGCCTCTGTTGCCCAGTTCCTAACAGCCTCTGGAGAACCAACCCATTTGGAGAAAGACCCAATGAGACTAGATTCCAAGAAACCCTTGCACCTGAGAGTGTGCTCCTCGGACAGCGAGAAGTCCGGCTCCTGTCCTACATCGAGCTTTCGATGGCATCTTCCCCCAAGTTCTAGGGCTGGCCAAGAGACAACTTTGATAAAAGACATGTTTTCCAGTTTTCTAGATTCTAGAGAGAAAAAAGAACTTCTCTCTGTACAATCTATCATATTCTAAATGCGGTTGTCCCGAAAAATCTGGCCGGAAAAAGCCTCAATAGTTGGAATAATTTGGAATAATAGTATTCACAGTGGGTGAAAACAGTATATAGGAAGGGAGGAAGGTTTTCTCGTACTGAACAAAGAAAACAATCGTCAGAATTTGGGGTTTAAAGGCTGGAAAAAGAAAAAGTCGTCGGAATTTGGTGAAACTGGCACGGGAAGACTCGGAAAAGCCTCGAGAAGAGGTTGTCTGAAGAAAAAAATTTGAAAGGTCGCCGGAAAAAGCCACACGCGTCGGCGCATGGCTGAGATCTCGCCGGAAAAACAAGCGAGTTGGCGGCGCGTGAGGGCTCGGTTGCCGGAGAACTTTACTGGGGTTTGGACGCGGGAAGCTTAGCTCTTGATGGGCGCGGTGGAATCTTAGGAAGAAGAAGAGAGGGAAGAGTCTCGGCCATAGAATGCTCTGTTGCGAGGGCCTGCTGGTGTATGTCTTCCCCTTAGCATAGGGTGTAAAGAAGACTAATATGGGAACTACTATGGCTATGTTTCAGCTAATATATTCATGCTATGCATTTTCCATTCAAATATCCCCGTCTGCTATCTATCATAGGTCTCATACAGCATTTTTCTATTCATGTGTTAACCCTAAATCTGAGTTATGTATAGTTAGCTTTATAGAAAAGCATATCAATTTGGCTCATTTCACTTCCATTTCATGTCCTTGCTTCCAAAATTTACCAACATCTCCCTATATTTCCTAGGTTCTATCAAAGAAAGAGCGCAAATAAACGGAAACAGCATGGCCGGTACATTTCATACCTAAACGAACGGTGTACAGTCTCTCCAGTTAAAGCATGGGTTGATGTATGTCCATTCTCCCCACGAATTAAAACTCTGGTTGAAGCTATGGCATCTATACCTTCCGTGACTGCATTCAAGGAATATTCAAGTAGTGCTACAGGTACCTGCATAATGGGTGAAAACTACATTCATAACAGAGGCCACAAACAGTACAAGAAGAGCATCAAATATTAAAGCTTCACATTAAACAAAAAAAGATGAATAAATGAAAACCAAAAATTGACTGCTACTTTAGAGCCAAACACCATCTCCTAGAGCCAAATCTGCTTGTAAGACAAGTTCAAAATGTAGATTTCTCACTCAAAATGGTTGTTTAACACAGTTTTACATATTTTTAGAAACTATTATAAAGCCAGTAGGTTGATCATTTATGTGGAACATGATGAAATGGCTCTCGATAGATATCTTCACAATGCATTAGAGTAAATAGCAGGCACTTGTTACGCAGAATTTGGCTGTCTGCTATGCCATTGTTGAATTCAGTGCTGGATGCTGAGTTAGGGTTGGACTAGCTTTAAAAAAGGACTTTATGTGGTTATTAGTTTTGAAATGGAACTCTAGTCATAGTTTTTAAGTACAACTCCATATAATTGGGCTGACCTGACTTCTTTCCCAACAAGAAAACTGTCAGAAAAAAAAAATTGACCCTAAGGCACTTTTTCTGTAGAACAGATGATGACAAAAAGTATACATGTAAGAGGACTCAACAAGACTTTAAATCCAAAATCATGTGCTTTCAAATACTTTGCTCAACAAATCTCCAACCTATAGCCAGGGGAGACACAAAATCAGTATCTATATAATTTTGATGATTTGCATAAAAGAGATTCTACCGAATGTGCATTTCAAAATTGAACATTAACCAACAGATCAGCTTGCAATCAACATGAGTCCTAATACTGTGACAAGATTATTAGGAAATTCGTTTTCTATTTCAGACCTTTACAATGAGATCAACTGCCTTGTAAGCCGCATCAACTGGCCCCGTTCCAACAGAACAAGAAACATGCTCTTGACCATCAGCGTCAATGAGCTTAACAGTTGCCGTAGAAAGGCCAAGACTTCCACATGTAACCTGTCCATCGAACAGGAACTCTTTCGATCAGCTGAACTATCCTTTCCAATCCAGACCTAAGTCAGAAAATTAAATAAAACCAATGTAAATGTAGTCAACATTGACATTTACCTGTACATTTTCGAGTTGCCAAACAAATTGAGGCTGGAAAACTTCATCTGACATCAATGCTATCAGGTCATCATCTGTAATTTTCTGAATGAGCAGTAGGAGATAAATAGATGGTCAAAAAACATATCCACGATATCAACATCATATTAGATCCACACAGTAGCTTAACCTTAGTTTCAAATTGAACTGATAAAAGTTAGCCAGATAACCCTTTCAAATGAGCAGAAGAAAGTTTGCACAAGGAAAAGATGATTTAAAAGGTCCTAGCACAAATTTGTCAGTTACCCCAGCTCGAGAAGAGGGGTATTTTATAATATACAAGGTATAATAGGAAAATTTTACACTTCAGTTTATAACCAACATGGAGTTGGACCATACCAATTTTCAGGAGTCATTTCTAAGATTTTTACCACCCGACTTTTTCATTCACATCCACCCTCCATTTTCTTCATCTGTTTCTCTCTCAATTCCACCTTTTCTCATACTTAATTCGTGTCACCTTACAGCATTTTAGAAGTACTTACACACCCAGTTGTTTCCAGGTTCACACGAGTGATTATACAACCCAGACACAGAGATAAAGAAAACACTACAACTAATAAAATTAGAAGATGCAACATACTTCGTCTTGTTCAAAAAAATGTGACATACTTTGTAAACGTAATAATGATTACTGAGAGAGAGAGATAATTATATTTTTAGCCCGTGTTCTATCGAGTATCCACAAGGTCAATCTATGAAGGAGAAATGTTCCACCCATCAACCCCCCCCCCCCCCAAAAAAAGCTTCTCAACATCGCAAAATTAATAAACTGCACCACGGGGCATCTCCACAGGCATTTGAATGACAATGTAAATATACCTTACAACAATGGAAATTTCAACAACGTAATTCACCTTTTTCTTCTCAGCCACAGATTTGAATCGCCAAAAGAGGTCCTCAAGTTCTTTTCCCTCAATATCGTATCCAAGCTGCATCAGGATTAAAGTATTTGTTTCATGCTCTTAAATATAAGAAATAAACTCAATTCCAGGGCATACAATTTACCTCGAGCATTTTGGCTTGCAAAGCATGACGCCCACTACACAAAAATGTTCAATGTATTAATTTCTTATAGGAATGAAGCAATTAGATTTAAATGATGAATAGTGCAGGTTCAGAGGGAGGCATGGGAGGGACAATGGTACAGACTATGATGATGATTATCTGATGCAACGGTGGCTCTGACCAAATTATAGTGAGGCAAACTCAATAAGCTTCTTCTACTTCATCCCTCCATGAGAAGAGAGGAAGTTCCTAAAGACCTCTACAGTATTTTAAAACAACAAAGATGTGATTCATTATTGAAACAGCAACAGTATGTTGATCAGGAAGCCTTATTCGAGTACTACAGAAATATATCCTCCATAGCAACAAAAAGGATGTAGTAAATCTAAGCAAGTTCAATAATTAACGGATAATAAGCAAAAGCTAGAAGAGCACAGAAATCTAACATTTATGCCATCATAGCAACAAGCACTGATTGGAAAATCACATACCTGAGTTTCCCGAGGACGATACCAGATTCATTAGCTCGGTTAAGCCCAATATCTTCAGGAGATATAATCTCATATGTATCTTTGTGTTTTAACATTCCATCCTAGAGACCACAAAGTAGTTTAAGCTAAAGAGTTTGAAAAAGAACAACTGAATTAATTAAACTTCACAACCTTACAATAATAAAAAGGTAGAGAATCCAGCTTTGAGGCAAGAAAAGGGAGCGGGAGACATTATATACTACATTTTTTCAAAGATGTTCAACTGAAACACTTTATGCAGTTCAAGATGAATCAAAAACAGATGCAAACAGAACAACTAACAAATCTCTAACTAGATATGTGGCAGATTTATTCACAGATATCCAAATATAGGAATAATAACTACGCATCTAAAGTGAAAAGGGCCAAAAGCAAATGGATAATCTGAAAAATGAAAGAGTAAGTGGATTCAAACTCTTGAAGGGAAGCTATTCTATGTCAGGAGGTATAAGATCTCTGACCTTCCTGGAATATGCTCACCAATGTCTACAATGATCTAATGCCCCAAGAAGGAATACTTGGAGCTACTTTCTAGTGGTTTGTTGGTACTTTGAGGCTTCTCTTTTAGTTTAAAAGTCTTTCTATTGGCTGTGAGCTGTTGCTTAAAACTTGGAGAACAACCCTTCAAGCTAACAGAGCCAACTTTTCAGAGTAACTGAAAAGCTGTGACATACCAGCAAAGAAAGCTATAGTCTTCGCATTGTCCCAAATTTTTAGACATGTCACTGAGAATAAAAAGATATTGTGTATCCTCGAGCTTTCAGCAGCTCTTAATGATAGTTTCAAAAGCATCTAATAATCCCTTTCCCTTCTTCTGTTCTCCTTCTCTGCTTCTCCTTCATTCTCTTAAACTCTTGCGTCAACTCACTGTCAGTGTTGTCAAAGGTGCGCTTAAGCCCTGAAGCGAGGCTCAAAACATGTTGAGCGCTTCGCCTCGCTTTGTGGGCGCTTTAGTATCACATCAAGGCTCTAAGGCATACTATTCCTTGCCAATGAGTGTAATCATGAAAAGGCAACATTAAACAATTGATATTTCACTTTATCGTAATCTTTTTCCAATTTCTTTGTCCATATATTTGTTATTCATGTTTATAATTATTAGTCTTGTACTACATATACATATTTTTACTTTTTCTCCAGTTGCGCCTTTTTTCATTAAAGCTCACGCTTTATTTGCGTTTTGCACTTAAAGACCCAACGGACCTTAGAGCTTTTTTGCGCTTTTCGCCTTTGATAATGCTGCTCACTATTCAGTGTATATCCGCAAATTACTCTTAAAACAGCTCCCATATTATGCTTTTGTAGATGTCAGATTCAGCAACCTAGTAACCAGAATCAGACCTATTCTGAAATCTCTGTTATTTTAGGGCGACAAGATAAAAGATAATATAGTTTATGCTCACTTGTTTTCTTCGTCTGCGGATAATTGTACTGTTTATAGGATTTGTGCAAGAAAAAAGTCTTTGTTCTTACCCAGTTACCCGAGGGAATAGTGAAAAAAAAGTCTTTGCTCAAAGCAAGGTAATACAAGTTACAGAACTTATTGGATGAATAGAGTATCTATTTTCAACTTAAATAGCAAAATTTTGTGCTTAGTCAAAGCAGAATAAAGCAAAAATTAACATTCAAGCAAATATGCCCTTGAACTAATAAGAGGATTGAGTTGCCTCTTTCAAGAACTGTTTAGGGTTTAGAACATTGATCTCTTTCAACAATGAATTAGAGCAAAATTACGCAGACCTGATGGATGCCACTTTCATGAGCAAAAGCATTAGCTCCAACAATGGCCTTGTGTGGCTGCACATGAAGCCCGGTGTACTCCTCTACCTGCATAGAAAAGGGTCAGCAGAAGGCGCTTCAGAAAGATATTAACCAGCAAAATATCTCCAGAGACTATAAGATAGTAGGGGACAAACCATCTTGCTTGACATGAGTATATGTTGTGTATTAATTCCTGTATACAGGCCACCTAGTACTTGCTCTCCACGACATTTTAAGGCCATTACAACCTATTCCAGCATTGTCGAAGGTAACAGGTTAGAAAATGAAAGCCCAAAATGCCCAAGAGGAAAAGCAAACAGAACAAGCAACACAGAGGACAAAAGAACCCCATACAAGTTAGTAGTTGTCCGTTTCAACATAACACATCACAACCAATAGCAGAAATTTGCTTCAAAATTTGGTTGCAAGTTTGCAACTATTGTTTTCAAATAGTTAGAAACATAGATGGTCGATCAAGCCATAAAGGATGAGCAAAACCAAACCTAATAAATAATAGTGAAAAGCTAACATACGGGAAAGAGAGAGGAATATACTATGATAGCACATGAAATTCCATCCTTCATCCAAAATTGGATGTCTCGCTGTGACATTAAATAGTTTCAAAAGGATAAATGAAAATCTGTAGTCACTATAAAGTTTGCTTTTTTCTTAGCCTCAGAGAAGTAGAAAACTTGTGCACCGTAGAAGTGAGTGGCATAATTTTAATTGTGGAAAATAGTCAATCCAAAGAGGAAAGGCAACCAAATGCGAGGCATAGGAAATACTAACTTCAACAAAAGGAAATCATCAATCAACTATGCCTCAATCCCAAATCAGTTGGGTTCAGCCATATCAATATGCTATACCCATTCACTTTGTTCAAACTTTGACTTTTAACACAAAGTAGGTTTATCTAAAACCAGAGGTGTCTAAGTTTCACATTTATCTCTACAGGGACATACAAGCCTTCTAACCAGAAGAAAAAAAGATCATCGAGAAACAACTACTTTAAGGGAGTGTAATAATAACAGCTAAACATTAATTCAAACTAGATATCGCCTATATAGATCCTTTACTTATAGTTGTAATATTTCATAGCTAGTCAAATTGATTCCGCGAGATTGGAGGACTTTCGATATAACTTCCTTCTATGACTTAAGGTCTACTTTTTCCGCTTTTATCACCTTCAATCATCATAGTGTCACACCTATGGACCAATGCGTCTAAAGGCTACAGAGGATATGGTCAAAAAGAAAGTCCTCCCTCTGTCTTAACTCTTAAAATCAAGATGATTGTATATTTTCATTTCACTTTTTGTGTAAAGAGAGATTTTTGGAAGATGCTCAGCCTTTACTTGAGTTAATAGAGTCCTTGTAAGATGAACAAGAGCATTTTTGCTGTTTTTGAACTGTAAATATAGTCCAGCACAGCCTTTGTGCTGATGATAATACATTGTTACCTTTCTCGAAAAGAAAAATATCAGTTTAAAGTCAAGATGTTAATTGTTTAGGAAGAGGTAGAATAGTTCCTTTTGTGCAGAGAATGCCTTACAGTGCTATGGGAAAATATTTTGAAGACCCATCTTTATGACGGGGAAAGAATAGAGGGGAACTCATAGTCCGGTTGTATACTTAGTGATTCCACCTCTTACCACCCCTCAAATTTTGGAGCTCAAATCATGCACATAAGAGAACTGAAGTTTCTCAGTGAAGAACCCACACACACCTCCTCCAAAGAAGCATTTCCAGCTCTTTCACCGATTCCATTGATGGTCACTTCTACTTGTCTTGCACCTGCACATGCTCCCTGAAATTGAACACACTTTAATGAACATACAGTTTAAGTTGGTATAAACCACTAGGTTCTAAACAACATTGAACTGCATACAGCTAAGGTGTTGGCAGTAGAAAGCCCAAGATCGTTCTGGCAGTGCGTTGAGATGATCACATCTCCAATTCCTGGGGTATTGGCCTTTATATCAGCGATCAATTTTCCAAATTCACTGGGAACAGTGTATCCAACAGTATCAGGGATGTTAAGGGTTGTTGCCCCAGCTTTGATGACCTCTCCAAGGATATGATAGAGGAACTCAGGATCAGATCTGAGAGGAATAAACAGGAAATAAGGCTCAGTTCAGAATACAATGACGGCAACAGATCCAAGCTACAGAAATGCATGAAAGTGGTTACCATTGCCAATTTTAATCACTGAACTAGTCCACGAGCTTTTATGCATGACAATAGAAAAATAGTAGGTAGTTTAAACCTCTTACTTGAGATCTCAAAGCATCATACCAGAAAACTCCTTAATAGGAAAAGGCAACTTAACAGAGCATAAATTTCACGCTCTTACACACGCTAATAGAGAAGAATGCAATGAACAAGTGTGTTCATTAAAAACCAGTTTAGTGTCAACAGACTTGTGACAAGATCATCTCCAGAAACTTTACAGAATTCTGAAGGATCATTCATGATTCACCAGCTAAAATGCTAATCATTTTTATCTGAATCTATATATAACTATCTTTAAGCATAAAACTATCTATCCAGCTATAAGACCATAATGGCCATGACTCATCCACAAGAGAAATAAAAAAAATAGCATCTTATCCCTTATTTCTTTTTGGTGCATCCATGAGATCCCTATAAGCATAGAAGATTGAGTGTTGTTAATTAGAAAATCATATTATTTTGAAAGCTTTCTGCTTTTGGGCATACTTCATGTACATGGGAAGATATTTGCTATTTTTTAATAAATTTGATTACTTTATCAAAAAAAAAAAAGGGACATTCCTGGATTGCCTAAATTTAATAAGCATCACCACACAAAAAAGGCCTCAGAATCAACAATTCTAGCAGGGATGTGGTTATATGAAGTGAAATGATAACACAAAGTATGTATACAACAGTATTTGATGGGGCACGAAGTTTAAATGTTAATTGATGTAAATATTATCTTACACAATATATCATACTACTGACAATGAAAAAATAAATAAAGTAATGGTTAATAAGTAAGTTAGTGTAACAGGGACATTAACACATCAAAGTTTAAATTTTTAATACCTGAAAAGTTGAATAACTTTAAATTTTTCAATCATTTTGGAAAGTTCAAAATGGAAGTGTAAAGTGCAAACCTTCCAGCATCTTCAGGGCTAAATTCAACATCCTCACAACCAATACTCCTAGCATAAGCAACCATACTTCTAGCTTTCTCCACAACTTCATCTCTACTCATCTTCAACTTAAACTTCATATGTATCTCACTAGTCGCAATAAACGTATGAATCCTCGGTTTTTTCGCATACTTCACAGCCTCCCAAGCCTTATCAATATCCCTCTTATTACACCTCGCAAGTCCACAGATTACCGGAACATGTCCCTCTTCATACACACCATTTCCAACTTCCTTCGCTATTAATTTCACAGCTTCGAGATCAGCTTCAGAAGAAGCAGGAAAACCGGCTTCAATTATGTCAACACCAAGCTTAGCTAACTGACGCGCAACGTCGAGTTTTTCTTTTGTGGTCATTGTGGCGCCTGGAGATTGTTCGCCGTCGCGGAGAGTGGTGTCGAAGATGCGGATGTATTTCGGGTCGGGAATGTGGCTCGGGGTATAGTCGGGTCGACGGCGGATTGCGCAGCAGATAATAGGGGAACATTTGGGGATTGATGATTTGAAGTTGAAGAGAGCTTGGGTTTGAATGAGAGGATTTTGGGGATGCAATGAGATGTTAGGGTTACGGGAAAATGTATGGTTTGCGGTGATAGACGCCATTGGAGGAGAAGAGAAGAACAGAGGGGCGGAGTTGTGTGGAGAGTTGGGAATGATGGAGTCAAAGATGAAGGGTGTGAGTGGATTTTAGTGGCGGCGCACGAGTGTGAAATTTGACAAAAGAAAATTTTAAAAAATAAAATTAATAAGATTTTAAGGTGGTTATCCATATTAAATATGCGGGATGGATTCCCCTCAATACCTTCTGATTGCCTGTCACACATGACTTGCATAGCGTGTTTTTTAGGATTGAACATGTTGCATAGAACTTGGCTAGTGCGGTTTTTATTACACAGGAATAGGTGCACAAAGTGTTCGTCCGAAGTGCACAGGTTATAGCCGTTGCGGGTTCTCTCTCTTGCCAAAAAATTTTTACCTAAGACATTAAAGTATTAATTGAAAAAGAAATACTAGAAGGATATGATTATAAAAATCCAAACTTAATTACAAGTCTTGAAGGTGTGGCTGCCCGCTAATTTAGACTAACCTATTCTTTTCTCCCTTTTAATGAAAATATTATCCTGAAAACTATTTCTATCAAAAATTTAAAAAAAAAAAAAGCATGAAAAATATATTGTGAAAATGGCTTTCGCCATACCAAAAACGTCTAATTAAATGGTAAAAAAATGATGATATTTCCTTCAACAATATAAGGAAAATTAAATTATGGAAAAAAAAATATTAAGTTTGATCCTCATCAAACTTTTCTTTTACTTTCTCCTTGTATTTGAGGTTCATATTGCCAACTCAAAAAACAAATATGAGGAGAAACTGTAAACTTCCTATGCTCTAAGTCTCTAAGTAAACATCAAGCTAGTGGGGAAACTCCAAACTCGTATTTCAAAAAACAATTATTGGCTTAGTTTGCAGATTCGTCTATATATCAAACGAAAAAATTAGTATCCCAGTTAAGTGATGTTTAAAATTTCAAGGTGACATTTGGTTTTGTTTTGGTACCATTTGTAGTAATTGTTTTTCCCGAAAATTTCCCAATAAAGAAATGAGTAGAACATTTACTTTCTATACATTGCCAATAAAAAAGATTTACTAGTTTACAATTTACATCTTGTTGGCCCAAGTGAAGTTTTGTTTTGAAGACTAGCAAAGAAAGCTCAGGCATAAACCAGGTCCATCCCCTGTGTACACAGACACGGACATATTCGAGCATGAGGAATGTACGAGAAGGAGATAAACCTAATTTGTTATATCTGTTATCTCCTGATCGAAAAGGTTGCATAATTGATAAGGAGAAGGACTCATTACTCAAAGAGAACACTATTCAAGATAAGAAAAGAGTTAGAAGTTGAGGATAACTAGAACTCTTCCACCAAGGAAGAGTAACATTAGAACTCTAGTTGTTTCTTATTCTACTAACTCTATATATTGCAGAATATTTTCATTCTACAGGTACGCACAAAAGCAGAAGTTAAACGTGAGTTGAGAGCAAAATAGCAAGGCATTTTGCAAGCAATTCTTGTATGATTCAAGTGTGTGAACCTGAAGCTACATGAACCAGATAGAAGAACTAGTTCCAAGTGTCTGTCTTTTATCCTAGTTCAATTATAGTAGGTGATTTTCAAATTGTACCTTTCAGCTTTATTTAAAATCAATTGTAATAGGTACTCTAAATATTCAAGTTAGAGTTAACTTGAAGTTGTCGCAACAGTTAGAGGTTGGTTTCCACAACGGGATTAGAGGTAATCCTTAGGTTTACAAAGAATCTTTGTAAATGTTGTTTTGGCTCAGTGCTTTAGTGAAGTGTTGGAGAAAATCCTACTGAGTAGTAGGTCATATTTTTTTTACCTTTTGAGCCGGGTATTTTCCACGTAAAAATACTTGTGTTCTTTACTTTTCGCATTTACTATTTCAGCAACATTATGTTAAGGAACACTTAGAAGAACCAGGTCCTTCGATAATTCAGTGCACGCGAAAATTGGACACCATATAAATCACCCCCACCCCCGCCCTCACCCCTCTTGTGTGGCATTGACATATAAAATATCAATTGGTATTAGAGCATTTTACCCTTAAAGAGGCTAACACCTTAGGAGAAGATCAAGATGAGTGTACCACCTGGAAACTGGGAAGGGCAATCCACTGCTAGGCCACCATTCTTCAATGGCCAGTACTACTTCTGGTGGAAAATAGGATGAGAGATCACATCATAGGAGAAGACTATGAGTTATGGGACATTGTCACAGATAGTCCACTGACTACCATGAAGATAAATGCTGAAGGAGTAGAGGTACCAAAGACAAGAGCAGATTGCACAGATGAGGACTTGAAGAAATGGGAGAAGAATGCCAAAGCCAAGAAGTGGCTTATTTGTGAACTTGGTCCAGATGAGTATAGCAGAATCCAAAGTTGTACCACTGCCAAGGAAATCTGGGACACTCTGCAAGTGTCTCACGAAGGAACACCTCAGGTGAAAAGGTCCAGAGGAACTCTACTGTATTCTCAATATGAGAACTTTACTATGAAGGAAGGAGAAACCATTCAAGAGATGTACACAAGGTTTACTACATTGACAAATGAACTAAAGTCTCTTGGAAGAATTATTTCTGAAGAAGATAGAGTCGAGAAAATATTGACAAGGGTTTTGCCTATTACTTGGGAGAGCAAAATTACTGTCATTCAGGAATCAAAGAATATTGCCACCCTCCCACTGGATGAATTAATTGGAAATCTCACTGCTTATGAACTTAGGAGACAAACCATAAAAATGGATGTACCAAAGAAGGAAATGAGTCTGGCACTCATAATCTCTGAAGGTTCTGATCTTGAAGGTGATGAAATGGCTATGATCACTAGGGATTTTGAGAAATACTCGAGGAGAGGAAAGGGTCCTTCAAGAATTGGAAGCTATAGTAAATCAAAAGTTTCTGAGAAGCAAACAAGTGTGGAAAGACTGATCACCACATCAAAAACTGTCTCCAATGGAAAATTGAATGGAAGAAGGAAAGAGCTGAATGAAGGAACAGGAAGAAGGAACATGTTCAACCCAAGAAAAGCAAATGATCAACCAGGGCTATAGTCGCTGCTTGGGGAGAAAGCTCAGATGATGATGAGGAGGATGAACAAACACTATGGCCATTGGAGAATCTGATGAGGAAATTGAGGTAAGTGTAATTCATCTCAAAGACAAGATTAAATTATTGTCTAAAGAAAGGTTATCTGAGTTATTTCTAGAACTAATTGATGAATTTGAGGATGTAAACAATGAAAAGGAACAGTTGTCTAAAGAATGTGTGATTTTAAAGGCTAAGTGCAAAAACCTGGAACTTAGGGTTAGTAAAACTGTAAGTGAAAATACTGTTTTGAAAAATTAGGTTCATGTACTTGACTCAATTATCCTATAGCTTAGATCTGAAAATCTAAAATGAAATTAGGAACAGGTAAAAAGACAGTTGATCACACACAACTCACTCTAGAAGAAAATATAGGAAAAAAGAATTATGAGTTGTATAAAAGGGATGAGCAGGTAAGAATCCTAAAAGAGGATTTAAGCAAGGTCAAGCATGAGCTAGACATAACTTGTAAATGGAACAGGTCCTCCAATGCACTTTCATGGCTACAGGAACATCATAGTGCCAATAGAAGAGGACTTGGCTTTGGGAACCTGGTACCTAAATAGGATCTTAAAAGCAAGTACCTCACACTTCCTAAGAACAAGATTTGCACATACTGTGGTAAAATAGGTCACTATAAAAGTGAATGCACTACAAAAGAAAAGGCAAGTTAAAAGAATAAAGAATTTGCTTAAGGGAAAAATAGGCTATCAAGTTGGGCTAAAAAGAATTTAATTCATCCTTTTGCCTATAGAAAGGGACCCAAACTAGTTTGGGTTCCTAAGACTAACCCCTGATTTCTTTTTGCAGGTCCAAGTGAAGGAGAGCAGTCAAATATGGTACATGGATAGTGGCTGCTCAAAGCACATGACATGAAACAATAACCATTTCCTTTCACTTGAGGACCTTAAAGGAGGTAATGTCTCCTTTGGAAATGGGAAGAAAGGTGAGATCATTGGGGTTGGAAAGGTAGGCAAGAATGATTCTCATTCTATTGAGAACGTCTACTTGATAGATGGACTAAAGTACAGTCTGATAAGTGTATCACAACTGTGTGATAGAGGTAACATGGTAGCATTCACATCTACCAAATGTTTTGTGATTAATCTTACCACTGACAAGATAGTTTTGTAGGTAAAAAGAGTAAACAACATATATGTTGTAGATCTGTCCACACTTTCAGAAAATGAACTCACTTGCTTAAGTGTGTTGGATAATGATCCCCCCCATTTGGCACAAGAGACTTGGACATACCGGTCTAAGTCAACTCAACAAACTTATCTCCAAGGACTTGGTGATAGGACTGCCTAACATTAAGTTTAAGGAAGATAAGGTTTGTGAGGTCTGTGCAAGGGGAAGCATGTAAGATCCTCTTTTAAAAGTAAGAAAGTGGTAAGCACCATCAGGACGATGAAACTGGTCCATATGGATCTTTGTAGACCAATGAGAACATTAAGCAGATGTGGTAAGAGATATGTAATGGTGCTTGTTGATGATTACTCTAGGTTTACTTGGACATTATTTTTAACATCTAAAAATAAAGCATTTGGCATGTTCACTTCGTTTGTTAGAAAAACTCATAAACAACTAGGTAATCAACTTGCATCAATTAGGTCTTATCATGGTACTGAATTTGAGAATGCTAAATTTTCTAAATTTTGTGATGAACATGGCATAGATCATAACTTTTCTACTCATAGGTCTCCACAACAAAATGGAGTAGTTGAAAGAAAGAATAGGACATTGGAAGAAATGGCTAGGACTATGTTTCTTTCTAGTAAACTGCCTCATAGTTTATGGGCAGAAGTTGTGAACACTGCATGTTACATCATAAATAGGTGCATGACTGGACCTCTTGTAGAGAAGACTCCCTATGAGTTACTTAAAGGGAAAAGGCCAAACATATACCATCTTAGGGCATTTGGATGCAAGTGCTTTGTGCACAATAATGGTAAAGACTCTCTAGGTAAGTTTGATCCCAGAAGTGACGAGGGAGTGTTCTTGGGATATTCTTCACATAGTAAAGCCTAGAATATTTATAACAAAAGAACTATGTATGTAGAAAAAAGTGTACATGTAGTTTTTGATGAAACTAGCATTTTTTCTAAGAGACGGGAACATGAAGATGAAGCAATTGGGTTGTTAGAAACTCAAATGAAACCACAGCCTAGATTGAAGTTGCACCAAAGGAAGAAACAGGTGATGGAATAAGTCATTCTACCCAGGGCAACTTGATAGGGGGAACTGAACAAAAAAGAACTGATCCTCAAACCTTGAGGGAACCTGTCCATGAACTTGTTCCTCAACAACAAAACACTGAAGGAACATCTAAGGGAAACCAGCTAGTTGTGAAAACTTATAAGTACCAAAGTTCTCATCCCATTGAGAACATAATTACTGATCCAACCTCTGAAATCAAAACCAGGTCTTTTTTGAAGAATCTTTGTGCTTTTGATGCTTTTTTATCTCTTATTGAACCTAAAAATGTTGTTGAGGCTTTGCAGGATGCAGCCTGGGTGAATGCAATGCAAGATGAACTCAACCAATTTGAGAGAAGTCAAGTTTGGCATCTGGTACCAAGACCTAAGGACAAATCAGTAATTGGCACAAAATGGGTCTTCAGAAACAAACTTGATAAAGATGGAACAGTTACAAGGAACAAGGCAAGATTGATGGTTCAAGGATATAGTCAAGAGGAGGGCATAGACTATGATGAGACTTTTGCTCCAGTTGCAAGATTGGAAGCAATTAGACTCCTCATAGCCTTTGCTGCTTACATGGAATTCACTCTTCATCAGATGGATGTCAAGAGTGCGTTCCTCAGTGGTTATCTAAAGGAAGAAGTATTTGTCAAACAACCTCCGGGTTTTGAAAGCAAGGAATGCCCTGATCATATGTACAAGCTTGACAAGGCACTTTATGGGTTCAAGCAGGCTCCAAGAGCATCGTATGAAGGATTATCAAAACTTTTACTTGAGCATGGCTACAAGAGAAGTAAAATTGATAATACTTTATCCTTGAAAGAAAAAGGTAAAGATCTTTTGGTAGTTCAGATATATGTTGATGATATAATCTTTGGAGCAACCACTGATAAGTTAAGTAAAGAATTTGCTAAACTAATGAGGAGTGAATTTAAAATGAGCATGATGGGTGAGCTTAATTTCTTTTTAGGCTTACAAATTAAACAAAATTCAAATGGATCTATGATCCATCAGCAGAAGTATGTAAAGGAGTTGCTTAAAAGGTTTAAAATGGAAGATTCCAAAGAAATTGACACTCCTATTGCAACAGCTACAAAGTTGGATATAGATGAACCTGGTTCATCTGTCGATCAGAAGTTGTATAGGGGAATGATTGGCTCATTGTTGTATCTCACTCCTTGCAGACCTGGCATTGTTTTCAGTGTAGGCCTTTGTGCAAGATTTCAGGCGAATCCAAAGGAGTCTCACTTGACTGCTGTCAAGAGGATCTTGAGATACCTAAAAGGCACCACTGACCTTTGTCTATGGTATCCAAAAGGTAGTAATTTCAATCTAGGGATATGCTGATGTTGATTATGCAGGCTTTCTTGTGGATAGAAAGAGCACCTCATGTATGGCACAATTTCTTGGCCCATGTCTTGTGTCTTGGGCCACCAAAAAGCAAAATTTTGTGGCCTTATCTACTGCTGAAGCTGAGTATGTTGTTGCTACTTCATGTTATACTCAATTGTTGTGGATCAAACAGTAATTAATGGACTTTGGAATTGATGTTGGTTGTATCCCCATCTTTTGTGACAACACTAGTGCAATTAGTATGACCAAGATCCTGATTCATCACAAGAATACTAAGCACATAGATGTTAGGCATCACTTTTTGAGGGACAACTATGAAAAGGGTTTGATCACTGTGTACTACTGACAAGTAAATAACTGACATCTTCACAAAATTTCTTAGTAGAGATCACTTTGAAAGGAACACGTTAGAATTAGGGATGATTAAGATCACCTAAAAGGACCAGTTTAAAATTTCACAATTGATTTTTTTTTTGGTTAGAAAATCTGTAAATTTTATATATAGTTAGATTAGATTTTGCTCAGTCTAATACTTTCAATAGTATACTCATGTGCCATGTGCTAAAATGACTTATTAATCTCTAATGATATTATCTATATTTTCTTGGAAAATTCAGACTTACACAAGAGATTTCTCACTGAAGAACCTGGTTTATCAAGATTACTTGGTATGTATTCTACACTCTGCATAATTTGGAATAATTATATTTGGATCATGATTAAAAGAAGAGTCCCATCTAATAACAAATCTTTTTGGACTTATCCGTTACAAAATGAACCAGTTCCGTTCAAAAGAAGTCCTAACCATATTAAGTGCCTAGATTCTAGGGATAGTCTTGAATGTCTTCTCAAACAGACTTGCAATTTGATTAGACTTCTGCAAAAGCTGTCGTTAATCAAGTGAACTCCTCCACTTTATATTGATTGGGATTAATTTGTTTCTTCACTTCTAAATTTTCAAGTCGTCCAAATTCTCTCAAACTTCTCTCGTCTTCTACTCTCACACAAACTCGTTTCTAAAGCTCCCAAACTCAGAAATGGAAAACCCTTCTGAAAATCCTTCATCCCCACCCAAGGAAACCACATCCACACCATCTATCACATCTTCAACCACACCTCTGTCTTATAAAGAAAAACTAAGATGCTTGCTCGCAAGACTGTGGCTGGGAGCACATTTTCTAAGAAATTAGATAAACAATTGAAGGATAGCCAGGTCCAGGAACCTCAGAAATCTGAAGACTCATTTAAGTCTGCTACCGAGGGAGAAGAATCGGTTTCTTTTGAGACTGAACATGTATCATCTGGCCCTAAAGTTACTCCTAAAACTATTTATGAGGTTACTACGAATCTGGAGAATAGGTTTGTGCTGGTAGGATCCATGGCAGGTGTTGAAACTACTGAGTCTGGAAGGGTTGGTGGTAAAAATAAAAAAGAAAAAGAAAAAAAGAGTGAGGGTGCTCGGAGTACTGTGAGGGGAAATGGAAAAGGAATGGTTGGTTCTTCACCCATTCTTGTTAGTCTAACTAAAGAATCAGGTGCAATAGTTGTTTGGGGTGAGGAATCTCCTAGAATAGAGGAGAGTGTGAGAAAAACAGGGGAAAATGGATGTGAAGAAGCTATTGAGGGGCTGGTTCAACTTAGGAAAAATGTAGATGAACTTGTTCCATCCAAACAGGAAACTCTCACAGACCTACTGAAAAGGGTGACTGTAAGTTACAATCCAAAGAAGAAAGGAAGTTCAGGAGTTAACACCCCTGGCACTGCTAGGGCAAACAAGAAAAAGAAGGTTGCCTCTTCTATCCCTGTTGAAATTCCTCCCACAAGAGGAAGAGCCACAAGATGTCAGAAGAAGCAGAGTGAGGTTGACCTGGAGAAAGCCTTAGAAGAAAGTAAAAGAAAACCTGCTGCTAAGGGAAATAAAATGATGGGTAAGCCTGTTGAGGCTATTGAAAATGATGAGATAGACCTCGTCCTTCGAGATGAAGATGAGACAGAAAAAGTGGAGGTTCTGACTCTTAAAGCTAAGAAAGCCAAGACTTTCATAAAGAAGTTTATTTCAAAGTTAAAGTCCGTTGAACCATCCACTTTGGCTAAAAGAACTAGGTCTGCTGTGAAATCAAGAAAAGTGAAAATTGTGGAGGAAGAAGAATAGAGTGGAGAGGAAGAAAAAGATGATTCTCATGCTGAGAAAGACAAGATGGTCAAATTTGGAAAGAGAACTATCTTGAAAGGCAGACTCCCCAGGGACTTGGAGGAGGAAGGAATGGTGATGCTTTTTGGAGAAGTTACAGTTGCAAGGCTGGAATGATATGGTCCTTCAGATGGATGGTAGGCTGGCCACAAATGAAATTGTGGAGTTTATGGCCAATTGTGAGATAAAAGATAGTAGGGTCACTAGTGTGGTAAAGGGGGTGAAAGTAACTTTTGACGAGAAAGAGCTGGGAGAGATCTTGGGGTGTACTTGCTGAAGGGTACAATGATTATAAGAAACTAAAATGGCCAAGTCTAGAGAATCTCCCTACTGCCCTTGTCATTACTAGGAAATTTGGTGACAATGAAGAGGAACTTGAGCCCAAGGCTATTTACAAAAGTGAGATGAAGCCACCCCACAAAGTGTTGTTCGAATTTGTAAACAAATGTGTGCTGCCTAGGCAGGAAAGGAGGCACATTTCCACATTCATGGACCTGGTCCTTATGGAATATTTGGACAATGAGAGGCAAATCAATTGGCATGGGTTTATAATCCAGCTTCTTGATAGGATTCTAAATGGCACAAAGACTCATGTCATACCCTATGGCTTTATACTCACGGTTGTACTTGCACACTTCAAGGTACCCATCAAGAAATGAGAGGTTGGTACAATCAAGGATCATTTTGAGGAAAATACTCTGACTGCTTGTGACTATGAAGTCAAAACCACTCCTAAAGAACCTGGTTCATCCAAAAAGGTACCAATGAATAGCAAAGTGCGAGCCTTGGTACAAGAGAGTGGGGCTAAGGATGCTGAGATTGATAGGCTGAAGAAGAGGTTGGCAGAAGTGGAGACTGAGAGAGATGCTCTCAGAGTTGATCTGGCAAAAGAAAAGGAGAAGAATGATGGCATTCTTTAGGATATGCTGTAACTACTCCAAGCCAAAAACCAAGAACCTGGTCTTTCCCAGCCTTAAGCCTCCTAGCCCAGTGTAGATCAACCAGTGACCCACTTCGGGATTTTTTTTGTTTCTTTTACTCATGTTCCAATATTTTTATTCTTCTTATGCTTTGTGGTAGGATCTTATCAATCAATAAAATTCACTGTCTTTTACTCTAACTATTTGTTTATATTTCTTAGATGGCTAATATCCTTAGATTGATATATGATGATTAATCCATGATTGCATGTGAAATAGCTCCAGTGGCCATGAGTAATTTCTATTTAAAATTTAGTTATCTAACATTATTATGCAACTTTTCGATGATGCCAAAAAGGGGAAAAAGGTTATGATTTCTTTGGACAGTAATGTTTATAACCTAATGAACCCGGTCCTTGATGATAAGTGACTTTAAAAAGGTAAAATATTCTAACATTGTGTTGATGTTAAGCTGAGTTGAAACAGGGCCTAAGATTATGAAAAACATAGGGTTTGTCATCATCAAAAAGGGGGAATTTGTTGGCCCAAGTGAAGTTTTGTTTTGAAGATTGGCAAAGGAAGCTCAGGCATAAACCAGGTCCATCCCATGTGTACACAAACACAGACATATTCGAGCATGAGGAATGCACGAGAAAGAGATAAGCTTAACTTGTTATATCTGTTATCTCCTGATCGAAAATATTGCATAATTGATAAGGAGAAGTACACATTACTCAAAGAGAACACTATTCAAGATAAGGGAGGAGTTAGAAGTTGAGAATAACTAGAACTCTTCCACCAAGGAAGAGTAGCATTAGAACTCTAGTTGTTTTTTATTCTACTAACTCTATATATTTCAGGATGTTCTCATTCTACAGGTACCACTACAACAACAACAACAACAACCCAATATAATCCCACTAGTGGGGTCTGGGGAGGGTAGTGTGTACGCAGACCTTACCCCTACCCTAGGGTAGAGAGGCTGTTTCCGATAGACCCTCGGCTCCCCACCCTCCAAGAGCTCACCACCTTGCTCTTGGGGTGACTCGAACTCACAACCTCTTGGTTGAAAGTGGAGGGTGCTTACCACTAGAGCAACCCACTCTTGTCACAGGTACCACTACAAGAAATATGATTTTCTGTGACCACCTTTTGTGGCGACTCATTTAGTCTTTACAGAAGTAAGACTTTTTATAGCTACTTGGAAAGGTCTCCAATAAAGAGGATAGTTCTAGCTGCGACCCTGAACTTGCCATTAGAAGTAATATTTTAGTGGCGACTATGATTATGCCATCACAAATATGTATTAAATTTTGCAAATAAAATATGACTGAAAAAAGTAATTGTGGCGATATGTAATGTCTTGCCCCTAAATGTAATTTGTAGCGACTATGTCGCTCCTAAAAGCGAGCCATTAATTATTTAGTTTTTCACCTAAAAGATAAAATAAAAAATTTATACTCTAAGAAACCCTTCTGTCCTTCCATTTTGTTTCAATGTTCTCCCCTAGTTTTGGCGAAGAAACAACAAAACCCTTGCTCCTATACCCCCTTTTATTCCTTTAGAAATTTTCCTCCAAGTCAGAGAATAATCCTCTCCGCTTCTTTCACAGCCCCCTTCCCCGTTCCTTTGTCCTTCCACGGGTGGAGTGTTAGAGATATTTAGAGCTCCAAAGTCATTACCGAGGAGGGCGATTCATCTGTGATGCTCAAATACAGTCGTTGAAGCTGTTTCATCTCTAGTCCTCCTTCTCTATTTCGTTATTTTGTAACTACGGTGGCGATTTCATGATATCTAAGCAAGTTGATATTTTTTCTTTCTTTACTCTATATTTCATTCCCTTTTTTCTAAATATTAGTGTGTTGAGAGCAAAATAGCAAAAGTTAAACGTGAGTTGAGAGCAAAATAGCAAGGCATTTGCAAGCAATTCTTGTGTGATTCAAGTGTGCGAACCTAAAGCTACGTGAACCAGATAGAAGAATCAGTTCCAAGTGTTTGTCTTTTATTCTAGTTCAATTGTAGTAGGTGGTTTTCAAATTGCACCTTTCAGCTTTATTTAGAAGCAATTTTAATAGGTACTCTAAGTATTCAAGTTAGAGTTAACTTGAAGTTGTCGCAACAATCAGAGGCTGGTTGCCACAACAAGATTAGAGGTAATCCTTAGGTTTACAAAGAGTCTTTGTAAATGCTGTTTTGGCTCAGTGATTTAGTGAAGTGTTGGGGAAAATTCTACTAAGTAGTAGGTCGTGGTTTTTTTTACATTTTGAGATGGGTATTTTTCACGTAAAAATACTTATGTTCTTTACTTTCCGCATTTACTATTTCAGCAACAGTAGGTCAAGGAACACTTAGAAGAACCAGGTCCTTCGATAATCCAGTACACGCGAAAATTGGACACCACACAAATCACCCCTCTTGTATGGCATTGACATATAAAATATCTCATCTATCATTTGGACGTATATACAATATCAATACAATAAACAAAAAAAATTAATAAGATCTAAATAGATCTTGAGACAGTACTTACAAGTTACAACAGTAACGAATATAGTTATGTAAATTTATGTCAAAATTGATAGGTTACGTATATCAAAACTGAACAATTTTTTTTTTTTTCTTAGATGTAAAGACCACCTCTACGACCTTGAGCATCAATCAATTCAACTTGAATCTCAATTTCACCACATTCTACATGTTGCAATCTAAGAATCATGTTTTGTGTCATTTTTCCATTCTCCCATATTATGCAACTTTCATCAGAAAGGCAATTGTCCCTGTTTGGCTGAACCCTATCCACCTTGACACCATCTGGGAGTCCTTCTAATCCCATGTTTATTGCATCAATATAGGGTTTTATGTCTATCTTTGCATCTCCCATTTTGTCATCTGCAGTGAATGTATCTTTGTCATACACTGTCTACAAAAAAGAACAATTAGGCAACCCATGTAAGCTATCCATTTGAACCGACGTATAACTATCTCATCCAAAAGTTTAAACTAATTACAACACTGCCCTCACATGCAAATCTTAGTCCTTTTTTTAAAATTATAGATTAAACATGTGAATTTTTTAATACATGGGGGTGTGACTTAAAACTCTAACACATGTATTTGTCCTAAAATATTATTCCCTTTGTTTCAATTTAGATGACACATTTCGCTAATCGATTGTTAAACTGTATAAAGTTTGATCAATATTTTAAAATATTTTTTTATCATATTGACATAAGAAAATTGCAATTTATAATACTTTTCTTATAGTTTTTGAATATATCTAAATTTTAATTTTAAAATACTGAATTGAACTAATCCAATTTAGTTTCAAAATTTAGTCAAACTGACATAATCGAAATATGTTATCTAAATTGAAATAGATAGAGTATTTGAATTATGTGACAATTTTATCTGAAAGCTCAATTAAATGTATCTCATTCCTAACAGTTTAAGTTCCTAAGATAAGCTTGTCCCACAAATTCAACAGTATTGGATGTTCAACGTCAAACCTATATTCTATATATAAGCGTCGTTAACCTTTTTTATATAAATTCAGCTATTGAGGAGAATACTTGCTAAGATGAAAAAATAAAGAGGAGAATACTTACTAAAGTAATAGGAAGGCTGGGATCGTAGAGTGCAAGGCTCAACTCCTCATTCCATACAGGATTGCAGTTCTCTTTGATAACTCGAGTCTTCACTTTCTATAGAATATAATTGGGAACAAAATCAGAAGCAAGGATATATAGGTCATACTCCCATGTAGAAAAGGTTGCATAAATTGGAAAATATGGTCTCCTCACATTCATGTGACAACACGGAATGTAAAATAGATGAAGTTTCAAATTAAACCTCGTGAAGGCGACAAAAATGGTTGCTTAGATGATCGGCACCCTCACCTATAACCTCAGAGTCATGGGTTTGAGTCACTAAAGAAGTATTAACTCTAACAAAGGGGATCATGAAGGCAACACAAGCATATCTTCCCTCCTCTTAATTTGGGATATATGTGTAGCAAAATCTAACCAAGATTCGGTCTTTGTTTGTGGATATGAAAAATAATTCAAAAATAGCCATCATAATTCCACATTATTATGAAAACCATGCAAAAATATTGATTGAAACAAAAAGAAAAGAAAAAAGAAACTATAATATTTAGAGAGAGAAAGAACATGCCTGGCCGCCCATGGTGATTACAACATAAGGATCACTACCAAAAGCATCTCTCACTGCAAGATTAATCCCTCTGCGCACTCTGATTTTCAAAACACCCAGTGTATTCATCTTTCTCTCTTTATCTTTTTTCCTTTCTTCTTTGTCTTGCGTTGAGGTCAAATATGTATAGAAATTCAAAAATAAATAGTGTGCTTAAAAACAGGAAGAAGAGTGTGCAAATGAGCTCCTTAGGACTTAGATAATTAAGGTGAGCCTCCTAATATATTTGCTATATTTTTCTTGTTAAAATGTGTCTAAAAAATATCAACACCTTTTTAAAGTTTTCTGAGGTTATTTTCATAACGTTGTACATCAATAAAACCTTGAAAAATGACAACGAAAGAATGTCCCAAGTCTCCCCATCCTCAAAAAAGTGTTAAATAACTAGGCTAAACAAGGTGGAAGTTTTATGTATATAATCGAGTTAATCGTCTCTCTTTCACCTTTTTCTATTCCCTATGCATAATAAACAAAAATTAAACAAAAAACAAAACTTAGGTTTAAGTTATCGTCTAGTTTATTTTTCAATTAAAATGAGTATAATAATTTAAAAATAAAAATAAAAAAGACTCATGAGTCATGACCTAGTTGGTTAGATAAAGCGGTAGAGTATATAACATGTAGCCGAAATTGCGTTTAATATTATAATCTCGCAAAAAATGGCTTCTTCTCTCTACCGCCGTCTCCATGATGTATTCACAAAGACCGCCAAACCCCAGGTCCTTACTGCCATCGCCGATGTCAAATCCAAAGTTCCTCAACCGGTCAAAGCCATTAGTAAACCCGAATCCTCTAAAGAGCAGACATTTCAGTCGCTGATTCGTAAATTCAAGCAAGACTCAAAGAATCCTAAATTCCGCCGCAGTTATCAAAAATATGCATCTTTCCTACGCCGGCTCATCCAGTCTGAACAGTTCTCAGGTATTCAAGATATCTTCGAACACCAAAAAGTTTACCCAGAAATAAAAAGTGAGCGTTTTGTTGTACGATTCATTTCCTTGTATGGTAAAGCTGGTATGTTCGAGCATGCCCAGAAACTGTTCGATGAAATGCCCGACTTAGACTGTGAGCGTACGGTCATGTCATTTAATGCTCTACTGGGAGCTTGTGTTAATTCGAAGAAATATGATAAAATTAGTGAGATTTTCAGGGAATTTCCTGGAAAATTAGCTATTGAGCCCGATGTTGTTTCGTATAATACGGTGATCAAGGCCTTCAGTGAGATGGGTTCACCGCATTCCGCAGTTCTGCTAATTGAAGAGATGGAAAAAAATGGAATTGACCCTGATGTTATTACTTTCAATACACTTTTGGATGCGTTTTACAAGAATAATAAGTTTTCTGAAGCTGAAAAAATGTGGACTTTGATGGAAAAGAAGAATGTTATTCCGAATGTTAGGAGTTATAACTCGCGATTACGCTCGTTGGTAGAGAACAGTCAGGTTGTAGAGGCAGAGGAATTGTTTGAGGAGATGAAGAAAAGGGGAGTAAACCCTGATACTCATAGTCATAACGCGATGATTTCCGCTCGGACAAAGGATGGCGATTTGGAATTGGCTAAAAGCTGGTATGCAAAGTTGGAGGAAAATGGTTGTCTTCCTGATCTTGTGACATTCGTGTTACTTATTCCTCTGGCCTGTGATAAGGGTGATCCTGAGTTTGCTTATAAGTTGTGCAAGGAGTGTATTGTTTTGAAACATACTGTTTATACTAGTATAATACAACGGGTTGTTGATATGTTGGTTGCTCACTCCATGATCGAAGAAGCAAAAGAGCTTGTGAAAATGGGAAAGAACTGCTCGTTCCATTATAAGCTGACAGTGCCAAATGATGCCTAGTAATATCACATCTCTTTGACAGTTCGTCTCCACTGATTGGGATTATGATATAACAAGTTTTCTGTTTCGATGATTAAGCGATCCTTGTGAAAGAATTAGAAGATCTTGTGGAGTCAGTGAAGATTAGCTGCAACCATTATATGCTTACAGAAGGGGAAAGATGCCTAGTGATATTACTTTTCTGTCAAAGTAAGGAATTTGGCAGCAGGATATAAGGAGTTTCTTGTTTCAATGATGAGATACCGCTCGCATTAATTGGCGCTTCCAGTTTCCAAACTTCCAATTGCCAACTAATTAAACAAGAAAGATTTTACTCTTGCCAAAGGGTTCTTCTGTTGTTTACTTGTAGAATTTCATGTGCAACGTCAGACTACAGGCATTTTTGACTTGTGTTTTACCTTGATCCCCAAGGAAAGCTTATCTTTAGCTAAATTGTATTTGTTCAGTGTCACATTTATGGGAGTATTTTTTTCCCCCAATATTATTTGCTTCACTTCTTGATATCCTTGATAATTGTAGTTAATTGTAAACATAGTGGTAGAATCTTTACCAAGTGGTGGACTTTTTGTTTCTGTGATACAAATTTCTGTAAGAAACTTCATGATCAACTTATGGATAACAAAAAGTCTACTGATTTGAGACAAATTTCTATTCCACAGTGCTACAGGATCAACCCATTCAAAAAAGCAAAGAGCTTGTGGAGTTGGGAAATAGTTGTTCACTCCTTAATGGAATCATGTCAACATGTACCTATATATAAGAACTCTAAATAAGGCACTCATCGTATGTCTAGATCCATTCGAAGTAATTACAGACTAGGAAGGCGTCCGCTAGAGGTTAAGTAGGTTAATAATAGAAATATTATGAGTAATAATATTAGCATATAATTAGGGAAAACAGCAGTTCCTTACCTAAATTGTTTTATTGAAATGTAAGTTTGGTTGGTTAATGACATTGATTATCCTTAAAAACGGATAACAATTGAATTTATACGCATTATTAAAGATATGTGGATTGATTCAACACAAATGCTCAAGAATATAAATGAATTAAAGGTAGTGTGGATAACCAAACCAGTTGTCACGTAGAATCCGGGCTCGGATTTAAGGTTAATAACAGTTTTGTCATTGATCAGACCCTCGATTCGGGACCAAATGCGCATGAAGAACTGTGATTAAAATAAGAACTTTTCAATAACTAGCTAGAAAGCAGAGAAACAAGTTTGTATTGCCTTGATATGCGTGTTACAGTATCTCCATTGAATAAGAAACTTCTCCTTTATATAGAAGGGGAGTTTTACCCTTAGAACAATTCTAAAAAAGGTAAAAATACTCCTTGTGCATCAATTACTAAAATGCTACCGAGATCGGGCGAGATCCGCACTGTAATATCCGGTTGGGTGCGGATATCACGGTCCTCTGTTAGTCGTGTGCAACCGTTTTTAGTGTTTTCCGAGGTCTTGGAGCTCATGGTTCAGCGGGTGTTGTCTCGTCGGGCCCGGTGGCGAGCACTCCGTTCGGGCCTTAGTACGAGAAGTTTCCAGCTTCGATTCCGATTCCATATAGTTATGTCCTTGCTTCATTTGACTCATCGGGAAATCGAGGTACTCATTACCCTCGGTTTTACCCGTATACAAATAGTCCCCTCGTTTCCTAGAGAGTAGGTTTGCCGCAACGATGAGAAGCTATAGATGAACCCTGGTTCCTTCCTTTGCACGTTACAACCGAGATGGCGGATAAGACGAAACGTCCCATCAGTCGCGTCATTCTAACTTCGGACACGTGTCGTTCAATGGCTGACTGCCTCTGAATGCAAAACGTCACTAATTTCCTCTAATAAAAGCTTCGCCCCATTCACTTTCTGATCCTGGATTTTACCTTCGAACTCTACAAAGGCTTTCGACTTTCTCAAATCTTCGTACCTCATTTCTTGAACCTTCATGTCTTTATCTTTAACCTCCAAATCTTCATACAATTTCTTGAATTTTCAACCCAGAACCTCATATCTTCACATCTAAACTTCAAATCTTTATACGCCTTCTCCAAATCTTCATATATTTTCCAGATTTACGATAGCCAAGACTTCTAAATCGGTTCCTGAGCATGCTGCCTCTTCATCTTCCCACCCAGCCACAAGTACCGAGGCAGTCGTTCCCGAGGTAGTTGCTCTCGAGACAGCTGCTCCCGAGGTGGTTACTCCCGGCATGGCCGCTACTAAAGCGGCCCCAGAACCCCCTATGAAAAACTTTATTCCCGGGGGCTGTTCAATCACAGACGACTTCAAAGTCGAGAAAGCCTCATCCAAACAAGATTGAGGTAAAGGGGCATCAAGATATATATGCTCTATTATCGAAAATACCCTTCCCACAGTCCGAGAGGACTGTAAAATGGGGAGGTAAGGACGTGGTAGTCCCCGAGCCTGAGGACGATATTACCACTTATGTAGAGGGGTATTTAAGTGTTTATACATATTCCTTTACACTGGGCCTGGTAGACCTAGTAGTTTTGGCCTTTTGCAAGAGATACGAAGTGTGCCTTGGGCAAATCCACCCATCTTTTTAGAGGATCATGATCCTCCTGCATTATTTTGTGAACAACAATGAATCTTCTCGGTTCACCCTCTACCATCTACTCAGTCTATACAGTCCCCAAATTTTCCGAGGAGGACTAATAAAGTTCACTCGCTATGCTAGTAAGGCCCCCTTTTCGAGTATCGACGAGGATCGAGACTGAGGCTGGCAGGGGCACTTCGTTCAGGTAAAGACTGAATATTTGATCCCTCCCGAGTTCCTGCTATTTCCCGAGAAGTGGAATGCATCTCCTAAGTGTAGTCTTTCTTTAAGTGTCGAGTCTTCTTTGTTCCCTTTCTCACCATCAGCATTTGTGATCGTGCAACGATTGCTCGGGTACCCAATACGGTCCCCCGTCTCAAGGAGTGGATTAAAAGCATCTGTAAGCAGATGTTGTACTTTGAGCGCTCGTGGCGCAAGATTTTGAAGGTTCGATAGGAGGCCCGTTCCCATGGAAAGGTTCTTCTCAGAATAGTTGTTATTACGCCCCGAAATTACATAACACTGACCTTTTCACTTTCCTTCGCACGTTTGCCTAAGACCACCGAACTTAGGTCGTTGGAAGGGAGCGAGGATGCGTCCCTATCCGTTGATCCCTCCATTACGGGACAACCCGGGGCTGCCGCGGGGGAGGTAAAGAAGAGAAAAAGAAAGTCTTTGGGCTCCCCGAGTCCCTAGGTGGAGCCAAAAAAAGGGCGCCTTCCCGGGCTCGTAAGCCCAAGAAGAGTACCAACTCCTGGGTGCCGGATTCTAACTCGCTTCACCGGCTCAGGGATGCGTGTTAAGAAGATGACATATTTGTCGCTCATAGATCAACCCTTGTCGGGGAGCAGGCGGAGGCTGAGGAAGAGAGCCATGAGGCCGATCTCCGTCCGACTCGAGTGGCCGAAATGGAGACAGGGTTGAGACCTCCCGAGAAGCCACTTCTGTTTTGAAGGAAGCGACTAACACGGAAGAGAAGAAGAAGTATAGTGAAGGAGTTCACGGTGCATACGACCATATCCACTTTTTCTTCGATGGCGTGGACATGTCCACTTTGGAATATTTTACCTGGCTGGGCGACATGGAGATCCCAAAGAAGGACGTGCCTTCTGAAAAAGGGGGACTGAGCTCGAGCCCAAAATTGGTGAAGTAGTTTTCTGTTTCGAGTGTGGACCTCGGCCGCAAGAAAACAGTCATTCTTACGGTCCCGGAGGATTCTCGGGTCTTATCTACTCTAGTGGGCATAGCCAGCTACCTTCGATGCTTGGTGATCGAAGAGGACCCAGCGAATATGAACGAGGTGGGCGCGTCGAGTCTCTTCAATGAGGCTCAGCAGGCGCTGAACCGGGTAAGGTATCAATACTACCTTGTGAATTCCACTTAGGTTTCAATATCTCTTACTGTTTTTGTTGCTTTTCAGGCCTCGGTGCTTCACCATGAGAGCTTCCTCCGGTACCGCTATGAGATCAACCAACTTGAGTTCGAGTTCAAGGAGCAGGCTCGAAAGAAGGATATGTACAAGTTTCTCAATGAGCAACAGGACAGGGCCATCAAGGACCTTCACGCCGATCTGTACATGGCTCAAAATAAAGTTTTGACCTTGAGGCGGGAACATGCCGACCTAGTTGACTAACAACACAACCTCGCAGGTCCAACAGAAGATCGACCTGATCGACCAACTCCGAGTAGAGATGAACGAGATCCAAGCCATGGACGATGGGTGGAAAAGAAAAATGGACATGCTAGCTTCGGAGAAGGAAACCGCCAAGGCAAAGCTGGAATCGGTAGAGGTACATGGGTGGCGAAAGAGAAAGCTGACAAGTGGTCTCAGTTGAATGACGATCTCCGAGCACAACTGAGCTCGGTTGTCATAGAGCGGGACGCCCTCGGTAGAGAATACGAGCCAGTGAAGTCCAAGTTGGATATAACTTCCACCGATGCCGAAGAAATGGTGGCCCAATACAAGGCCGATGTGGAGGCAGCCGAGGTCCGCCTGAAGGCGAAGGCTGAATATATGAAGCGGTTATCCCGGAGAGACACCCCGAGGAGATCCATGCCCGAGGTTTTGACCTATCGATTGAGATCGAGGAAGCCAAAAAATCCGAGGCCAAGGCGAAGAGGCTTTACCAACCTGAAGGTGCCGAAGGCTCTGAGGGTTTCGAGGGCTCGGAGGGATCCAAAGGCTCCGACGGTTCTGGTAACGAGTCGGGTCCTGGTGAAGGCTAGGCGTAGATGCCTTCGTGCTTTTTTAGATTTTGTCTTATGTACATTTTTTGTTTATTTTGATGCAGTTTTTATTGGGCCTTTGTAAGTATATTCCATAATATATATAAAAGTTTTCCTTTCTGGCAATTTCGAGTCTTTACTTTTTCGACATCTTTTCAAGATTTCTATACTTGTAATGTTTCTAATGCCTTAGTATAAGGCGTTCATTTTTAGAGGTCTGAATGGAGCCTAACTTCGATACAAGTTTGTTTGCTCAAGGCTTTGAAAACTCGATATGACCGAAAGTTTTATCGAGATGCTTAAGTGATTTTAGACGATGCTTTTGCCGAGGGTAAACTTTTAGCATGTTTTGAATTTTTATATAGGCCTTGCTTTTGATTAAGAGCTTCGGACATCTCCGAGCTATTTTTTGGGTGGCCGTAGCCTTTTTGTTTTTGGGCACCGCCTAATAGGTTTGGTGCTCCCGAGATTTGGTAGCCCGATTTATCCGAACTTTAATTGGACGATAGTCCCGGAGTAGGAGTAGCCCTTGGGCTCGAAAGTCGCCGAATAGAGGTAGCACATGGGCTCTTAGGATCCGGGTTTTAAGAGGCAAGAAAATGTGTAATAGCAATGCAGAACTTTCTTTTATTTCAATGTGTAAAGTACATGATAAAAATTTGTAACATGGCTAAGGCGTGATACGTGAGCACGGTTCTCACGATCGTTTGGCCCTTACAATGAATCCTAACCACCGAGCCTTAGCTATTCAAGTACAAAGTTTCTTTCTTTCCTTGATAAGAACCTTAACCCGAGGGTAATGGCCCCGGTATTCGAGGTCAAGCTTGAGAGGACTCGGATACTGTTGATGCATCCATTGGCTCCGGTTTAAGACCGACCTTCAAATCTAAGTTAGCACGATTTACTGTTGCCTCGTTAAAAACCTTGCCGAAAACCCCTTTTTGGGACAAAACTGGTTCAAGAGAAAAATAGTGTAACGCGTGCTTTCAGACTTAACAACCACATTCATCATTGTCTGTTGCCTGCAAGTGTTAGTCTGATTCATGATATTATTAAAGATTAATTGAAATCGTACCTTAGCAGTAGTACCGCTTTAAGTGTGTTACGTTCCAGTTGTTCGGTAGTTGTACATCGTTTCTTGCTTCGAGTTTGTATGATCCTTTGTTGATAATTCCGATGAGTCGATATGGTCCTTTCTAGTTCGGTCCCTACTTCTCCTCGTTTGGGTCCCGGGTGTGTAATGCTACTTTTCTCAACACCAAATCCCTGATCTTGAAGTGGCGGAGGTTGGCTCTTTGGTTGTAGTATCTTTCTATACGTTGTTTCTCGGAAGCCAACCGGACTAGGGCGGCCTCACTCCTTTCATCCAATAGTTCTAGGCTCGTGATCATGGCCTTGCCATTCGACTCTTCGGTCGCATATTGGAACTGCAGGCTCGATTTTCCCACTTCGACTGACATTAGAGATTCGGCACCGTAGATCAATGAAAATAGGGTGGCTCTGATACTAGACTTTGAGGTCGTACTGCCCACAAGACTTCGGGCAAGATTTTCTTCCATTTTTCTTTGGCGTCGGTCAACCTCTATTTTAGGTTTTGCAGTATGGTCTTGTTCGTAGATTTTGCTTGTCCATTTCCACTCGGGTGGTAAGGTGTTAATAGTACCTTCTTAATCTTGTGTTTTTCGAAGAACTTATTTACCTTGCTATCGATAAATTATTTTCCATTGTCGCAAACGATTTCGAACGGTATTCCTAATCGGCATATTATATGGTCCCAAATGAAGTCAATGACTTCTTTTTCTCGGACTTTATCGAATGCTTGAGCTTCGACGCATTTGGAAAAATAATTGATCATGAATAGTATGATTTGAGCCTTACCAGGTGTCCAGGGCAGGGGACCTATGATGTCCATTCCCCATTTCATAAATGGTCGTGGGGACAAGACCGAATAGAGTAGGTCTCCCGGTTGATGGATCATCGATGCATGTCTTTGGCAGCCGTCGCATTTTCGTATAAAGTCCTTCGTATCCTTTTTCCATTTTGGTCCAATAATAGCCGACCCTGATTAATTTCCGAACCAAAGATTCTTCCCCCGAATGGTTCCCGTAAGTGCCTTCTTGAACTTCTCTCAAGGCATATTCAGTATCTCTCGGCCCCAAACATATGGCTAGTGGACCATCGAATGTTCTTTAGAATAAAATCCCTTCGGCCAAATTAAATCTGGAAGCCTCCATACGCAGAGCTCTCAATTCTTTAGGGTCCGATGGCAATTTTATAGTCTTCAAGTAATCTATGTACTTATTTCTCCAATCCCCAGTTAAACTTGTTGAGTTTACTTTGGCGTGGCCTTCTATCACCGATTTCATGAGCTGTACTACTGTTCCTTAGTTGAACTTATCGGTATCGATCGATGACCCTAAATTAGCTAGAGCATCGGCCTTACTGTTCTAATCTCGAGGCACGTGTTGCAGGGTCCATTCGATACCTGCAACTATGGCCTCATACTCGGCCTCATTATTAGCCAATTTCACAGTTCTAATAGATTGTCCAACCCCTTTGCGTTCGAGGCACTATCCGTAAAAAGGGTCTAGATTCCAGATGAAGTCCTCGAGGTTAACAATAATTTCCTTTTGACTTCGGGTATTAAGGCCGGTGTAAAGTCGGTCACAAAGTCTGCCAAAATTTGTGATTTGATGGTGGCTCTAACTCGATACTAGATATCGTACCCGCTGATTTCGACGGCCCATTTGGCCAACCGGCCCGAGAGCTCAGGTTTGTGCGTGTTGTTCCTCAATTGGTAAGATCTTACGACACATATGGGGTGACATTGAAAGTACGGTTTTAATTTTAGGGAGGTGCTGAGCAAAGCGAGCGCCAAAATTTTCAGGTAAGGGTACCTTGTTTCGGCCTCGCCTAGAGTTCTACTGACATAGTAAATAGGAAATTGCGTACCTTCCTCTTCCCAGACTAAAACTCTACTTACCGCCACCTCGGATATCGCCAAGTAAAGGTACACCTGCTTATCCGCCTTCGGAGTGTGGAGCAAGGGCGAACTTGATAAGTACTGTTTTAGTTCTTCCAAAGCTTGTTGGCATTCCGGGGTCGAGGAAAAACTATTCCTTTTATTCAACAGTGAGAAGAACCGAGCATCTCATTCCATTTGAAACCTTGACACGAACTCCCTGAGCATCTCGTTGTCCCTTTTCTTAACTTTAAAAAGCTTCGATTTTTTGGCTGCGAACTTGATGGCCCCGGCATGTGCCTTCACAAAAGCATCTGCAAGCATAGCAAACGAATCAATAGAATTTGGGAGTAAGTTGTGATACTATATCATTGCTCCCTTTGACAGGGTTTCGCCGATTGTTTTAGCAAAATCAACTCAATTTCGTCATCTTCGAAGGCGTTTTCCTTGATGGCGCATGTATAGGAGGTCACGTGCTCGTTTGAATCTGTGGTTCCATTGTACTTTGGAATATTAGGCATACGAAACCTCTTTGGGATCGGCTTTAGTGCGACGCTCGGAGTGAAAGGCTTTTGGATAAACTTCTTAGAATCCATTCCTTTTAATATCGGGGGTGCTCCCGAGATTTGATCGATCTTGGAGTTATATGTTTCCATTTTTTGGTCGTTGGCCTCAATTTTCTTTTCGTCTGATTCCACCCGCTTCGATAGTGCTTCAAGCATTTTCATTATCTTAGGGCTGGCCCTGGGCATAACTTTACCCGACCTTTCGGTGGTTTGCTCATTTCTTCGGGTGTTTTCTCGGGATCGTTCGGCCGCGACCCTACCGACCTTGATTATGTAGTTATGTTATTGCCGTTTGTTGAGTCTGCAATATCACGAAGATAAGCCGCAGACTTATCCATCACCTTCACCTTCACCTTCAGGCGTTTTGCAGATTGTTGGTCGAGGGCCTCTACGAACGCTATTTTCGGGGTCAGTTGGCAAATGTGCGTCGATAACGACCTGTGAATTGGCGTCGATTGAATCGGCAACCGGGAATCCGTTGGGATTAGCAAGGGGCACCTCATTGCTAGGCAACATATTGTTGTTTTGCCATGATGGCCAGATTCAACATCAACGTTCAAATGAGCATACTGAGAATTTGACATCTTTAAGCAAACCTGAAACTAAAAACTTAAAGAACAAGCATAAAATAAAGTGTGTTATGGTAATTTGAATCAAATCACCACTATTATCCTTAGCCCCACGGTGGGCGCCAAACTGTTTACCTTTAAAACGGATAACAATTGAATTTATACGCGGTTTTAAAGATATGTGGATTGATTCAACACAAATGATCAAAAATGCTAGATAAATAAATTAAAGGTAATGTGGATAACCAAATCAGTTGTGATGTAGAATCCGGGGTCGAATTTAAGCTTAATAACAATTCTGCCCTCGACCGGACCCTCGATTCGGGGCCAATTGCGTATGAAAAACTATGATTAAAATAAGAACTTTTCAATAACTAGAAAGCAGAGAAACACGTTTGTATTGCCTTGATATGCGTGTTATCGTATCTCCATTGAATAAGAAACTTCTCCTTTATATGGTAGGGGAGTTTTACCCCTAGTACAATTCTAAAAAAGGTAAAAAAAAAAATCCATTTTTACATCAATTACTAATATTATCACGACCCAATCTCACCTAAAGGTCGTGATGGCGCCGGACACCGCTGTCAGGTAAGCCAACAATACAAACTTCACTTAATTACACATTTAGTATTTCTAAAATCAAAATTTCTTTAATAAAACAACAAGGATAGAACTCATAGAGTAAATGATAAATATTTTTAGCAACTAAATTTCTAAATAATTCGTAACCGTTCCCAAAACCCGGTATCACAAAGTGCATGAGCATTTACTAAGGAATTAAAAATAAAATACAGCATTTGTCCAGAATACAAATTAGACAGGAAAATATAATATTTATGAAGGAGACTCTGTTGGCTGCAGATCGTAATACAGAATGCAGCTCGCCTATGTCTCCACAATTATTAACCACACCACTGTGCCCACAAGGCCGCTAGACATATATGTAGCTGCACAATAAAATGTGCAGCAAGTGCGGCATGAGTACGAAAAAAATGTGTACTCATTAAGTATCAAGCCTAATCTCGAAGAGGTAGAGACGAGATGGCTGACTTTGACACTCACTATGGGTCAATAATATTAAATAATCATGGAAATAGAAATATTTATATCAACATGATTCAGAGAGTTAACAATAATTTTATTGAACCAACAGAAGTAATTAAATTCCTTCAATTCCAATAAATTTCCAATTTATCAATTAGTCTCATTTTCAGAAATAACAATAATTCCTTAACAAGCAGGAATAATAATTCTTTAAATTCCAAAGATTTTCAATTTATCAATTAGCTTCACAAGCTGCAATAAACTATCAAAGTATCGTGTATTTATTATTATTATTAAGCACGATTTCTGCTGAGGACGTACGGCCCGACTCAGAGTATCGTGTACACTGCCGAGGGACGTGCGACACGATCCATAAATGCATCTATCCTGCCGAGGCATTCGGCCCGATCCACAAGAAAGGAGGATATTTTCTTATGTACCTCCAGAATGAGAGTATTTATTGCAAAATTTATTCGAGAGGATAAATAATTTATTTCAACAAATAATTAATTTAAACAAAAATTTAAGCATATGAAAATTTTATCTTTTACTACCTTTCATAACAATTCACAATATATACATCGAATAATTTAAATAATAAAGAATATAATTTACACAAGTAATTCATGCTTTGAGTTCTAAACTACCCGAACCTTACCATGAATAGTAGCTACGCACGGACTCTCGTCACCTCGTGCGTACGTAGCCCCAGCAATTAACCACAATCATTTATTTTAATCTCTATAGGGAAATTTTCACCTCACAAGATTAGACAAGAGACTTACCTCAATTTGCTCTAATTAAATCCACTAGAAGACCTTTTTCACGATTATCCAACTTCGTCTGACTCGAATCTAGCTAAAATAATTCGATACAATCACTAAAATTATAGGAATCAATTCCATAAGAAAATACTATATTTTTCAATAATAATCAGAAATTAACTCAAAATTATAGCCCGTGGGTCCCACGTTTCAGAACCCGACAAAAGTTACAAAATCCGAACACCCATTCCGATACAAGTTCAACCATACCAATTTTATCAAATTCCAATAACAACTCGACCTCCAAATCTTAAATTTTTGTTTTTGGAAGATTTTGCCAAAATCTTGATTTTTTCCCTATGTAAATCTGAAATAAATGATGAATATAATCATAGAATCATGAAGTATAATCACTTTCGGATATAGAACACTTACCCCAATCCATATGGTGAAAATCGCCTCAAAAGTCGCTTCAATCCGAGCTTCATAGCTCAAAATATGTTAAAATGGCCGAAACCTCAAAATATATCTTATGTCCAGGCATTTACTCTTCGCGATCGCGAAACACAAATTTTTTCAGCCCCAAAATTGCTCTTCGCGATCGCGGAAAACTAATCGCGATCGCGAAGAACAAACACCCCCAACTCTTCCAGACAGCCTCTAGTATAATGGTCATAACGTTTTGTACAAAACTCCAAATTGTTAATGGTTTAACTTTATGAAAACTACACACCAAGTCTATAACTTTAATTTGTTGCTCATCTCCCAATTCCTTATAGATTTCTAGATATAAGCTTCCAAACTCAGTCCTGTGCAACGGAGATTTCTAAACTCTTCCCAGATAGCCTATAGTGTATCCACCATAACCTTTGGTACACAACTCCAAATCACAAATGGTTTATCTTTATGAAAACTACACATCATGGGCTACAACTTTCATTTTTGGATCATCTCCAAATTCCTTATAGATTGTGAAATATAAGCTTCCAAAATCGCGTCAGTGCAGCAGAGATTTGTTCTACGCGATCGCGAAAGAGCTTCCGCGATCGCGATTCACAAGGCCCCAAACTGTTGTTTGCTCTTCGCGAACGTGAGCAAATGCTCGCGATCGCGATGCACACCTCTGTAGGCAGAAATCAGCAGTTAAAAATGGCCTAGAAATGGTCTGAAACCACCCTGAAACTCAACCGAGCCCCCCGGGACCTCAACCAATTATTCCAACAAGTCCTAAAACATCATACGAACTTAGTCGGAACCTCAAATCACACCAAACAACGATAAAACCACGAATCATCCTCCAATTCAAACTTAAATTTTCCAACTTTTACATTCGGTACCGAAACCTATCAAATCAAGTCCGATTGACCTCAAATTTTGCACACAACTCTTAAATGACATAACTGAGCTATGAAAATTTTCGGAACTGGATCCCGACCCCGATATCAAAAAGTCAACTCCCCGGTCAAACTTTCAAACTTAAATTCTTGATTTAGCCATTTCAAGCCTAATTTAACTACGGACTTCCAAATAAAATTCCGAACACGCTCCTGATAGAAAATGACGACTCCTTCAGAAAAACAAACTTATTCAAGTTCTTTTTCCCAAAGAAGTCCCGCTCCGACCGCCCGACGAGTCATCTACTTAAAAGGACCCTCCCCGCAGTCCGCCCTTCCTTGAATTATTCGGTCATGCAATACTTATTGAATACAAAGAACAAAATTCATTTCGACCCCGTCGTAGTTCTCAATCATTTCGTGGCACCGGGCGTGGCTGAACCATCTACGATGGGGGGAGCTAATGCACAGGGAAGAAGCTTAGATAAAAGAATACGTTCTTGCATCGCTTTTTTTGTAGAAAGCTCGACCAGCGAGAAAAAGTGTTTGGCCGAAGCACCGAACCAACCATCCCCGTAAGTCATAAATCAATAAAAGCACATTCAGGGAGTTTTATTTTAGGGAACGGGGTTCTAAAAGTTAAAATGACTGGTTGGGTCATTACATTTTCTCCCACTTAAATATACGTTCGTCCTCGAACGTGCTAAGGATTGTTCCTGAGTTGTACAAAATCATTGTTTAACACCTCGTGCACCTACCCGTTCTACCACACCCAGTTGAGCATATTAGCTCGAGCCAATCTGAAGATTCTCCCATTTATCTTGGCAAATAAGCCTTAGAGCCAAATTCTAACATACAGAATTTTCCACCATCCCTGTTTCCAACATATGAGCACTGTATCAATCACTACACGATGCACCAATACAGGATTGTATACCTTGGTTGAATTTAAACCATGCACAGCACCATTCACATGCCCATAAAAACATACTCGATAACAATAGTCGAGATTCCACGAATCTGGTGTCCACAACACATCTCATGATACATATAAGTCATGTTCCAACTCTCGCAATGCTTCCACGATGGAAGAAATGTGTAGGAATTCATAACCAACTGCCGAGTCAATAATTTACTGAGTTTCTCCTTCTGACAAGGACCATTATCTCATTCTGAACTGGATAGCGATGTTTATTCTTTAATATACCTTATATAAATCTGATTGCACTGATTTCAGGTCCAATAGTCTCATCTCACCCAGTATAAACTACAGAGGAAATAGGTCGCCTTAAACCCTGACTAAGGCCTCGTATGACGCCAACAATGCGCCAGCATGCTACAAACTGGAATGTGATACATAAGGAAAAATGAACTCTGGAAAGAACTACTCAACCCGCGTAACTAATTAGACAACTGAAAAGGTTTCATGAACCTTCCTTAGAAAATGGGACACAAAACACACAAAATAGAATATAGGGGACTGTACTCAACATCACACTGTTGCGGCGTGCAACCTGATCCAAACAACATACCCGTGGCGGCGTGCCACACGATCCGCACAAAAAGAATCTATAAGGAAATACTTACCGGGCTAGAATGCTCATTACTACAAAATATTCGAATATCGAACACAAGCACGCTAAGTGCATAATACCATCCCTGGAAGGACCGACAACGCCATATGCTACAAAATGCAAGCACAACTAAGGTGCGATATATGATCTGAAACTCGAGAGCCATCCTGCTCACACAACACCATCGCTACGCGGAACCTCAATACATAAGAAATTTATCAAGTTGTTTCATAACTCACACGGCACAATATAGTATTACATGAAATAACCAACGACAAAATGACATCCAACGTCCGAATACTCCTCCATAGGGAGCGTTTATGCTGAAATGAACACATTTAACCTGATATAAAGCCCGTATTCATATTTAAATCCATCCACAAACCTCAAGCCGATTCTGATCGCACCGTAATAGGCTAATAACCTTTCAAGGATCCATAATAACCTTTTTTCCCATAACACATAAGAACAACCATCATAACTGGAACAAACTTCCACAGTCCACAACCAAATGAACTGAGTGCCCTCCAGGCATAAATTCTCGAATTAGTGATACCGCCACAATCTTCATACTTGGTTGTTAAAATATTTAATCAATCAGGTGACTACTTGGCACACTTATACAATCTTCCCGTGGAATACGCTCCCACGACCTTCCGCAACTGATGACAAGTCTGCACATCTATACCACCGGCCATACTAATATTGTAAGGAAAATCAAGGATCCACAAATCAATATACAAAGCTTCTTACACATAACACCGATCTCAGGTGACATTGAAGACAATACCAGCTTGCTTTAAACCTCTAAATCCTTTTTTGCTCGTCCGAGCTTATAACACTCTTGTCAAAACCGAACTGCAACCTCGATCCTTAACTTCCAAATTCCCATGTCGTTCACTGTACTCAGCATGCCAATACTCGAGAGTACAAAATTTCCATCATAACTCTTGAACCACTAACAGACCCAACACTTCATCATATAACAACCTTTTTCTTAACTCAATTTAGGAGAACCATTGCAACACGCGACTGAATTCCCATATCCTCAGGAAATAAACTCTTCAAGTAATGGTCTAAACCACCATAACTCTCCCGGGATCCATCTACACATAACATGACATAATACTTGAATTCCTCCAAATACAATCAATTACGACGGCCGTCAAACCTCACACGTACCGCCACAATCACATGCATAACTCAATGCTCTGAAGGAACTGATCATTGCCACCATCATGCCAATTCAACCATTGTTAGCTGACCCGTCTTTTCTCAATTTATTCTCAACTTGCCTTAGAAATGATAATAGTCCCATTCATTACATAACGAATTCAAATCCGCACTCATCCCGAGTGACCTTATTTCACGAGACAACGCAGTTTCAAAATCCTTGAATCATCACATACTCCTCCTTGTGCCCACTTTTACATCTTCAACTGTACACCCATTCTGATACTTCTTTTATGAATCCGAGGTTATTTACTTCCGTTTTTCTACTGCTACACTACAACCTGAAGAAAACGCAAAGTACTCCAAGCCCCGTTTTATAATCTGCTGCAAAAGCTCGATACTCAACCATACTTCGGACTCGAGATCCTTAGACATCGTACTTAAATTTTTGAACCCACTACAACCGTTATTGAGAGTCACTTGCTCTGACTTGTTCCCAAACATGATCAACTCCAAGGCCTTGTTAACACATGGACACTTTATCAAGGAAACACCCGACTGTCTCACTTCCCCTGTGCATTACATCTACATGAAACATAAACTCTGAGTCTTCCCAAAACCTGAACATGAATCGATAAGGCCAAATATGGAACACATTCCCCCAAATCCTTTGCTCAAATTACCACTGATGTTTTCTTTCCTTGGTTGAAATGACCCACCAATATACCGATAACTAGAAACCTCACAAATATACAACCATGCAATCCAATTGTAGACGGTGGGGCTCTCCCACTTAGCTTGAAGCTACAATTACATAATATCGAGCCCACAACTATTCCCCCTCCTCATTTACCATGATCTCGCGCTGTTATCCGCCAAATTCTCAAAATTCTTTTGTTAAGATTTCCCCAAACATTCTGAACCATCAGTCACAATCACTTATTCGACCTTTTTCCGGGTAACAAGTAAAATCCTTCTTAGAGGCTCCATCAACACCACTCAATCGTTAATCTGCTCACAGGAGATATCCCACCTGTGGAAATTCCATGCTGACATCCTCTAACAATGCTGCACCGAGTACTATTAGTTCAAAACCGATAAACCATCCTGAGCTTATGCTCGTTCACCAGCTGTACCAGTCGATTCACTCCCCGTTGACATCAACCAAAGGTGCAACCATACATCCCAATCCAAAGTCATGTTGCATCCCTCTTCATATTAAACAACTCTCTCCTATCACGCCCAATCTTCCTCAATATAGCAGCCAATATTACAACTTAAGTCTGTAGACCTAGTTACTGTCCATCATGAATCCTCAATCACTTCAAACTTTCCTCAAGCCATGTAGTTATCCTACCCCATAACCCATATGCTACTTTGCCACTCTCCCACTTTGGTCAAACCATCTCCTTTAAGCAACTACTCGACTTCTGTTTCTCACACTTGGCCTTTTAGGAACCTAACCACCACAAGACACCTTCCACATGTCCTTCCTCATCCTTCGCTGCCCAAATATTGCATTAAATCAACATCCATTTTTGTAACACCTGAACTAACAAATTGCTACCAGCCTTAATCCTCCTGGAAGATCATCTTTCTAGAGCCGTCAATACTAGAAACACTGCTTCGGTCTGGAACCACTGCACCTCGCGGTCTCTTACAGCCGTTTTCCCGGCATCATTTCATAATATCCTGCCCCAAAGGAAAAATCAAAGGAGATCATATCACCGACGAACCTAACATATTCAATCACGGACGACGTTAACATATCACAGATGAAAAATTCCACCACGCTCGGAAATATCAAGTTTCATTACTCCATCAACCCCAAACCTAAACATTCATAGTACGATTACCTTTTCTTTACTGGAAATAAAATATTGGACCTCTGAATCATGTACTGAGAAAAACCTTCTCTCAAGTCGTTTACTACCCTGACACATAAACAGGCATTCTACCATTACATAAACATTGTGCGATAACAAAACACGGATTGTCATAACAATCAATGTCAAATCTCAAAACCTTAGGTAGTACTGATACTGGACTGAAACAACAGAGCGGCCTTCCGCATGGCGACGACAATAGCCCAATTAAATATGCAGGGAGAAGCATCATGCACTACATCTATAGTTCCATTAAAAATTTTCTCAATCCCCAATTTATAACAAGCGTTTCACGCCGCATAGGATTGAATATGAAGGAAATGAAGGCATAAGCCTCAAAGGAATCGAATCTCACGATGAAGAATCAAGAAGGGAAATGCTCCTAACAGCCATGTAGCCTCTCGAAGATAAGCACAGACGTCTCTGTACCGATCCGCAAGACTCTACTAGACTTGCTCATGACTCGTAAGACCAAAGTGAACCTAGTGCTCTGATACCATGTTGTCACGACCCAATCTCACCTAAAGGTCGTGATGGCGCTGAACACCACTGTCAGGCAAGCCAATAATACAAACTTCACTTAATTACACATTTAGTATTTTTGAAATCAAAATTTCTTTAATGAAACAGCAAGGATAGAACTCATAGAGTAAATGATAAATATTTTTAGCAACTAAATTTCTAAACAATTCGTAACCGTTCCCAAAACCTGATTTCAAAAGGTAATGTGGATAACCAAACCAGTTGTGATGTAGAATCCGGGGTCAAATTTAAGCTTAATAACAGTTCTGCCCTCGACCAGACCCTCGATTCGGGGCCAATTGCGTATGAAAAACTATGATTAAAATAAGAACTTTTCAATAACTAGAAAGCAGAGAAACACGTTTGTATTACCTTGATATGTATGTTACTGTATCTCCATTGAATAAGAAACTTCTCCTTTATATAGTAAGGGAGTTTTACCCCTAGTACAATTCTAAAAAAGGTAAAAAAAAAAAATAATCCATTTTTACATCAATTACTGATATGCTACCGACATCAGGCGAGATCCGCGCCATAATATCCGGTTGGGTGCGGATATCACGGCCCTTTGTTAGTCGTGTGCAACCGTTTGTAGTGCTTTTCGAGGTCTTGGAGCTCATACTGGGTTCTGGGGGTGTTGTCTTGTCGGGCTCGGTGGCAAGCACTCCGTTCGGGCCTTAGTACGAGAAGTTCCCAGCTTCGATTCTGATTTCATGTAGTTATGTCCTTACTTTGTTTGACTCACCGGGAAATCGGGGTGCTCATTAGCCCCGGTTTTACCCGTATACAGACATTTTGCAAGAGAACGGAAGTTCGATCACCGGCCAAAATGTATTCGTTCTAATAAGACATTGAAGAATTTTTTAAAAGGAACTTTTAATATTAGTTCATTTTGAATCATTGGATCTTCATTTTAGCAAAGTGGATTACCTTTTCAAAAGTAATTAGTATGTCCCAGTTACATTTATTTGTGTCTCAAAACATAAGCTTTAGTAAAGGCTTTTGAAATAAACCAAAAATGATAGTTTCATCCCAGATAGTTTGTTAATTGCATTATTCCATTCTTTCCCATGTAAATGCATGTGTCTTTACAAAGCTATGGCAAGATATAACGTGTATAGTTTGATATATGAATCACTCATCCTAATTGTATAATTTGTATTATGCATGTATCGCCTACGACAATAATAAGGCTTTTCTTTTTTGCATGCCCAAAGTATGCCTAAATCATATGAACCAAGTGTGCTAATCACTGTATTTTACTGTGTTGCGTAATGTTAAACATGTCCCTTTCTATTCCTTTGGGTTCCTATCTCATCATATCTCCTCTCTCCTACACTGGTAATTGTTTGCTAAGAACGATTATCTTTGGATCATGGTTTGATCGATGCTGCTGCCCTATCTACAAGTTTGATTTTATGGGTCAACAACTTCCTGCTCTAAATACAATTTAGTATTTAACCTTTGTCGTAATCTTTGAGATAGGAAGTTCCTCTAAAAATAAGTGTCCGTGTTCTGATTCCAATCCTAGAAGATGGATGCAAACCAGTTTGGTCTGTATGATAATTTTGGATTCAAGAAACAGGAAAAACTGCACTTATTCTTCTTTATTTCAATTTTGTGTCCAACAGAAGAAAATGGGTAATGTCCTGCCTTAGCAAAATAGTACTGCGCAAATAAAGTTCAGCTTAAGATAAGCTTCCATTGGGAATTAAAGTAAAACACATGTCAGAATTGCACATATTCACGAACCCTTTTGCAACACCAAAATTAATCTTTTTAATTAGCTGGCAATTGAAAGTGCCAATTAATGCTGGAATAGGTGGTGTCTCAATTGGAAAAAAAAAAGTACTTACATATTGCACAACTCAAATCAATGCTGGAATAGGTGGTGTCTCATGATTGAAAAAAAGCTCATGATATAGTGCAACCCGAATCAATGGAGGAAACATATACCGATCAAACATTGACAGAAATATTGTATTGCTGGGCATTTATTCCCTTTTCCAGCTTATAATGGTGGCATCTAATTCCCTAACTCCACAAGATATTCTACTTCTTCGATCACGAATGTCTCACTCAAGGAAATTAGAAACTTGTTAAATCATAACCCAAATCAGTAGAGAGTAGAGACAAACAACTCGAGATAACAGAGATGTGATATTACTGGAGATCGTTTGGCATTGACAGCTTATAACGGAAAGGACAGTTCTTTCCTATCTCCAGAAGCTCCTTTGCTTCTTCGATCATCGAGTGATCAACCAACGCATCAACCACCCGTTGGATTGTACCAGTAAAAACATTTAGTTTCAAATTAATACACTTCTTGCACAAGTCATAAGCAGAATCAGGATCATCTTTATCACATGCCAGCGTAATAAGTAACTCGAATGTGGGACGATTAGGAACACAATCGTTTTCCTCCAACTTAACATACCAGCTTTTAGCCAATTCCAAATTGCCATCCTTTGCACAAGCTTTAATCATGGAATTATGACTGTATGTATCAGGATTTACTCCCCTTTTCTTCATCTCCTCAAACAATTCCTCAGCCTCTACTACCTGATTGTTTTCTACCAACCAACGTATTCGCGAGTTATAACTCCTAACATCCGAAATCACATTCTTCTTTTCCATCAAAGTCCACATTTTTTCAGCTTCAGAAGACATATTATTCTTGTGAAACGCATCTAAAAGCGTATTGAAAGTAACAACATCAGTGTCAATTCCATTTTTTCCCATCTCCTTCATTACTAAAACTGCGGAATGCAACGAACCCATCTCGCATAATGCCTTGATCACCGTATTATACGAAATAACATCTGGCTCAATAGCTAATTTCCCAGGTAATTCCCTGAAAATCTCACTAATTTTATCATATTTCTTCGAGTTAACACAAGCTGCCAATAGAGCATTGAATGATATGATTGTACGATCACAGTTTAACTCAGGCATTTCGTCGAACAGTTTCCGGGCTTGCTCGAACATACCAGCTTTCCCATATAAGGAAATGAGTCGTACAACGAAACCCTCATCTTCTATTTCTGGGTAAATTTTTTGGTGCTCGAGGATATCTTCAATAGCTGAGAACTGTTGAGTTCGGCTGAGTCGTCGTACGAAAGATTCATAATTTACATGCCTGCGGCGGAATCTGGGATCTTTTGACAAATGCTTAAATTTACGAATCAGTGGCCGAAATTTCTGTTCTTTGGAGGATTCGGGTTCACTGATTGGGTTGAAGGGTGGAGGAACTTTGGGTTTGGCGTCGGTGATGGCTGTAAGGACTTGAGATTTAGCGGTGTTGGTGAAGACATTATGGAGACGGCGGTAGAGGGAAGAGGACATTTTTTGTGAGGTTAAAATATTAAATGTGTCATTTTTCAAGATTTCTGCTAGAGTTTTTATACCTATGGGTCATAATACCATTTATTTAACAACAACAACATACCCGGTATAACCCCACATAGTATGGTCCGGGGAGTGTACTAAGATAATGTGTATGCAAATCTTTATTCCTATCTTGTGAAAATAGAGATATTATTTCCAATAGACCCTCGACTCAAAAAAACATAAGCATCACATTAATGAAAAGACAGACAAGAAAGGACAACACCAAAAAGCCATATAAAAATAACATAAAATACAACAAGATATTAAGATGACCAAAATGAAAGAAACAACATGTAGTCATAGAAACTAATACCAACAGAATGCTAGAGTACGTACTAATACTACCGGTATAAACAATCCAGACCACATATCCTACTACCCTACTCCTCGACATCCACACTTTCCTATCAACGATCATGTTCTTGGTTAGCTGAAGTTGTGTCATGTCTTGCCTAATCTTTTTTCTCCACTTCTTCTTCGGCCTATCTCTACCCCTCTTTAGGTCTTCCAATGTCAACCTCTCGCACCTCTTCACCGGGGCGTCTGTGCTTCTCCTCTTCACATGTCCAAACCACCTAAACCTCGCTTCCCGCATCTTATCCTCAATAGGAGCCACACCCACCTTATCGTGAATAACCTCATTCCTAAGCCTATCTAACATGGTGTGCCCGCATATCCATCTCAACATTCTCATATTTGCTACCTTCATCTTCTGGATATGGATGCTCTTGACCGACTAACACTCTACCCCATACCATTTATTTAGGATGTTATGCCTTTTTTCCTTCCTCATTTGAAAATATAGCAGTTTTGGTTTCCATCATATAACATTGTTATAGTTGTAAGGACTAAATCACATGTTTGGTTTAATTGAAGAATCACATATTTAATCTAACTAGTTTCTAGACACGTACGTTGTATGTGTATCCCACATCAACACTTTTTAAAATAACTTTATTGTATTGAAGTATGCATGAGTGTGATGAGTAACACAAAATTTTAATGCAACATTATTTGACATCTTCTAAACCTGTGAAGTTGAGGTCTGTAAATACAGTGAAATAATGTGTAATGAATTAATTTTGATGTTATTAGGTCCAAACATATGATACAATCGTATCTCACACCTAATATTTTATTTTGAAATGATGTTTTTGATATATGTTTCATTCTCACGTTTCAACTGGTATACCATGACCAAAACTCATGAAGTTTATGTAATTTTCAATTCAAGTTTGTACATATGTGACACGTATTATGCTGTGAGAATTTTTCGAAAGCTTATGCATATCAAGACAATAAAATTGTTCTTTCAAGAATTATTTGTATTTACCTCAAGGCCATTAAAAAGGTAACTATTGAGGTCAGCTCTTAGAGTTCTTGCAACCTCAATTTTTTCTACTAAAACGACCAAAGCATGAGAACCATGACTGAAGAGTTCTAGCTCTTAGTTCTTTGTCACCCAATAGTACTACTTCATTACGATTGTAATGATTGGTATAGACTAACCTACCTAGATTCTATAATAAAGAATAAAATTAAATACAAATAAAAGTTATTCAAATGTTAAACACATTAAGCATTTGCACATGTTATCATTACCAAATCACTGCAATAATTAATATTTTCCTTTAACATATATAAAAGAGTATAATTTCCAACATATATTAGAATCCTATCTTCACATAAATTTATAAATAATTATATATAGATGCTTCTGTTGTTTTAGAATATCTAAAGATGATTTAATAAATACGAAGCAGAAGTAGCTACCTCAAATAATTTCAATTTAAAAAAGAATCTTCAAGTTAGAAATAAAAATCACTAGAGAAATAAAAATAAATGAATACACACAAAAAAGAGAGGTAATATTGTAGTACTTTTTCCAACAATGAGACCTAAAAAAGCAACAAATATGCATCCTTTCAATTTTCATGTACCAGATCTATATTGTAAAAAAAAAATAGTTGTTAACACATCATTTTGGAGCAGGCCTATGCATTGCAAGAATCGAAACTTAAACTTATGGTAGAAATAATTGCTTACTTAGATGGTTAGGAGAGTTGATGCATGAGCAATATGCCAATATCACTAAAATCTATGACATAGACGCATAACAGAGAAGATGAATAATGATGATGAAGAAGAAGAATGGATATCAACACTTCCCGAAGAGAACTTCAAAAGTTCAATAGTTTGGCAATCCGTAAGTTTTAAAAAAATTAGTCGTGGAAGTTGAAAAGAATTTCCAAACATTGAATAGGTACAGGAAGATGAGAAACAATTCTAAGGCATTGAATAGGCTGCTAAGTGGCTGTTGTAAGAAAATTATTCCACCCATTTCTATACCCATTTACCAGATTCATTATTGTACAACTTAATTTATCATTTATTAAAAGGTAGATTTTTTGTACAAAAATATTAAAGAAATTGTGTTTAAGTGAGGGGTAAAATAGCAATTCAGCTTTTTATGGGCATTTTAGCAAATTAACTTTACCTAAAAGTCTTCACACTTATAATATAGTATGATTAAAAGTAAAACGTGTTAAGTTGAACAAAAGAAGGATCAAAATTAGATTAACACAATATCTAGAAGACCAAAATCATTATTTTTCTAAATCTAAACTCACTTTATTGAGGGAAAAAGAAGAAGATGTTAAACGAGTTATTATCTAAAAAATTTTATTCCATCCCGGAAGGGGGAGGGGGTTGTGGAAATAAATCTTTCATGATACTACTAGATTATTTGAATTTTATCGGTGCTACTAATTATTTGAAGCTTGAAATAAGAAAAAAATAAAATAAAAAATAGACCAATAAGAATCGATCTTTACATCCGATGGTGGATAATATTATTATTATTAAATTATTACTCAATCAAACTATGTATGATTCATTTTTCTTATATAAAAAATTGCCAAAACTATCCTCGAACTATAAGCTTAGGGTCAAAAATACCCTACGTTCACCTATTGGGCTAAAATTGCCCCCAAAGTTTTCTTGTCGACTCAAGTCTACCCTTATGACTACCGGCCATTTCCTCCCAAAAAAGATTTATTTAATAATGATGTGGCAACTTCACATTCGTCGAATTTAAAACACTTGTCCCCATTAAGAAGACCAACCCATATATACCCATTTCCGGACTAAACCACCCCGAACCCAAAATCAATTGAAAAAGGGAAACCTCCACGCCCTTGACTCTTATTCTTTCTTTTCTAAGTGCCTCTTCTTCAAATTAGGGGTTTTCAAAGAAAGAAGAGTCGTATCAATGATTGCAATGAAACTTTTAGCTATTGCTACAAGAAAATCAGTCCAAATCAGTTGGAAATTACAAATTTAGACATAAATAAACATTCACAATCACTTAATACTCTATAAAATTTCAGATTTGAAAATTTTGACAACCTTCGAAGCTTAGCTTCAATGCCGGACAACTTTGTTCCTTGCATTTTCGAGCAACCAAGACAGTAGCTAAACTTTGCTTCAAATAATAACAATAAGTAGGTTCCAATCAACAATTTCGACTTTCAATACCAAACTCTCCCAACAACTTTGACAATTTCAAGCCACGAATTTGACCCACCAAAGATCCTAATCAGTAGAATGATCAAGGAAAGTTTTAAGCACTAAAACTCTTCAATTCAGCAGGGGATCAGCGATTCTCAATTCCACCAATGAACCTAGTCGCATTTTCAAATGCTCATACCAATGAAATTTGAAAACTGAGAAACAAAGCATGAACGTAAGTGTATTCGATCAAACATTGATACTATTTTTTTAATTTTTTGATTTTTTTTGTCACGACCCAAACCGATGGGTCGCGACGGGCACCCAGTACCTTACTCAACCTAGTATTAACGTAACGTATCTTTTCATGTCATACTATCATAGATAACTGAGCCGGAAGGCTGCTGTGGGATAAGTAAAATACAACATGTAATACCAACTTATACATAAGACATGCGGGCCTATAAGATCAAAATAACCACTCGTACACTGAATATAGGCCGATAAGGCCATATAATATTTTACGTACATGACATCTATCTACAAGCCTCTAAGAATACATAATTTTCATAAAGATCGGGACAGAGTCCCGCCATTCCAACAATACACGTCTAAATCATACTAACCAAACAAGCAACTCCGAAGCAAATGGAGCACACCAACATCTTCCGCTGAGTTGATAGCCTACTTGGAGGGCTCTCGACCTGTCTATCGGGACCTGCGGGCATGGAACGCAGCATCCCCAAGCAAAAGAGATGTCAGTACGAATAATGTACCGAGTATGTAAGGCGCATAAATAAGTACATAATAGACATGGAAGAAATATAAAGTAAATGACTCAACCTGTATGTCTGGATAACTATGTAATTCATGAAATGATTATAGTGCCATGCATATGTGTATGAATGTCATGGCGTGCATAGGTACATGTTTCATAACATCGTGAGGCCTCTGAGGGCATCCCATCATATCCTTTCGGTCATTGTGGGCAAAATCATTAATGTACACTAGCTGATCAGGTGGTGGTGTGTATATAACGTCGTAACCTTTATATATATATATATATATATATATATATATATATATATATCTGGTCATGGGTCAATGTACATGTATAAATGCATAAGAAATACATTAATAAGATTTCTCGAATATAAAATTAATATGCCTTTCGGACAAACTTTATCAAATACGTATTTTTCTGAGACCTATGAATAGAGGATATAATAATAATTCACATAGGGAATCAAGAATATATACACCCCTAGTATTTCTATGAATAGAGTCATTTATGAAAGTTGTGTATTTTGCTCGTTTCGTTTGTATCATTTGGATCATGCCAAAAAGAAAGAAGGGATAGCCTTAACATACCTGGAGTAGGGAGAAATCTGTACGATGTTCTTGGAAAAGGTTGCATCGTACTCCTTCAGAACCCCAAATTTTTTGCGTTGCTAATTGTGCTAAGAAACTTCGTTGGATTTTGGTTGAATAAATCACGTTGTCAACGTAATATTTAGAATCCGATTGAAGTGGTTTGAGAATGAAATTTATTGAAATCTTATAAGAATTGCTAACTTCTCACTTTTGATTGTTGTGTGGATAAGGGATTGTAGAAATTTTGGTTGAATTCTTATTAAAGTAAAGATTTGCTGCCTCCCAAACATATGCACTTCCGTTTCCATTTTATGATTGAAGGGAGGTTATTGCTTTGTTAAATTGAGTTGGGCCCACTTTGATGACTAATGTCACATAATCTTACGAAATTTTTGCCACCTTTTAAGTATTATATAAGAGTCACAATGTTTAGATTAATGGGCTGCCACATTTTTGTAGTCCAAACTTTATCCAAAATCACCATTAATTAATCACTAATCTTATGATTAATTTGATAATATCCACTATCCAATAATTAACCAATTACCCACATAATTAAGAATTATCTCAAATTATTTATAATACTACTCACTTTAAACATACCTTATACACCTTACTATCATGGTCATGTTGTACCTTTTATGGTACTAGTCCATAAATATCGGGTATTTTAGCTCGGGCCGTATTTTATCCTAAAATGTCAGACTTTGACGAAATTTATTTTCTTCGATTTACTTACCCTCTCAACTTTACGAATTTACTCATCACTTGTTTGAAATAGCATAATACTTATAATTTCAAAATAACCTCATTCCCAAATTCACGTCGATTAACTCACGACAAAATTTTAACGTACAAAAATACGGGATGTAACATCTCATTTCCGAACTTTCATCAATTTATTTATGGCGTATTTTTACGTACGAAAATATGGGGTGTAACATCATTCCCCCCTTTGGAACATTCGTCCTTGAATGTTGACTGATGTACTTATCATTCTCATAACCCATAGCTCTTGCGAATACTTTAGTACTCCTCTTTCCATCTAGGCAACTGTTGTGTGAATGAATCCCAAATGCTAGGGCATCCCCCCTTTTGGCCTCTTTCTCACACCGCGACTCGTGGTCGGAATCATTCCAATCTTGTAATTGTTGCTATCTTTTATCGCACAACATATACGATTCTGACTTTGTAAGTGCGCCTATGCGACTCTTCTCTCCTTTTTCCTCAAGGTTTTAGCCAATCCCTAGGCCTAATTTTGTGAACAAACATAATAAGATGTCCCTCTGGGCTGGCATCTATAAGTACAATGAAGTTCTTCACTCGATACTTTATTGAACTTATGTATATTGTTATATCTTATTTCATAGGTCCACTTATCTATTCGTATGACTTTACTTCATCTAGGTAGGTCATACTATACCATAAATCTTACTTTGATATATCGTTATTGAGGTATGTTACCGAACTCCAGGTTACTTTCGTTACTTATCCCATATGTATAAATCTAAGTCCTTTAATGCTTCCTCATTACTTGTTCATCTTAAGAATGACGGCCTAATCTCACCTCATACTTTGTGACTTGTGTCCATCTATTATTGATTCACCTCAATATTGATCTATCATCTGCCACTGCTAACTTGATCTCTTATGTAACATTGCCGCTAGGGATCACGTCCCATTGGGGACATATGGACTAATTAGATTGATCCACCTAGGGGTGATACTATACTTCCATAACCGTACTTCATAGTATCCCAATGCGATTCACCTTACATTATTTCTGGAACATCGAGCGAGACATCGCATTGTCTCAAACTCTTCTTTACTCTTTTAATTTAGACCCCTTGATACCTAGAACCCATAGGTTAGAAAATATGTCACTAACGATGCTGCTATTATTCCTGGATACTGAATCCCCGCGTTTCTATCCTTCCATCCAAAGTCTGGACTGTTCACAACCTTTTGCATTTGTGTATCTTGTACGTTGTTCACATTTACCTTACTTGCCCTAAAAATCTTACATTATATCTTCTATTTCTTTCATGACGTCCCTTCTACATAGGTATGATTCACATCCACAACTTGAAGCTCTATTATAATACTTGCACCTCTGGTGCATACACAATCTCATACTGGTACTCTTATAACTGGCTCTATCGTAGAGTCGTTATGGAATATGGTGGTTTTGTTGTACTATATCTCTTGTGCCTCTGATATTAAGGATGATCCTGCAATGTTCTTAATCACGTTTTCTATAATTGTCTGGGGCCAATAATCAGAGTATCAGACTCCTGATTTACTTGGTTGATATAACTCTTCAGTTTCCTCTTCCTTCTGATCAGCCTTTATGTAGGCTTAAGCTATCTTCCAATCTACGACTCATGGCATTTAGTTATTACTTTTAGCCTTTCATGGACGCTATGGAAAACCACGATACAATCTTTTAATGATTCAATCCTTTGTATATGATCTGGACCCAATTCCTTCTTTTAACTTATACCGGAGTCTTCTACGCCTGATCATTAATCGAATAATTCCTTTCGTTCCATCTCAATTTCCTTCAAACGTAAGCAATTGCTTTTCCTGGTCTTTTCCCCTTGTTGCGTGCATACTTAGCTTATCTGAGTTCTTACATATGCCGAGATTTTTGTGCAACTCATATGGTCTCGAATATTAATTTTGGTTTTACTCCCTGTCATTGGCCATGGTAGGTGCTACTTTCTTATGGAGTGCATACAAAGTTGTTGTGAGACTGTTGTTATAAGACCATTCCCTCCTTAGATTACTGAGCTTAGGTTGAAGCCTTCTTCCTTACTTACTCAGCTAGTCTTTCATTGTAGTATTTAGGGAGGATCCTCTGACTCTTGTAAAGCTGTGAGCTTATTACATTGTATACTCGACGGACCTTTTGATGTCCTTCCTCACCTATAATTATCCGTAATTACTTACCTTCACGCCCTTGTGCTTGTAGGGTTGCTCCTGAACTTATATTTTTAACTGTCTTCCCAGTGGTACTCTATTTTATTTCCGTAACACTCATACAGTACCTTTAATTACCCATTATTATTATTATTATTATTATTATTATTATTATTATTATTATTATTATTATTATTATTATTATTATTATTATTATTATTATTTTTATTATTATTATTATTATTATTATTATTATTATTATTATTATTATTATTATTATTATTATTTATTTATTTATTTATATTCAACAATCGCGATCTCGCATCTGCGAGACTGAATTCCCTATGCTGGGGTTCAATACATTTATCTTACACGATCTTTTGATTTATTTGTATCCTCTTGTCTAGCCATAACTAGACTCTTCCTGAATCAACTGCTAATTATTCGTTGGTCCATTCTCATATCTATATTCCGCATAATATTCTTGGGTTATCTCCCTTTATCTTAGCTTACGTCTCGCACGTGCTCCTTATCTATCAATAACATCTCAGGCAGAAACCCTTACTTCCTCTCCTTGACGTCGTGCTTGCATAATATTCTGGAATCGTAGCACATCTGTAGGATTTGAACAAGTGAAATCTCATCCCTTTTCATTTTTGTCGCACTCTTCCTTTACCATTCCATAATTACTAGAACTACTTAATTTTGACTTAATGCCGCGTAACTCCATATTCCCCCCTTTAGGGGAGCACTAAGATTTAGTGATATGATGATCTACGTATAGATGTTTTACCTTCTCAACTTTGGCATTTTTCACATCATCGATGATCCTTACTCGCCTTGCGGTAATCCTTTTGTACCAAGGATAAAAAAATTCCTTACTCGTGATGGTGACACTTAGTGTAACTGGCACATACAGTCCCTTAAGCTTGACTTTGCTCACATTGCTTGTTTTAGGGAAGCGTCTTCCTGAATAACCATTCTCTGAATTTCTCATAAATCTTCTTCTGTGGTCCATTCTATTATTGCCGGAACACAATATGAAGTTCTCATGATGACAGTCATCATCAAATCACTCAGTCCTTAATTCATGTTTAGTTTATCTTGTTCACCAGTCCATATTGATTTCTATTACTTAGGGATCTAACTTTTTCTTCTGGTAATCACGTTAGCGTCACGAACTTATTTCTCGAAATGAGGATACGACTTTATGGCCTATACTCTTTTGTCGTCTCAATGCCTGTCATCTTTCGTCTTTTCCTTCACTTGACTATAGACTCTGTAATACTGTCTTTTTTTGACCTACCGTTGTCTTCCATGTATCACATTTTACTCATAATGTTTCATTAACTCCCTTCTTATTTCCCGCTAACATCTATGTATATTACTTTATTCTGAAAAGTCGAACAAGACATTCTTTTGCTTTTTAGCTCCCCTTGCTCCATCCATTGGCTCTTCGAATTACCTAGCATCCTTTCTCTACCAGGGACGGGAGCCACATTGAGGTAATATTTATCCCTTCAAGGCTTCCAGTGTCTATCTTTGTAGTACTCATATCTAGCTATACTATTTAGAGTGCACCATCTGGGTGTCTCACAAGGAAATCTATTAGCAAATTTGGAATATCCTTCGGAAATGTCAACTAATGCAAACATTCCATCCACCCTTTTAGGTCACTCTAACCCCAGCCGGATCCTGATATCCGTCCTTCTCTTATACTACTTCTGTTAGCTTTCATGTGGCATAAATGAGATGGGTGTGGCCAATTGTACATATCTTTGCTACTGTTGAAGGTAACTCAAAATGCTTATATCTCCCTTCCTGAAGGGTAAATAATGATAATCTTTATTAACTGGGTACCTCGTACCCTTCTTCACCTTGCTTCTTTTACTTGCTGAAACTTGTGTCCATCTTCCGATTCTATTATTCTTTTTTACCATAAGAGTGGATAAGTATTCTTGCCTTAATACTCCTTATCAAGAACCTTACACCTTCTAGTACACGCATGGTCTGCTGAAGATCTCACATTTACTTATCATAAGCATGATACAAAATCGAGTTCTTCTGACTCAACACTTCCACAGCTATATCTCTTACCGATCGTCTTTCTGAATGTAGGAATCGTTGCATTACGAATAAGATCGAGTTTAGAAAATTGAGTTCTTACAACTGAGCTCTACCACACGATCTAGAGTAAGAAGAAAGAGTGACAGTCCTAAATGCCCTGTAGCCTCATGTTTATAAGTGTGGTGCACAACACACCCATAAACAAAACTCTACTAGACACGACTTGTAGACTCCCTAGGACAGAACTACTCTGATACCACTTTTGTCACGACCCAAACCGATGGGTCGCGACGGGCACCCAGTACCTTACTCAACCGAGTACCAACATAACGTATATTTTTATGTCATACTATTATAGATAACTGAGCTGGAAGGCTGCCGTGGGATAAGTAGAATACAACATGTAATACCACCAACTTATACACAAGACATGCGAGCCTATAAGACCAAAATAACCACTTGTATACTGAACATACGCCGACAAAGCCATACAATATTTTATGTAAATGACATCTGTCTACAAGCCTCTAAGAATACATAATTTTCATAAAGGTCGAGACATAGTCCCGCCATACCAACAATACACGTCCAAATCATACTAACCAAACAAGCAACTCCGAAGCAAATTGGGCGCACCAACATCTTCCACTGAGCTGATAGCCTACTTGGAGGGCCCTCGACCTGTCTATCAGGACCTGCGGGCATGGAACACAGCGTCCCCAAGCAAAAGAGACGTCAGTACGAATAATGTACCGAGTATGTAAGGCGCATAAATAAGTACATAATAGACATGGAAGAAATATTGAGCAAATGACTCAACCTGTAAGTCTGGATAACTCTGTAATTCATGAAATGATTATAGTGTTACGCATATGCGTATGAATGTCATGTCGTGCATAGGTACATGTTTCATAACATCGTCAGGCCTCTGAGGGCATCCCATCATATTATTTTGGGTACTGTGGGCAAATCATCAATGTATAACAGCTGATCAGGTGGTGGTGCGTATATAACACCGTAACCTTTTTTCCATATCCTATATATATATACGCGTATATAACGCCTTCTGGTCATGGGTCAATGTACATGTATAAATGCATGAAATGCATAAGAAATACGTTAATAAGATTTCTCGAATATAAAATTAATATGCCTTTCGGACAAACTTTATCAAATACGTATTTTTTTGAGACCCATGAATAGAAGATATAATAATAATTCACATAGGGAATCAAGAATATAGACACCCCTAGTATTTCTATGAATAGAGTCATTTATGAAAGTTGCGTATTTTGCTCATTTCGTTTGTATCATTTGGATCATGCAAAAAAGAAAGAAGGTATAGCCTTAACATACCTGGAGTAGGAAAAAATTCGTATGATATTTTTAGAAAAGGTTGCACCGTACTCCTTCAGAACCCCAAAATTTTTGCGTTGCTAATTGTGCTAAGAAACTTCATTGGATTTTGGTTGAATAAATCATGTTGTCAACGTAATGTTTAGAATCCGATTGAAGTGGTTTGAGAATGAAATTTATTGAAATCTTATAAGAATTGCTAACTTCTCACTTCTGATTGTTGTGTGGATAAGGAATTGTATGAATTTTGGTTGAATTCTTATTAAAGTAAAGATTTGCTGCCTCCCAAACATATGCACTTCCGTTTCCATTTTATGATTGAAGGGAGGTTATTGCATTGTCAAATTGACTTGGCCCCACTTTGATGACTATGTCACATAATCTTACTAAATTTTTGCTACCTTTCAAGTATTATATAAGAGTCACAATGTTTAGATTAATGGGCTGCCATATTTTTGTAGTCCAAACTTTATCCAAAATTACCATTAATTAACCACTAATTTTATGATTAATTTGATAATCTCACTCTATCCAGTAATTATCCAATTACCCACATAATTAAGAATTATCTCAAATTACTTATAATACTACTCACTTTAAACATACCTTATACACCTTACTATCATGGGCATGTGGTACCTTGTATGGTACTAGTCCATAAATACCGAGTATTTTAGCTCGGGCCGTATTTTATCCCAAAATGTCAAACTTCGACGAAATTTATTTTTTTCGATTTACTTACCATCTCAACTTCATGAATTTACTCATCACTTGTTTGAAATAGCATAATGCTTTTAATTTCAAAATAACCTCATTCCCGAATTCACGTCGGTTAACTTACGACGAAAGTTTAACGTACAAAAATGCGGGATGTAACATCTCATTTCCGAGCTTTCATCAATTTATTTATGGCATACTTTCACGTATGAAAATATAGGGTGTAACAGTTTTTGTTTTGATTTGGTAATAAAAATTAGGCACTTCGGGTCGGGTTAGTTCGAAAATAGTACGTATGTGTAGGTCTTTTTAATGGTAAGATGTGTTTTAAATTCGGCCAATAAGAAGCTGCCATGTCATTACTAAACAAATATATTTTTGGTGAAAATGATCGTTAATCATAAGGGTAGACTTGAGCCAAAAAGAACGTTAGAGGCAATTTTAGATCAATATGTGGACAGAGGGTATATTTAGTCCGAAGATTATAGTTCAGGGCAGTTTTAACCTTTTTCATTTTCTTATATATAGACCAAATATTGCACTAATTTTATGACTCCACTTATGAGATTTTACTGATTAGCTGTTGTTGTTGTTCCACTAATTTTATGAAAATTTATTTTGATGTATAAAATATTTATTAGCTTTGAGGAATTTTATAAGGAAATTATTTTTTACTAATAATGCAACTAATCAAACAATTCCTCAATTATTATCATTGACAGCTAAAATAATTCTAGAATTATTAATCATCACATAATATTTCTTATATTATTGTCATTGCAAATAATATCTATACTATAATGAGGAAAATGTCTAAATTTACCCAATTACTTTTGAATACTGTCTACATCTAACCTCCGTTATACTATTCGGTCAAATTTATCCCTACTATTGTACTATCCGGCAAAATTTACCCTTATCATCAGTAAACTTTTAAAAATTACCCTTAGTCCGTTAGGTGACCCAGAATCTCCCAAATTATTTTAGTTAAGTCGCTTATTCTTCTTCTTGATCCACTATTTTCAAAATAGTTGGTATTTACCAGCTTTCTTATAAATTAAAAAAAAGAAATAAGAGAAAGAAATATTAAAATAATACAGTGGTTAGTAAACAAAGTATAGTAAATTGAAGAATCTAAACTAGGTAGCTTGTCAAAATTGCAAAAGTATTTACAATACCCTACCTTTAATGAATTCATTCCACAAAAGGTATGGAGACTTTGCAAGTATTAGTGATAGATGTTGAAGTTACTTGGAGACTTTGCATTGTCAAATTCAACTTTGCTTTAATTAAATGCCTACGCATTGTGCGCTCTTAAGTTAGTCGATCGGATACTAACTAGACAATTACAAAATATATTCGAATGTACATGTACATACATGATGACCAGCCACATATAATACATAACAAATAGAACCAAAAAATTATGCGATGTGTATATGATTGAAAAATTATAAAATTTTTAAATCAATTCTAAAATCATTATCACAAGAAGAGAAGTGGGTGCAATGACCATTAAAAATATCCGTGAATAATTTATATAGTTTAGTACCTTTAGCATTCTCCTTAATAGTAATTTATGAAAATAATGGATCAAGAAAAAAAATAAAGTGATTTAAATAAAAAGGATTTGGGAGATTTTGGGTTACCTAATAGACTGAGGGGTAATTTTTAAAAGTTTATAGATGATAGGGATAAATTTGATCGGATAGTATAACAGTAGGATATATTTGTCCGAATAGTATAACGGGGATTAAATGTTGACAATATCCGTAAGTAGAGGAGTAAATTTGAACATTTTCCCTACTATGATATCGACTTAACCAGAGTTAATTACCCTTTTCCCCTAATAATTCATTCACTTTCTTTTCTTTTACCTTTATTTTTTTTTTGCCATTTAATTATTTTGACTATTGCCTTTTATCTTTTTGGGTTTTCCCCATATTTCTACACGACCTTTATTTGACCCATATAAACCTCGCATCTTTTCTGCCTTCCTCTTCGTTGCTGGGTGTTTCGTCTTCTGAGTTTCGGTTTTTGGGTTTTGCTCTGTTGGAATCGTTGCTACTAGAGAAAAGGGCTTCGAACATGGTAACCCCAAAATTCACATCATCAAAATTATCCTTTGTTTAAATCTTTGAAGCAAATCTGAAAATGGATCAATTCGTAGCGATAAATAATTCTTACTTATCAGTGCTTTGTTTTTCTGATTAAATAGCACATTGATCTTAATTTTTCTTGTTTAGATTCTGGGGTCAGTAGATTATAAAATTAATGCAGGATCTTTTGCATTGCTTGCATCGGTATATATTTGCATCATAATTCCCAGTATATTGATTTTGAAAATTACTTAGTACCAGTTTAAGTGTGCTTTTTGAATCAATTAACTACATCCCAGTCTCAAACTAGTTGAGCTGATGGATCCCTTTACCCGTTTAACATTACACCCAGGTGCTGATGTACTGCGTTCCTAGGAGAGCGTGTAACGATAATTCCATGTGTAGGGTTAGAGGATTCGTGCAATTACGACTATATTTGCTCTGGCTGTCAACCTCCTGTACCGGATAAAGGAGGAACAATACATAGATTGATAGCCAAAGTAGAAATAGTCATAATTCCATGAATCCTCTAACTCTGCACTTTGAGTTCATTGTGCGCCCCCAGGCACACACCTATTGTAATTCTTCCTCATTTATCCGGGCTTGGCACTACCGCACTAGCAATGCGATGCTGAAATTGGCTATGTCAAAATCACATAGCGAAGCTGAACTTGCTTCCTATTTGTGGATAATACACTATATGGTGTTTTTGCTAATTTTAGGGAATATGAAGGAGTGGCTTTGTTCATTTTTTGGTCGAACATAAGTTGACAACTATTAATTGGAATTGAATTTTTCAGGTACGATTACAGCCAGACCCATTCCTCAATGAACTGACAAGCATGTTTGAGCGAACTACTGAGCATGGTTCTGTTTGGGTTACTCTCAAACACTGTGAGTTTGCCTCTTTATTAGGTTTTTTCGTATTTTTGGCAATTCTCTTTTTGAACGATTAACAACGGAGCTGTAGATTGAAATACTGAATGAGCAATTTTTTCCCCTGTATCTACAGCTTCTGATAAATCTAAAGCTCAGCGGAACAAAATGAAGACAGCTGGAGAAAATATTGAATTTAAATGCCTCATTCGAGCAACTGATGGGAAAAAGAATATTTCCACAATGGTAACAGTTGAAGCATGTCATTCTTTCCCATTGCTTAGTCTTGTTGTTTGGAGTGTGGTTTAGTGCTTCTTTCTGCAAGTCTTGCCTCTTTTTCTTTTCTTTTTGCTTTGTTGAACAAAACTTTGGGATGTTCTCTGATAGGAAGATGTGATTGTGTTAGCGTCTTAATGAATTAATTGTTGTAGCATAAGTTTAAATGTGTAGATAAAAGTTAGATAAATTCGTGCTCCTTGTCTTTGCCTTTGAGATAGGGAGCAATAAATTTTAGAAAGGGGGTGATAGCCTTGTGGTTTAACTGGAATGATAATACCGTCCTTGTTTACTTGATTGATAATTAATAGTTAAAGTATACTCTTGTAATATAATGTTAGTGCACCAACAGTGATGGTATTTGTTGTTCCTCTTATTAAACATAAAACTATATTATTTTAGATGCACTTTCCTCCTTTGTGCCCTCTGGATCATCGTGTTCCCTTCCTTTCTCGGTTCCTCCAGTGATGCCCAACATTAACAATTAAGATGGAAGGAGAAAGAAAACAAGTAAAGTAACAGAGCAAAGTTGGCGATTGATTGTGCATTACTTGGTGGAGTTTGATTTTGACATATTTTGTAACGTATAGTTCCTACTTCCTAGTACTTATATAAGAAGTGAGTCCATAATTCTGGTCAAAGAAATCTTATATATCTTTCCTTACTATTAATTAAAATACAAATCTAAGGCTAGAATCTGAATGTGCTTTTGGGGGATGCTTCCAGCATCTGGGGTTAGCATTTAAATTTGATAGCAAAAACTGTAAGGAAAACAATGTTTGGTGGAATGATAAAATTTTCCACTTAATATTGGTTGCGTTTTTGGGCACAAGTTTTCTGCAAGCGGGTGACTATGAAGATGACTAGTAAGAGAGAGACTTATTTTGAAAAAGAGAAACTCTTTAATATGTGGATCTATAAGAGGCTGAAGAAACCCATCTACGTGGAGGGGGAGAGGGAGGGGGAGGGGGGAGGGATATTAGGTTTAAGATCTATGGAGTTACTAGATACATGATCATTGCACGATCCGTGTCTCCTTTTAGTTTGACCAAGATGCTTTATTCTTTCATGTCACTTGCTCATTTTCTAAAAATGACATCTGCATCAAGTACATCAATCTTTCTTTCTTCCTTAGCTTTCTGTCATGAGAATTTCTCGCTATCAATATATTGTCAGTTCCAGGGAACATTGTCTAATGCTCTTTTATTTTAACCCCTATTGCTGATAAGCACCTTTGAGCTTTAACGTGTCTGCTAGCAGATGCTATCTTGCTAATGAAATTGGTCACTTTATCTGCATAACAACTGTCTCCTTTTTGGATCTTTAGCTTGCACGACTTTTTCCCTGGGGTACCTGCTACCTCCCACCAACATAGAACCCGTTTAACTCTGTCCATCAAGACTTGGCCCGATGGGAAGAAATTACCTAGTCTTTTTGCCTCCATTGGGATTTGAGCTTGAAACCTCATGATTTCAAACCCACTTCATTGATCACCGGGTCATTTCATTATTGCAGAATTGTAATCCAAGTTCAATAGCAATAAGTCATTTATAGTGAGCTCTTTCTGCATGCATTACTTCAAGGACTGTAGGAAACTGTTAACTATTGGGAGATGACTGGGATTACAGGTAAGGAGGTGATATCTCTTAGTTTCCATGTGGTTACTTAGTCTCCATATCTCTTAGTCTTGGTTCATAGCCCACTGCTGCGAGATAATCTAAGAAAGGGCCCTCATAGCTAAAGCAGCAAATTTTGCAGTGTATGAATAAAAGCTCAGCATCTTCATTTTCACAGAAGTAGCATTGGCTGTAGAGGGACAATCCTGCTTTCTGTAGTTTTTTTCCCCTTTATGTTAGGCATGCATGAATTATGATCGGCAAATTGTAGTGCTGAATTCATTTGCGAGCTGAATCCTAATTGCAGACTTTGGTTCTGAATTTTGCTTACCTGCATTTGCAAATACTCCTTGGTTTGTTACTTCTTGAAATTGAACTTGCCAAAGTTTCCCCGTGGTGCACATGTATATGAATGAAGGTTGGGTTGATGAAGCCCGTCATGTGTCTATGTCTAAGGATGTGTTAATCCTCTAATATAGAACTTTGACTGGTATGTCTGGTAGCTATCCCTTCTCATTTTTCCTTCTTGAATGTCTTTCTACATCCTATAATGGAGAGTGGAGACAAGTACACACACTTAAATTTTCTTTACTTTATTTGTATTCATGTTTGACTTAGTGTTGTAGTATCTGATTATTATTTATGTTTTGATACATCATTTCACTTCTTGTAGCCACTGATGCACTTGATTTCTTTGGACTAACAGGTTGGAGCAAAAGATCACCAGCGTTTCCAAGCATCTTATGCGATTTTGCTGAAGGCCCGCTTGACTGCACTAAAAAAGAGGGAGAGAAAGGACAAGAGAAAGGCTGCTGATTCTGACAAAAAGTTGGAGAAGTCAAAGAAGAAATCAGCTGCTCAAAAGGCCTCTACATGAACTTTAGTCCTTGGTTTATTCCCCCACTTTTGTTTCTAGGATAGAGTTGTCGGATTTGACTCCCATTTGGGATGACAAGTCTGAAACTGCATTATAACTCCAACTGCATAGAATGATGAGAGGAGATGTTTTTACTCAATTTTTTCACTTCTAAATTAGTGAAGCTTTCGAAGAGCTTGTTGGTATTATGGAACTTTGAAGGGATTTTGTCATAAACTTGATTTTTAGTTCGTTGAAGAACAGCTGTGGCAATCTTAGAGTAGAGTGGACCAAATTAGACTAGTTACCTACTTCAATGCCATCTTGTAGTTTGTTTGGTTGCAGCTATACATACTTTTTGGTTGTCAGAACCTAACATGAGATTGTGTAGTTCTTTTTATTCTACCTTTTTTTTTTGGTTGCCTTTTTCATAAGTTCCAGAACCAGTAAGTCATGAAATAGGCACTCTATTTGGCGGTTATCTGGATTAAAACTTATTTTTATGTTATTTGTATTGGTTTAGTTGGGTGTTAATAACATTTAATCTTTTGTGCTATTTGTATAAAGATCCCGCTACGAAATTCAAGCCCAACAGCTAATAGGGGGTAGAGTTGAGCCAGATTTATGGGTCAAGCCTATTCTGAACCATGAACATTGGTTGGTCTAATTGGCTTGTAAATGTCTGTGCTACCGAAGAAAAGAGAACTCAAGTAGTATCGTCTTTCATTCATAGTGAAATAACCCTTTTCATTTGATTGACATTTTTCCTTGTGTAGCCATTATTCAGACATTTCAGATTCTCCTAACAAGAGGAATTATTCCCAGTCTCCACACCAAGTTGGTGACAATACTCAGTGTAATAATCAATCCTTCTAGCAACAGCCGGAGGATTGCCACCATCACACTCAAACGGGCCATAAGTTGCTCGAATCGTCGCCCCAAAACCTTGGCCAGAAGTTATGAGAGAGTGGCAATTGCTCATCCAGTACCACAAGGCTGTCTTGAATGATATAATGCTGTCCCTAGCCATGATATCAGGGTCGTTTAGGCCATCGAATCCGATGTCCTTTCCCGCTGGTCCATAGTTGAAATTCCATGACAATTGGATCGGTCCTCGGCCATAATATTTCTTGCCAGGAACACAAGGGTACTCTATGTTTAGCTGATCACAGTAGTCCCTGGTTGGTCCATTTATCTCACTTATGTAGCACATGTCTGCATTGCAAAAAAAAAAAAAAAAAAAAAAGAAGAAAAAACTATGTTGTTAGTTGAGTAAAGTTAAAGCCCACGACAAATGTGAAATCAGACTATGCCTGGGAAAAAACAAAACAGAAATAGCCAGATTTACAACTAGTAATTGAGAAATAGTCTGAGTTTCAAAAGTAATCGAAATTTAACCGTTTTTTCATGTAAAGATAAAATCGGAACAAAAACACCCTTAAAAATCCGGAAAGTTCGGATTTTTTTACATATGAGATTCCACCATAATGTGCTGGAATTTCATATTGTGTTGGAGTTCCAACATAATATACTGAAAGTTTAAATGCTGGAGCTCCATAATCCAGCATATTATGCTGCAACTTACAGTGTGCTGGAGTTCCAACATAATATGCTGGAAGTTTATACGCAGGAGCTGCATAATCCAGCATATTATGCTAAAACTTTCCGTGTTTCAGCAAAACAATGACTATTTTTTAATGACTTTGCAAACGCTGGCTATTTTCGATTATTAATTCGAAAACTGGCTAGCCCGTGCTATTTTGACAACTATGGCATCAGAGAGTTGTAAGGAAAATGACTTACGTCCAGTCTCGTGAGTGACATGAGCAAAGAAAGCAGCAATCTCACGCTTAGTATCATTAGAAGAACCAACAGTTCCAAAACGAGGATAAGACTTGAGAGCTTCAAGAAAGGCAGATCTTGTGTAAAAACCTTTGCCATCACAGCTAGAAGCAGCTTGATTAGCAATTCCATTGAAAAATGCTTCAGAAACAATTTCAGAAACTGGATAAGCTGATCCATTGCTTATTAGTGAACCATAACAAGGTCCTCCTTGGCAGCCTTTTCCACAATAATCATTTCCAGTGCCACAATAACCCCATTTGCTGCAGCATAAGCCTTCTGCACACCCACATTTCTGAGCTGAGATCCATTTTGGAATTACAATTATAGCTATAGTACAAATAAAAATGAAGTATTTTCTTGAAGAAAAATTATTAATCATTTTTACTTCTTTTGTTTTATCTTTAAAAGAGGTTGAATATGGAGGAAAGACTGAGAAGATAGAAGTATTTATAGAACCAAAATATGAGCCAGTAGTGTTAAAAATTGTTCAAAATTCAGCAATTTTAGTGTGAACTTTGGGTGTAGGTTGACTTTTGACTGATTTGAGTATAGCAATTTATTAAGAAGGATATCGTTATGTCATAAGATCCTTGCTTATTCATGCATTACTGATTAAAAACTCCTTGAGGCTTTTGGTAAATGTAAAAACCTCCCTTCAATAATCTTTTCAATATGGGAGTGTGTAGATGACTTAATGTTCCTGCCTTTAAATAAATGATAGCCACTCTTTTATAACGGTGTAATCTACTTTAGATATAATAAAAAATACATAGTGGAGATTCCATGATAGATTAATTAATTTAATTTTTCCTTAATTTCTGCCGAGATTCTCTCCCCAAGTGCGGCTACAACGGCTCTTGTCTCTTAGCTCGATCTTGGTCGATGTTGACTCGGGCTCGGTATTGACTTGGGCTCGGGTCTTGAGTTCGATGACGCCACTTCACATCATAGTTCGATTTGGACTCGAGTTCGATAATGACTTCGAGCTCGGTATTGATCGGTTCCTGAATCTTGAGCTTGGTAATCTGGCTTCGGATCTCATCTCGGTATTATGAAAATGACCATCGGTCCATCATGTTACAATCTTGATTAATCACATGAAAGACAAAATCGGTTTTGACCGTATACAAATTCAATAAGCAATAATTATAGACGAATTTGATAAGCTCTCGTTAAGAATAAAACTTGTAATAAAAGCAACAATTATTATGTACATAAAATTCCAAAAGTTCTACAATATGCTTTTTACATTTCTTTTTATGCAAATTTTATTATTACGTATCAGAATTCAACACAACGATACTCTTTTAATGCTAAATACTATTTTAGTCACTGTTCGTCTTTAAAAGTCTTAATTCTAATTTTATTGAATGTCTTCGAAGGGACTTCGTCTCTAAGAGTACGTTCTCAAAACAAATAAACTATGATTTCCAATTATAAAATTCATGTGCTATTTTGATATGCAAAATCAAATATTTTAGTACGTTTGTATAGTTTCTACTTTCTAGGTTAACTAGTTAAATTGACATTCGATACGTGTGAAGTACCTCCGAAATTTGGACGAGGGTGGGTAGTAATAGATAAAATAGGGCCGTGATTGCTTTAGGAGGCCAAGGAATGTAAAATTTACTAGTGACCTGCCTTCTACCTAAATTGTTTCTTATTATAACTTTTATTCAATACTCATATCTTAAACGAAGACAAATATTTAATTTAAGATAAAAGTATATTTAGAAATTTTATGAGAAATTTTGCCGGTTTTCCTTTCGTATAGACTTTATTTATATTATGTCAACATTTTTTTCATTGGACGGAGAAATAATGCATGTCCTTTTCTAGCACGCACAAAGGTCACAGTTCGCACTTCGCATAGCTTTATTAGCCGCCACCAAAGGATTTTACTTTTTTCTATAAGAAATCAATTGATATCCAACATTCAAAATTCCGACTTATTTCAGATATGTATTTGCTATTTGGTAAGTTCACTACAGAAAAACGTTTGATTAAATATTCTTTAACGTTTGATTAAATATTTTTTCTTTATTTTTGAGGTTCGATCAATAATCTTATACACTTCTGGGTGATATAAAGAATAAAAAAATTAACGTTTAGCCCACGACTGAAACTAGTTACATTTGGTAGTCGCAAAAGCGTATAAATTTGCATATTTTTGTGATGAAATACAAATATATATATATATATATATATATATATATATATATATATATATATATATATATATATATTTTTTTTTTTTTTTTTTTAGTTTGAAAGCACTATAAAGTGTTATTTTTGTTAAAACAAACTATTGCTTTATGTTGGCCCCATAAATGATTTCAGACAATTCTATGATACTTGCTGAGAAGTCCAGTCAAGCCCACTAAGTTCTTTTTATCCTGAAATTAGCACGGTGTGACTACCAAACAGTTTGTTTGGCCGGTTGTTATGTATCGTTTCATAATGTATCATATAATATTGTATTGTATTATATTTTATCGTTTTAATGTATACAATATTTGGATAGATTGTATTGTTTGCCGTTGTTTTATGATTTCATGCACCAACAATATGAAAAATAAACTTGCTATATTATAAAGAAAAAGTAAGGTACGAGGTAATATTATTATATAAAAAGGTAGGGTAAAAGATAAAATATGATTATTTAATAATAAAAAGGGAAATATGAGACGAAAAAAATAAGGGAACGACGCGACCACATCAAATCGGTCGTTTCAATAAAGTGATACTTTTCGCCGTTACTCAACGACGGATTTAAACAATATGATACAATAAAAATTAAGTAACAATCAAAACAAATATTGTATTTAAAGTAACAATACAATATATACAATACAACAGGAAACAACCATCCAAACAAGCTGTAAGGGCATCTCCAACCTTAAGCACTGTTTTTTATACCAAAATGGTGTAAACACCAATATGGTGGAAATTAACTCCAACCCATTACACTATTTTTTACACCAAAAAAGAATATCCCTTTTATATTCTTCTCTGTTCTATATTATATTATTAAATTTATTTTTTTATTTCATAAAATAAATTCTTTCTTTGTTTCCTTTTTACATATTCATCCTATATAATTCATATTCATTTCTTATATAACTATTTAATATAAAATTATTTTATATCATAAATTTTTAAATAATATAAATTTTAAGTAAATATTGTACATTATACATATTAATGGATAATTCAAATAAAAGTGAAATGATATGATATAATTAAATAAATATTACATTATGGTAAAATTTAGTTTATTTTCTACATAAATATTTAACTTTTAGGATTAGTATGTTGCTCCCATAAATGCTCTATTAATGTATTACGAAGTACAAAATAAGCATCTATTGTGAATTTATTCGACAAGAACAAAAACAACGAATAATGGATAAAAAAGACAATAATTTCAACAGTCACAACCACACCAATCCTCTGCCCATACACTCAATATTTTAATGATATTGGTGGATCTGGAAGCGTCCTATCAGAGTACTAAATTATTGTTATAATTTTCTCATCCCATAATATTTTTAGTTTTAATCTGTGTCAGTCGCTACTGTATTAAATATTTATTTTTATGTTATTTAATGAACATTGTGCTATTTATTAACAAAATATTATATTTTATATTGCACTTTTTATTTTTTTGATGGTTATATTTTCTTATACGATTATAACTTATAATAAAATTAACTTATAATTTTGTATAAAAAATAATATATAAGAAAATATAAAAATTATACATCAAAATAAAGATGTAAAATTAATATTATAAAGATATTACATAAAAAGGATAAGTAATTACAAAATTTATAGTAATATGTTAAATTACATAAAAAGGATAAGTAATTACAAAATTTATAGTAATATGTTAAATTAAAAGTGTTATATAATAATAAATAATAATAAAATATTGATGAATAGTAATGGTGTTGATGAATAGTGTTATACCAAATTTGGTGTAACACTATTCACACACCAAAATGGTGTAAAAGATGCTATTAAGTTGGAGCACCAAAACACCAAATCTTACACCAAAATAGCATTTGACGTAAAAATTGGTGCAGGGTTGGTGATTTTGGCGGAATGACCCCATTTTTTATAGTCTTAGCAAAATATCCCCCATTGTTTACTTGTATACCATAGTTCTTTAATTTTTAAAGTTTGAAATTCTTGTTTTGTAGTAGAAAATAAAAGTTAATTTTTGATTATTGTTAAAATCGTTTGAATATTGATAATTTGTGCTTAATTTTCAGTTTAAATACATATTTTGGTGATTTACTGTAAAAATCTCAAAACTCCATTGTTGGACCTTAGAAAGTGTTGAAGAAGATAAAGTGAATCTTTTGATTTTGTGTTATTCGACTAAATTGGTGATTGGTAATATTTTGTGTTAGTATTTGGAAGCTTTGTTGTGATGATCCGATATGTCATTTTGAGTTCTAGCTCTTATTTCAGTGTTTTGAGACCTCGATTAGCTCCATTCACTATTTCTCGATTTGCGTGCGCAATCCGTCTCTTTTACCAGAAAATTTTTATGTAAAAAATTGAAAAAAATATGAATTTTAGCTTTAAAAATGACTTGAGTTGACTACGATCAATATTTTATGTAAACGACCCCGAATTAGTATTTTAAAGATCACGGTGGGTTCGCATCGTTATGTTGGGCTTGGGCGTATGCCCGAAATATAATTCAGAAGTCCCTAACTTGATTTGACTTGATTTGTTAAAAATCGTAGGTTGACTTTATTGCTACCGGGTTCGCATTTCGGTTCCGAAATTTGGTATATGTTCATTTTACTATTTAAAACTTGTCTGCCAAATTTGGTGCAAAACAGAGTTGATTTGATATGATTCAGACGCTCGGTTGTAAATTTGGAAGTTCTTGAGTTTCTTTGAAAGTCTCATGCATTTTGACGTCCGATTCATAGTTTTAGGTGTTATTTTGGTATTTGATCGCACGAGCGAATTCGTATGATGTTAACACACTTGTGTGCATGTTTGGTATGGAGCCCGAGGGGTTCTGATGAGTTTCGGATAGGCTACGAGTCATTTTTGGACTTAGGAAATAGCTAGTTTCAGTTGTATATGGTGTCTGAGGCCTTGTGCTTCGCGATTGCGAAAGTACTCTCGCGAACACAGAGAACCGATCGCGAACGCAAAGCAATGAGTGGATTACCCTTAGCGAACGAGACCGTTCACACACGAACTTGATGGGTTAAGGGGGATTCTGGGGGAGGCAGGTGGTTACTCTATGATCCATGCCCAATCCTTACTTTAATAATGAGTGAAAACGGTCGTTGGAAGAATAGTACCTAACAATGAGTCAGGGTCAATTTTCTCAGGAGTTAAGTGTGGGTGTTAAAGTGTACACTTGATGAGTGTAGAAGAAATAACAGAAATACGCTTCCAAACAAGATGGTTTTGTAATTTACTTTTACGATCTATGCTAACAGTGATTAACTAGAGAGAAAAAACTATAGATTGATTAATTATTTTTTTTAAAAAAAAAAATAGGTAAAAGGCCTAGTGATGTAACCTCCACCTAGGTGTTAGCCTAATGGGTCAATTACGTTAACACTTAATTTAGTGATCGTGGTGTATTATAGCTCTCAACTCTAAGTTACCCACTCAATACCTCTCGGTCATAGAGTGATTTTGCCCAATTTGACTTTCTCAAGCCCAAATGGGTATCAAATCAAATAGTTGATATGAGCTCAAGTCGGGTTTTCTCTATCTCTATTTCAAACCCTTTAATTAGGTTAGTCAAAACCTTAACTAGCCCAATTTCTTATTAACCAAGTTTTCCTAGACTAGATCCCTCTTTCTCAAGTAAAGACCAAGTCAAAAAGGCATGAATCAATGTTTGCAACCATTAATTCTAGAATTAAAGCATGAACAAGGCTAAATAACAAACACCCAATCATAAAGCATTAGATTAATTACCCATAAGGTTTACACACTAGGGTTGTGTCACAACCCTAGAAAATATCTAGCTACTCATAATAGAAATAGAAGAAAATAAAGAAGAGACATTAATTAAAGCCATAATAACAAATTAAAATATAACCTAGGCCTCACATCGATTGTTCTGTCCACTGAACTCATCAATCAACCTTGACCTTGACTTAAACTAATGTGTTTTTAACCCAAATTGGTCACAAATTATCAAAAGTGGTGAACTACAATGGCTACAGCTAAAAAACTAATTCTCGTTTATGTATATTGACCCAAAATTTGCTGACAAAAATGCCCTTCGGGCGGATCGGGGCCTACAATTCCATGTGCGGTCTGCACTTCTCTTGGCTATGCAGGTTGAAGACTTTGGCGGCCGCGCAATTTGGTCTAAGGCCGCACTTCAAATTTTGTGGTTGCTTTTTTCCTTCTGCGACTGCACTCTTGGCAAGGCTTCATACTTGGTCGTTTTGCAAACTCTCTGAACTTTTTGAATTCTTGTGAGTACGACCATAGAATTTGTGCGGTCCGCACTTTACTTCAATCATCATCTGAGTATCAACATCAGTTCTACGGCCGCATAGAGAATTCTGTGGTCCGCGCTTTCTTCCGCGGCCGCATAATTACTTCTGCAGACCACACTTTTGGCCTGCCGCGCTCCTTCTTACCTTATGAGCCGAAACACTCCTTTTTAAGTTAGATTTCTTTATTCAAGTCCAATTCTTCAACATTCTTGTAATTTGAACAATTTTATTAGTTTTGGAAACAGAAATCAACACTTTCGGACTAAAACTAAAGCAAGAAGGTACTAATAAGTGGTTGAAATCCACACTTATCAACTCCTTCAAACTTAAGTCTTTGCTTGTCCTCAAGCTAATAGATTAGTTCCCACCTTCTCAGAGTGAAAGGTCATTTCAGAGAGTCAATGGTAAACCAATCATACTCAGTTGGGACCAACAATTACCCACACTACTCATGCATTATCAACAATGTGACAAATCACATATTATGCACATATAATTCTAATGTGACATTTGAGCTTCAAGAATTGACTTTACTCATCAAGGAATCTTGTTCTATCATGTAGATCATGGTAGACTCCAAACTCTTCCTTCTCTACCTTCCATTTGCCAAGCTCACTTTAAGAGTTAGCACTCAATCTTTAAATTGATGAAAGGTTCACTCTTCTCTCACAAACGAATGTTCCAAGTAAGGCTTCAAATACCATAGGCTTTCCCCTCATGTAGATCACCACTAATGTAAGCTTACTCGGTTCAAAATCAAGTAGGACTTTTTTCGGGTTGTAATGAAGGTTTTGGATTGGGGTAGGATATCGTATGGGTAAATGGTTACACCGTTCCTTAAGCATTCCACATTTTCGTTTCTTGGCTCATGTTTACCAACTCTTAGAGGCATTCTTTTTTATTTTCTTTCTTGAGGGCTAGAGAGACTTGACATCACTCTTTCTTATTCATTTCATTCTTTTTTCTCCCTTGATTCTAATACTAGAGACAATTACCCCTATTTGATTTTATCAACCCTTCTTATTATTCTCTTTTTGGCATTTTCTTTTTTGTTCCTTTTCTTTTATTGCCTTATCTTTTCATAGAGATCATTTTTTTTCTCTTTTTGGTGCCTTGATACCTCTTTCAAATTTCTCAATTCTCCCCCCGCCCCCAAACTTATGCCTTAAGTCACTTATTTCACAAGAGTGTTAAGAAAGGTCAGGGTGCCAAGAGAGGATCACGACAAAATGGGTAAAGACTTATAACATGATTACCAAATGAGAAAGGCTAAAGGCTCAAAGGGGATTGATTGGGGATAAAATCATTGGTTGGCAATAGAAAGCTCAAACGGACTAAGGAAAGCCTACAATTATTTTCCAAACCAAGCAAACTTAGGATTTCGCCTTGAAACATATTCGGGGCAAGTTCTAGACCATTCGCACAGATACTTGGACTAGCAACAAAAAATCACCTCACCCCCCATGCAACTAGACCGTAAAAGTGGATAGAGTCGAGAGTCTACAACAACCACAATCAAGTTAAAGATCACTATGGTCCAATAAGCCACTCAATGATTACCAAAGTCAACTCAAGAGTCTCAAAGTCACTAAATAGAGCTATTTTCTTTCAAAAACCTTGTTTCAAACCATAAGCACGTATTTAACTGTGTTGGTACTAAATGAAGCATGAATAACTCCTTTTAGAGAATGACTTGATTATGGTTTTATTCATTGCTATTACTATTATTATTACCTAAACACAAAAATGAACTCATTCCCTTAAGAAGGTTGTCACACCATCCATCCTCGGGAAGAGTCACCAGGTTCACACGAAACTACCTTTGGAAAGAATCGTGACATTAAAAAAACCAAAGGCTTATTATCTACACTACTAAGAAAAACATAAAAATAAGCTACTAACATAAAAAGAAGTTACTAACAGAATAGAAACCAAGTAGAAAATTAAAGAAGCTAATGAGAGCAATAACTAACTAAAGATAGATAAACTAAAAATAAGAAGAGAAACAGAATCATCCAATTATTACAATCCGAATGTATCCAAATGTGTCAATTAAATAAACTCCACCCCCGAATAACAGTAAGCATTGTCCCCAATGCTTAATAAAATAAGAGTGAAATGAGAGAGAGCGAAGAAAAATCCCTAAGCATCCTTGGACATCTTAGTGTCCCCAGCAGCATCATCTCATGTTGGTTCTGCTAATTGTATCTCATCATCATCATATTTGGGAGTGGCAGGAGTAGAAAACATCGCACACACTACTTCAGCTCAGAAGTACTTTGAGATGAAGAGGCCTCATCCATGGGCTCAGATCGCCCTTGTGGCCTAGACTGTGCAACTGACTGCTCCCCTAGAACGGACACGGAGTTGCCCTCAGAAGCTTCCCTAGATGGAACATAAGAGCTAGACTCTGAGAAGTCTACACCCCTCCCTCTACCTGCTGTGGCCTTCTTCATGATAGTTTTGGGTTGGTTAAGGGGCAAGGTACCTCTACCTCGACCCCTAGAAGAGTCACCTCTGCCTTTTGTAGTTTCGTCGCGGCCTCGCGATCGAACCATTATCTATATCAAAGCAAAGAGGATTGTTAGTTGCAAGTCATCATTCAACAAAGTCAAGAATTATGTAGGCAAGGGAGAACATTGTGGACACAATGAGGTCACTGCAGAAATAACATGCTACAGGAAAGGGAACTGTAATCTGAACATGTATTATCAACTACCCAGTACAAATCTACCCCACATGGACACATGGATGAACTCTTATAGCAGATGACCTAAAACGAAATTAAAAATTTCAAAAATTAAACTACCACAAAGATTAACATGAAATAAAACATACCAGATTGAGTGAGTGCACAATGTGTGGGAGCAAAGGTAGGTGTATGTGGTGGGCAGTTAAAATCTCTCAGTAAAAAACTTGCAGAGCAACAGTGATTGTGAAGTAAAATGAACTCAAAAGTTATATTTATACTAAGAGTCATAAGAGGGAAAAAGATAGAGTGCGGCCGCACAACTCCAAGTGCGGTCCGCACTCTTTCACCTTGGCCTGACTTCTCTGAATCCTCATGTGCGGTCTGTACATTTTTGAGTGTGGTCGCACAATTGTTCTTGCGGTCGCAGATTTGCCTCGCACTGATAGACTCAAACTTCAGAGAGTTTACATTTTGACATTTTGGCAAGCCTCCAATTGTGTGGTCCGCATGTGAAATGTGCGGCCATACAAGCACCTCTGCTGTGGCACATGAACTTCTGCGGTCCGCACAATTAAAGTGCGGTCCGTAGTTCCTTCAACACTTAGCTATTTGTTTTCGTCCACCCTTCTTGCATTTGCATGTAACACTCAATCTTGTAGCGCACTTCAAATCAAGTTAACACAACAAATAACATCTAACTATAAAAGAAAAAGGAAAAGAACATGGATTTCCTCCCTAGAAGCGCATGATTTAATGACGCGGCACGACGCAATGTCAAAGCATCCTCAAATGAAGTAAATGGCCACCACCACGTGGCTATCTCCAACCTTGCCCAAGTAGTGCTCTACCCGGTGACCATTGACTCGGAATACTTCATTGTTCTTGTTCTTCAAGTCTAATGCACCGAAAGGTGTCACACCAATGATTTCAAATAGACCACTCCACTTGGATTTTAGCTTCCCGGGAAACATCCTCAACCTTGAGTTGAACAACAATACAAGATCGCCCACCTTAAACTCTTTGTTCCACATGTATTTGTCATGAAGATATTTTATCTTTTCTTTGTACAAGGGCCAACTTGCATATGCATGGTACCAGAACTCATCCAATTCATTCAAGTGTGCAACTCACAAGTTAGCGGCTACATCCCAATCAAGATTCAAATTTTTTAGAGCCTACATTTCTTTGTGCTTTAATTCCACCGGAAGATGATAATATTTTCCGAACACTAACCGGTATGGAGATATTCTGATAGGTGTTTTGTAAGCCGTACGATAAGCCCATAACGCATCATCAAGATTCTTGGACCAATCCGTCCGATTAGCATTCACCGTTTTAGACAAGATACTCTTTATCTCCCGGCTAGAGACTTCCACTTGCCCACTAGCTTGTGGGTGATAACACCATACTTGATAAGTAAAGTGTCAAAAGCTTTGTTGCAAAAGTGTGACCCCCCATCGCTTATGATTGCACGTGGATACCAAATCTTGTAAAAATATTCTTCTTCAAGAAAGTCACTGCACTTCTCGCCTCATTGTTGGGTAAGGTGATGACCTCAACCCATTTGGACACATAATCCACCGCGACCAAGATGTAAGTGTTTTCACAAGAGTTCGCAAAAGGTCCCACAAAGTCAATGGCCCAAACATCAAAAATATCAATCTACAAGATGGTTGTGAGAGGTATTTTATTTTTCTTTGAGATTCCACCGACCCGTTGACATTCATCACATATTTTCACCAAACCACTAGCATCCTTATAAAGAGTAAGCCAGTAGAAACCACAATCAGGAACTTTGGCCGCCGTTCTTTCTCTACCATGATGACCACCATATAGTGAAGAATGACAAGACCCAAGAATATCATCTTGCTCTTCTTCCGGTACACACCTTCTAATCACCCCATCCATACGAATTCGGAAAAGGTATGGTTCATCCCAATAACAATCTTGACAATCTATTTTGAGCTTCTTCCACTCACAAGAAAATTTGCCAAGTCCGCAAACCATTCCACCTCTTTCATTAAAATTGCCAAGTTTGCTCATCGGTAAATGAGTCATTGATTTCAAAGCCGTCATTCGGCCTCCCCTCCTCCTCCAAATGAGACAAGTGGCCTGCCACTTGGTTTTCATTACCTTTCCTATCTTAGATATCAATATCAAATTCTTGCAACAAGAGTACCCATCTCATCAACCGGGCTTTGGAATCCTTTTTGCTCATAAGATAGCAAAACACCGCATGGTTCGTATGGATAACAACTTTGGCACCCATCAAATATTGGCGGAACTTCTCAATTGCAAACACTATAGCAAAGATCTCTTTCTTCGTAACAGTATAGTTGACGTGGGCACTATTCATTGTCTTACTAGCATAGTAGACCAGATAGAAGATTTTGTTGATACGTTTCCCCAAAACATCACCAACCGCTATGTCACTTGCATTACACATGAGTTCAAAAGGCACACTCCAATTTAGAGCGGTAGTAATAGGAGTAGTTATCAACTTGAGATTCAATAGTTCAAAAGCCCTCATGCAATCATCATTGAAATTGAACTTGGCATCCTTCTCAAGGAGCTTACTCAATGGATTCACCACTTTAGAGATATCCTTGATAAAGCGCTAGAAATACGCATGGCCAAGAAAATGCCACACACACTTCACGAAGTTGGGGATGGAAGCTTAGAAATCACCTCAATATTTTCCTCTTCAACTTCAATGCTATTCCTTGAGATTTTATGGCCAAGGACAATACCTTCCTCAACCATGAAATGGCATTTCTCCCAATTGATCACCAAGTTGGTTTCTTCACATCTACCCAACACTTTATTCAAATTTTCAAGATAATCATCAAAAGAGTCGCCAACCACCAAGAAGTCATCCATGAAAATTTCAAGGTAGTCCTCCACCATGTCCGTGAAAATAACTATCATACATTGTTGAAAAGTCGCTGGTGCATTGTACGAATCAAATGGCATCCTCTTGAAAGCAAAAGTACCATAGGGACAATTAAATGTTATTTTCTCTTGACCTTCTGGAGAAATGAGAATTTGGTTGTAGCCCGTGTACCCATCAAGAAAGCAATAGAAAGTACGACTGGCCAATCTATCGACCATTTGATCTAAGAAAGGAAGTGGAAAGTGATCCTTCTTTGTAACTTTGTTTAGCTTGCGATAAATCATACAAATCCTCTAACCGCTCACCTTTCTTGTAGGAATCAACTAGTTCTTATCATTGGTAACCACCGTCATGCCCCCCCCTTTTGACACACATTGAACGAGATAGGTCCATGAACTATCAGAGATAGGGTAGACAACCCCGACATCCAACCACTTGATAATCTCCTTCTTGACAACTTCTTGCATAGACTCATTGAGTCTTCTTTGATGTTCAATTGACATTTTATCACCATCCTCCAACTTGATCTTATGCATGCAAAAGGAGGGGCTTATACCCCGAATATCCGCCTAAGTCCACCCAATAGCCTTTTCCTCTTTTGCAACACCGCCAATGTGGAATCAACCTACACGTTAGTTAAACAAGAGGAAAGAATAACCGGTAAAGTAGAACAAGGGCCAAGAAATTCATATCGAAAGTGTGGAGGCAATGGCTTCAACTCCAAAGTAGGTGGCTCTTCAATATAAGGCTTTGTTGGAGGAGTCTTGTTATTTTCAAGATTCAAGGATAATTTCCAGGGTGCATAGTTGTATGACCCCATTCCCTGCAAAGAGTTCACGCATTCCATGAAACCATCCATTTCGTCATCATCAAATTTAGCAAAACGGCCTCCAATATATCACCAACATTGATAGTTGTATTTGTTTCATCAACAATAACATTAGTCACTAAGTCCACAAAAGAACACACCTCATTGCTATTTGGTTGCCGTATGGACTTACACACATGGAATACCACTTTTTTATCACCAACCCAGAAAGTGAGTTCTCCGACTTATACATCACAAAGATCCTTATCCGTAACAAGGAAAGGTCTCCCAAGAATGATCGACACTTCATAATCAACTTCACAATCTAGAATAACAAAGTCTGCCGGAAGAATAAATTAATCAACCCTGACCAAAATATCTTCATTCACACCCAACGGCCTCTTCATGGTATGATCGACCATTTGCAATCTCATAGAAGTGGGTCTTGGTTGCCCGATCCCCAAAGTTTTGAAAATCGAATAGGGCATCAAATTTATACTTGCCCCAAAATCACAAGGGGCTTTTGCAAACTCGACACTCCTAATTGTACAAGGAATCGTGAAGGCACCGGGATCTTTTTGCACTACCGATGGAGGTGGAGGCTTAGGCAATGGTGCCTTTGCCTTTTGCACTACCGGTTCCGGTATGTCAATGATGTGTTACCTAGACTGGTTCACCTCCTCTTGAGTCTCTTCAACACTATCATCAATATTAATCTGAACTTCCTCATTTGCTTGAACAATATTTTTGGGGATCTCTTCTTCTTGCAACACTTGGTCATCATCGACAAGTCGCCTTCACTTGAGGTGGGTGCATTTCTGTCTCTTTCACTTCTTGTGATAATCGCCATAGCATGCCTCATATTGTTACCCCCTTTGGGTTCACCACCATGTCACCTGGTAGTGCACCCTTAGGATGAGAATTTAGAGCTTGAGAGATTTGACCCATTTGAACTTCTAGATTTAGGATTGATGTGTTGTGTGAGACAAGTTGGGCATCCGATTTGGCATTCTTTTCCATCATTTGCTTGAAAATATTCTCAATATGTACCATCACATTGTTTGAAGAACTTGAATCATGGGAAGTATAAGTAGGTGGGTTGCTCGGTTCTTGATACATTGGGGGCCTTTGAAAACCTGACCCCCGATTGCCTTGATTGTTTCTCCAACAAACTTGATTGTTGCTTCCCCAATTTCCTCGGTTGTTACTCCAATTTTCTTGATTATTGTTATTATGCCAATTCCCTTGATTATTAGAATTTCAATTGCCATGGTTATTTTGTGGTCACCATTGTTGTTGATTTGGGTCTTGGAAGTTGTTTCTTTGCCCTTGAAAATTGTTCACATATGCACTTACTCCTCTTGCTCACTATAAGAATCATCTTGATCAAAACCGCCATCCTCTTGAACATAATTCTCCACTCGGATTTCAATTTGTGGACCCTTGGTCCTCTTTTTATTCACCAAAATATTAACTCCCTCCATAGCATGAACTTGCTTAGGATCTTGCACTTGATTGAGTTGGGCCTTTTCTAGTTGAGTCATGGTATTTGTCAATTTGGTAATGGCTTGCCCATGGTCTTGCAACTTTTTGTGAAGGTGTATCATATTTGGATCACCTTATAGCACATTGGCTCGGGATTGCCAAGCCGATGACGTCTCTGCCATCTCGTCTAGAATGTCACACACCTCCACATAAGGCATATTCATGATGTTTCCACTAACTAATTGATTCAATACAAATTGGTTAGTTGTGTTAATCCCACGATAAAAGGTTTGTTTCAACACGTTTTCCATCATATCCTTGTTGGGACATTCCTTAACCATTATTCTATAGCGCTCCCAAATTTCGTGTAGTGGCTCATTCGGTTCTTGTTTGAATGCCAAGATATCATCCCGAAGTGTAGCCATGTGCCCGAGAGAGAAAAACTTAGCAATGAACTTGTCCACCAACTCATCTCAAGTGTGTATTGAATGGTTCGGCAAATGTTCCAACCAATCTAAAGCTTTCCCCCATAGAGAGAAGGGAAAAAGCCTTAGCCTCAATGCATCCTCTGAAATATTAGTTTGCTTGCTCCCCAAACATGTATCCACAAAGCCCTTCAAATGTTTGTAAGCATTTTGAGTTGGTGCACCGGTAAAGAAACCCCGTTGCTCAAGTAAAGTGATCATCACGTTAGTGATTTGAAAGTTACTTTCCCTAATACGGGGATGGACTATTGGACTAGCATAACCTTCGTTAGGCAATATCCGATGTGAGCCGCTTGAGGTGGATGTGGTGGAGGTGGTACAAGCACATTGTCTTGTGGTACCCGGCTCGCCGATTAGCTTATGGCACTCGAGTTACCTCATCGAGTTGTTCCTCTTCACCATCCAAGTCCCCCTGTCATGACCCAAAATCTAACCATGGTTGTGATGACGCCTATCGTGTTACAAGGCAAGCCTATTTCCCAAAATATTATTACTAAATCGATTATAAAAATTTAATAAAACAATACCAATATTTGAATTTCTCATAAACTAAATAAACTATAAATATAATATAGAAAACACGGAAACGAGCCCCAAACATCGGGGTGTAACTAAGTCATGAGCATCTAAAACTATGAACTAAGATATATAAGTTGTCTAACTGTCCAAAAGAAGAAATGACAAGAGGAGTAACAAGGTCCTGCGGACGCTAACAGCTACCTTGCAGTCTCCAAAGATAGTCGGCCCGAACTCAACGATCGCCGCCTTCTAACTCACCTGGATCTGCACATAAAGTTCAGGATGTAGTATGAGTACAACCGACTCAGTAGTAACAGAAATAACTAAGGAATTGAGCAGTAGTGCCGAGCTAAGCAGAATAATCCAATTATTATTTCCACAATTAAGTACAAACAGGAGTAGACAGGTAATTTCATAAATCAGTAAGACTACAAGGAAAATTAACAGGTAAATGCAGCAACAGCAAAAGTAAATGCAACCTCACAGCAATGTCACTCCATCACTCAGCACTCGCACTCAGCACTCAGCGCTCAACACTCTACGCTCACTGGGGGTGTGTACACAAGTTAGACTTTTGAATCACTCTATTTGACCTTATAATGAAGGAGATATGTAGGTTTTAATATTTACAAATAGTGCAGATATTTAAATACGAATTCAGTGGCAATGTCGTAATTAATCTGAAAAATCTAGCAACCCAATGTTTTAGTAAAATGACCATAAATTCCTCATACGATGCCCAAATTCGACGATTCTTTTTGCTATGGCTCCGTAATTACGATACGGATCTAATGCTTCAATCAAAACAGAAATCAGAGCTCATTTGCTTAATATGGTACCATTTATGCTGGAAGAAATGATGTCGAAACATAAGAAAAACGAGCACAACGCAGCCCAAACCTATCCAAAACTCACCCGAGACCCTCGGGACCACGTACGAACATACTAACAAGTCCCATAATAGAACACATACCAACTCAAGGCCTCAAATCATTCATAACAACATTTAAATGATGAAACGCGCCTCAAATCAAACTAAATGAATTTTCGAACTTTTGACTTCCAAAAACTAGCGCCGAAACATATTAAATCAACTCGGAATTAACTCAAATTATGCACACATGTCAAAAATAACACTACGAACCTACTCCAACTTCCAGAATTCCATTCCGACCCCGATGCCTAATTTTCCACTGCCGACCAAGCCTAATTCTACCACAGGCCTCCAAATTACATTCCGAACACACTCCTAAGTCTAAAATCACCCAATGAAGCTAACCAAATCATAAAAATCCCAATCCGAATTCGTTTACTCATAGGCCAACTTCCGGTTGACTTTTTCTAACTTAGCTTTCTAACTAAGAGTCTAAGTACCTCATTTCACTCCAAAACTACTCTGAACCCAAACTACCAATTCAAACCAACTCAACACAGCTGAACAACACATAAATAAGCAAAAATGGGGGAAACAAAGCTATAATTCTCGAAACGACCGATCGGGTCGTTATATCCTCCCCCTCTTAAACAAACGTTCATCCTCGAACGAGCTAAGGGTTGTTCTCAAAACCATCAAACCACCGCATAACCTTACCTTGCACATACCCGGGGGTGATCCCATGCCACCCCTACCCAATGTAGGTCCGATAACACAACATAAGTGAAATTTCTCAATTCAACCAAACCCACCAGCCTTGGAATCAAACGTTTTTTTTACTCATATGAAATTTCTTATAAAACATTTGAATCATGCAACCTACACACTGTAGAACTCATTACCTTATACACACCCAAAGAACTAATCATACCCATTACCTTGCCGATCCAACCTACTCCCAAGATATCCTATCTATCAGAGTCCCTTCTGAATTACCTTCAAATTGATACTTCGCCCCGCCATAACACCACAATCCTCAACCTAGACTCACCACACGAGACCCAAGCATAAAACCACACCGCCCTAAGGCTCATAAGCCACTGAATACTCTCTTAAATATCCCCAAATGTACCACAAGCACACGCTCACACAATCAATACCTCAGTGCTCAAGCTATAGTCAAACCCCGACCTAGAGTCCTCCAGACTGGCCCAACATCAACACATAGAAATCATATCTCGTACCTCATCCAGGGAATCACAAGACGTCGAGGCACAACTGATACTGAGCGCTCATGTGCGCATACGAATGCGTGGAAGGAATTCAAAGAGTTACACTTCAAGTTAAATCAATATCGGACGATAAGAATCAAAGAATGTGAAATTTCCTAAGGGTTCTGCAGCCTCTCGAAGATAAGTACAGACATCTCCGTACCGATCCACAAGACTCTACTAAACCTGCTCATGACTCGTGAGACCTATGTAACCTAGGCTCTGATACCAACTTGTCACGACCCAAAATCTAACCATGGTCGTGATGGTGCCTATCCTGTTACAAGGCAAGCCTATTTCCCAAAATATTACTACTAAATCGATTATAAGAATTTAATAAAATAATACCAACATTTAAATTTCTCATAAACTAAATCAACTCTAAATATAATATAGAAAATACGAAAACGAGCCCAAACATCGGGGTGTCACTAAGTCATGAGCATCTAAAACTATGAACTAAGATATATAAGCTGTTTAACTGTCCAAAAGAAGAAATGACAAGAGGAGTAACAAGGTCCTGCGGACGCTAACAGCTACCTTGCAGTCTCCAAAGATAGCCGGCCTGAACTCAACGACCGCCGCCTTCTAACTCACCTGGATCTACACATAAACTGCAGAGTGTAGTATTAGTACAACCGACTCAGTAGTAACAGAAATAACTAAGGAACTGAGCAGTAGTGACGATCTAAGCAGAATAATCCAATTATTATTTCCACAATTAAGTACAAACATGAGTAGACATGTAATTTCATAAATCAGTAAGACTACAAGGAAAATTAACAGGTAAATGCAGCAACAACAAAAGTAAATGCAATCTCACAGCAATGTCACTCTATCACTCAGCACTCGCACTCAGCACTCAACGCTCAACACTCTGCGCTCACTGGGGGTGTGTACAGACTCCGGAGGGGCTCCCAAAGCCCAAGTGCTAAGCACATACAACTCACGTGCCATCATATCAATACTTGAATCCGCACGGTCAACTCACGTACTACGCGGATAACTCACGCACTATGGTATCAATACCTGGACCTACACGATCAACTCATGCGCTACGCGGACAACTCACGTGCTATGGTATTAATATCCTCACAACCAGGCCCTCGGCCTCATTCAATCATGTACCTCACTAGCCTCAACACCATCAACAAATAAGGGAACACTTCCCACATCAAGTATCACAACATATTAGCAAATAATAGAGACTGAGGTAAACATGTACAATAATTTCTATGACTAAGTACAAATATTGTGAGCATGAATAAAGCCTAAGCATGATCTCTAACATGAAGACAGACAAGTTCAACAACAAGTAACTACGTAAACACAGATGATGGCCATGAGGCCTCACGGGACGGACCAAGTCTCATTCCCTCGAGGTATACACCCACACGTCCGTCACCTAGCATGGGTATTACCTCCAAACAGTCACATGATATCAAATTCTCCGGGTTTATACCCTCAAAGCTAGAGTTAAAACTGTTACTTACCTTAACAGCGTAAAATCCTATTCCGGGATGCCCTCATCTCTGGACTCGGTCTCCAAAATCTCTGAATCTAACCAAAAATTAGAATACTACTATCAGCATAGTCTAAAGAATCGAATTCCAAATAAAAATTACATAAATATGCCAAAAATCCGAAATCAGCCAAAACCCGCCCCCCGGGATCACGTCTTGAAATCAATCAAAATGGCAGAATAATAAACCTCGTCCTCTCCCGAGTCTAACCATATAAAATTAATCAAAATCGAACTCCGTTTGGTCCCTCAAATCCTCACTTAAACTCTCCAAAACTCAAACCCTAACTCCCTCAATTTCACTTTGAAATCATCAATCAAATCCCAAAAACGAAGATGGATTCATGAAATATAACCAAAATTGAGTAGAGAACACTTACCCCCAAACCTTATGGTCAAAATCGCCCCCAAAATCGCCAAATCCGAGCTCCCCAACTCAAAATATGACTGAATGAACAAACCCTCGTTATATATATTTTTTGCCAGCTATTCTGCCTCGTTTCTCATGACAAACGATCCCGAAACTCGCTTTTTATGCCTCCAATGGATTCCTTGTAAAAGTTTAGTCAAGTTAGGCTTTTGAATTACTCTATTTGACCTTATAATGAAGGAGATATGTAGGTTTTAATATTTGCAAATAGTGCAGATTTTTAAATACGAATGCAGTGGCAATTGCGTAATTAATCTGAAAAATCTAACAACCCAATATTTTAGTAAAATGACCATAAATTTCTCATACGTTGCCCAAATTCGACGATTCTTTTTGTTATGGCTCCATAATTACGATACGGATATAATGCTTCAATCAAAACAAAAATCGGAGCTCATTTGCTTAATGTGGTACCATTTATGCTGGAAGAAACGATGTCGAAACATAAGAAAAACGAGCACAACGCAACCTAAACCTATCCGAAACTCACCCGAGCTCCTTGGGACCCCGTACGAATATACTAACAAGTCCCATAACATAAAACATACCAACTCAAGGCCTCAAATCATGCATAACAGTATTTAAACGACGAAACGCGCCTCAAATCAAACTAAATGAATTTTCGAACTTTTGACTTCCAAAAACTAGTGCCGAAACATATTAAATCAACTCTGAATTAACTCAAATTTTGCATACATGTCACAAATAACACTACGAATGTACTCCAACTTCCAGAATTCCATTCCGACCCCGATACCTAATTTTCCACTACCGACCAAAATCGCCAAATTTCTAACTTTTGCCAATTCAAGCCTAATTCTACCACGGACCTCCCAATTATATTCCGGACACACTCCTAAGTATAAAATAACCCAACAAAGCTAATCGAATCATAAAAATCCCAATCCGAATTCGTTTACTCATAGGTCAACTTCCGATTGACTGTTTCTAACTTATCTTTCTAACTAAGAGTCTAAGTGTCTCATTTCACTCCAAAACTACTCCGAACCCAAACTACCAATTCAAAACAACTCAACACAGCTGAACAACACACAAATAAGCATAAATAGGGAAAACAAGGCTATAACTCTCAAAACGACCGACCGGGTCGTTACACCCCCAAAGACATATTTTCGAGCTCATTGTTCGCCATGTTTGTACCTATGATTTCTTAAACAAGTTAGTAGCACGAAAGAGACAGAATATATTCTAAAAAGGTACTCAAATATATAGCTAACACTGTTATAACTCCTTGGCAACAACGCCAAAAATTGATCCATGCGCAATCCTCACTCAACAATAAGTGGAAACGATCGTTGAAAAAATAGTACCCAACAATGAGTCGGGGTCGATTTCCTTAGGGAGTTAAAAGTGGGTGTTAGAGTGTACACTTGATGAGTGTAGAAGAAATAGCTGAAATACGCTTCCAAACAAGATGGTTTTGTAATTTACTTCTACAATTTATGCTAACAGTGATTAACTAGAGAGAAGAAACTAGAGATTGATTAATTATTTTTGGTTATTTTCAAATAGGTAAAAGGCCTAGGGGTGTAACCTCCACATAGGTATTAGCCTAATGAGTTAATTATGTCAACACTTGTTTTAGTTATCAGGGTGTATTGTAGCTCTTAACTCTAAGTTACCCACTCAATACCTCTCGGTCATAGAGTGATTTTGCACAATTTGGCTTTCTCAAGCCCAAATGGATAATAAAATCATATCAAATAGTTGATATAAGCTCAAGTTGAATTTTCTTAATTTCTATTTCAAACCCTTTAATTAGGCTAGTCAAAACCTTAACTAGCCCAATTTCTAGTTAGCCAAGTTTTCCTAGACTAGGTCCTTCTTTCTCAAGTAAAGACCAAGTCAAAAAGGCATGAATCAATATTTTCAACCATTAATTCTAGAATTAAAGCATGAACAAGGTTAAATAACAAACACCCAATCATAAACAAGCATTAGATTAATTACCCATAAGGATTACACACTAGGGTTGGGTCACAACCATAGAAACTATCTAGCTACTTATAATAGAAATAGAAGAAAATAAAGAAGAAACACTAATTAAAGCCATAATAACATATTAAAATGATAAACTAATGTATTTTAATCCAAATTGGTCACAAATTACCAAAAGTGGTAAACTACAATGACTACAGCTCAAACAATTACCAAACTTAACCTAAAAAAATGATTCTCGTCTATTTATAGTGACCCAAAATTTGCTGATAAAATTGCCCTTTGGGTGGATCGGTGGCCGCACAATTCCATATACGGTTCACACTTCTCTTGGCTCTGCAGGTTGAAGACTTTGGCGGCCGCATAATTTGGTCTGTGGCCGCACTTCAGCTTTTGTGGCCGCACTTTTTCTTCTGCGGCTGCACTCTTGGTAAGGCTTCATACTTGGTCGTTTTGCAAACTCTCTGAACTTTTTTCATTCTTGTCAGTGCGACCATGTTTTGCGGCCGCAAAAATTGTGTGCGATCTGCACTTTACTTCAATCATCATCTGAGCATAAACATCAGTTTTGCAGCCGCATAGAGAATTCTGCGGTTCGCGCTTTTTTCTGCGGACCGCACTTTTGGCATGCTGCACTCCTTCTTGCCTTATGAGACGGAACACTCATTTTGAGTTAGATTTCTTCATTCAAGTCCAATTCTCTAACATTCTTGCAATTTCCACAATTTCATTATTTTTGGGAACAAAAATCAATATTTTTGGACTAAAACTAAAGCACGATGGTACTAATAAGTGCCATTTTAGTCAGCGTTTCAAGCATCCCACGGTGCTTCGGGTAGTCGTGGTCCTTATGTGTCTCATCCTGAGCAGCTAGCCTACAGTGCACCATCAGCTCCCATTAGTGCACATCCGATCCAGAGTTACCAGGGTGGTTATTCAGGTCGACATGGTCAGTTTCAAGGTCAGCAATCACAACAACCGAGGACTTGTTATACTTGTGGAGATCCGAGACACCTTGCTAGATTTTCCCCCAAGTCACAAGGCAGCATGTCACAACACAGTTTTCTGCCATAGTTCAGGCACCTGTTACTTCACCGCCCACTCAGCTAGCTAGTGGCGAGGGTCAGGCTGCCAAAGGTAGAGGTTAGGCCATTAGAGGTGGAGGTTAGGCCATTAGAGGTGGAGGCCAGCTAGCTAGAGGTCGTCCAAGAAGGGCCCAACCCCATTTTTATACATTTCCAGCTAGACCTGAGGCAGAGTCATATGACGCCGTCATCACATGTATTGTTCCAGTTTGCCATAGAGATGCTTCAGTTCTTTTTTATCCGGGCTCTACTTATTCCTACGTGTTATCCTATTTTGCTTCATATCTGGTTATGCCTCGTGATTCTTTGAGTGCTCCTGTATATGTGCCCACGCCTGTGGGAGATTTATTGTTGTAGATCGTGTTTATCGCTCGTGCATGGCTTTTGTCGGGAGCCTTGAGACTAGTGTAGATCTACTACTTCTTAATATGGTGGACTTTGATGTTATTTTGGGTATGGATTAGCTGTCACCTTATCACGCTATATTGGATTGTCATGCCAAGACAATGACCTTATTCATACTGGGGTTGCCTCTATTAGAGTTAAAGAGGACTCCTGGCCATTCTACTAACATGGTTATTTCTTATATGAAGGTTCGACGTATGGTCGAGAAGGGATGTATAGCATATTTGGCCTATATTCAAGATTCTAGTGCGGAGGTTCCTTCCATGTATTCAGTACCAATTATGCATGTGTTTCTAGAGGTGTTTCCTGTAGATCTGTCGGGGATGCCACCCGACAGAGATATCGACTTCTATATTGACTTGGCTCTGCGCACTCAGCCCATTCCTATTCTACCATACCATATGGCCCCACCTGAGTTGAAGGAACTGAAGGAGTAGTTGCAGGATTTTCTTGATAAGAGATTCATTAGACCTAGTGTCTCGCCCTGGGGTGCACCAGTGTTGTTCTTGAAAAAGAAGGATGGTTCGATGAGGATATGTGTAGATAATAGGCAGTTGAACAAAGTCACTATCAAGAACAAGTATCCGTTGCCGAGGATTGATGACTTATTTGGTCAGATTTACGGTGCCAAAGTATTTTCGAAGATTGATTTGAGATCTGGCTACCATCAGTTGAAGATTAGGGCATCAGATGTCCCTAAGACAACTTTTCAGACTTGGTATGGGCATTATGAGTTCCTAGTGATGTTATTTGGTTTGACAAATGCCCCAACAACATTTATGGATTTGATGAATAAGGTATTTAAGCCCTATTTGGATTTTTTTGTGATCGCCTTCATTGATGATAGTTTGATCTACTCCCCCAGTCGAAAGGAGCATGAGAAGCATCTTTGAATTGTACTTCAGACTCTGAGAGATAGTCAGTTATATGCCAATTTTTCAAAGTGTGAGTTTTGGTTGGGTGTAGTCATCTTTTTGGGGAATGTTGTATCTGCCGAGGGCATTAAAGTAGATCCTAAGAAGATTGAGGCAATTCAGAACTGGCTTAGACCTACTTCAGCTACAGAGATTCGGAGCTTCATGGGTTTGGCAGGTTATTATCGCCGGTTCATGGAGGAGTTTTCATCTATAGCAAGCCCATTGACCAGACTTAACCTAGAAGGATGCTCCATTCAAGTTGTCCGATGAGTGTGAGTTGAGCTTTCAGAAGCTCAAGATTGCTTTGACTACAACCCAGTATTGGTGTTGCCCACGACTTCAGGATCCTACACTGTATATTGTGATGCATCGTGTATTGGGCTTAGTTCAGTATTGATACAGGATGGCAGGGTGATTGCATATGCGTCTCGGCAGTTAAAGGTTCGTGAGAAGAATTACCCTATTCATGACTTAGAGTTTGCAATTATGTTCATGTATTGAAGATTTGGAGGCATTACCTCTATGGCGTATCGTGTGAGGTATTCACAGATCATCGGAGTCTACAGTATTTGTTTAAGCAAAAGGATCTCAACTTGAGGCAGCGGAGGTGGTGAGCTATTGAAGACTATGATATTACCATTTTGTACCATTCCGGGAAGGCCAATATGGTGGCCGATGCCTTGAGTAGAAAGGTTGTGAGTATGGGTAGCCTTGCATATATTCCAATTGGTGAGAGACCGGTAGCATCATATGTTCAGGACTTGGCCAATCAGTTCATGCGGTTAGATGTTTCGGAGCCTAGTCAGGTTCTTACTTGCATGGTCTCTCGGTCTTCTTTGTATGAGCGCATCATAGAGCGTCAGTATGACGACCCCCATTTTCTTGTCCTTAAGGATACAATGTAGCACAGTGATGCCAAGAAGGTTTCTATTGGAGATGATGGGGTGTTGTGGATGGAGGGTCAGATTTGTGTGCCCAATGTGGATGGGTTTCGTGAGTTGATTCTGAAGGAGGCCCACAGTTCGCGGTATTCCATTCATCCGGATGTTGCCAAGATGTATCAAGATTTGAGGCAGAATTATTGGTGGAGAAGGACGGAGAAAGATATAGTTGCGTATGTGGCTCAGTGTTTTGAATTGCCTGCAAGTGAAGTACGAGTATCAGAGGCCTGGCGGTTTGCTTCAGAGACTTGAGATTCCCCAGTGGAAGTGGAAGCGTATTACCATGTATTTCCGTTGTGGGTTCCCACAGACTTTGAAGAAATTTGACACAGTATAGGTCATTGTGGATATGTTGACCAAGTCGGCTAACTTCATTCCGGTGGCATCTACTAATTCTTCAGAGCGGCTGGCTGAGATATATATCTGCGAGATTGTTCATCTTCACGGTGTGCCAATGTCCATTATTTTTGGTAAGGGCACGCAGTTCATATCGCACTTATGGGGGGCTGTACAACTCGAGTTAGGCACACAGGTTGAGTTGAGTACAACATTTCACCCCAGATGGAGGGACAATTCGAGTGCACCATTTAGATATTGGAGGATATGCTTCGTGCCTGTGTTATGGATTTCGGGGGTTCTTGGGATCAGTTCTTGCCGCTTCCGGAGTTTGCCTACAACATCTACCAATCGAGTATTCAGATGGCTCCTTATGATACCTTATACGGGAGGCGGTGTCATTCGCCAATTGGTTGGTTTGATCCGGGAGAGGCTCAGTTGTTGGGTAATGATTTAGTTCAGGATGCCTTGGAAAAGGTCAAGATGATTCAGTATCGACTTCGTACAACACAGTCTAAGTAGAAGATTTATGCCGACCGGAGAGTTCGTGATGTTGCATACATGGTTGGAGAGAGGGGTTTACTACGGGTTTTACCCATGAAGGGTGTGATGAGGTTCGGGAAGAAGGGCAAGTTGAGCCCTAGGTATATCGGGCCCTTTTTACATCCTTGAGAGAGTTGGTGAGGTGGCCTAAAAGCTTGCACTGCCATATAGCTAATCAGCAGTTCACTCGGTATTCCATGTTTCCATGCTCCGGAAGTATCATGGTGATCCGTCCCATGTATTAGATTTCAGCTCAGTCTAAATGGACAAGGACTTGACTTATGAGGCGGAGCCAGTGGCCATTCTGGCGCGGCAGGTCCGGATGTTGAGGTCTAGTAATTATCCTTCTGTTAGGGTGCTGTGAAGAGGTCAACCGATCGAGACAGCTATGTGGGAGTCTGAGTCCAATATGCAGAGTAAATACCAACATCTTTTTACCAATCCAGGTACCTTTCTATGTCTGTTCGAGGACAAATATTTGTTTTAGAGGTGGAGAATGTGATGACCCGATATGTCATTTTGAGTTCTACTCCTTGATTAGCTCCGTTTAGTATTTCTCGATTTGCGTGTGCAGTCCGTATCTTTTTCGAAATGTTTTTATGTGGAAAATTAAAGAAAACATGAATTTTAGCTTTAAAAATGACTTGAGTTGACTACGGTCAATATTTTGTGTAAACGACTCTGGATTGCTATTTTGACAATCCGTGTGGGTCCGTATTATAATATTGGACTTGGGCATATGCCCGAAATTGAATTCGGAAGTCCCTAACTTGATTTGTTAAAAACTAGTAACTTGAAGGTTTAAAGATTTCTTAAGTTTGACTGTAGGTTGACTTTATTACTACTGGGTTCGAATTTCGGTTCTGGAACTTGGTATAAGTTTATTTTACTATTTAATTTTTTTTGCGAAACTTGGTGCAAAACAGAGTTGATTTGATAGGATTCGGACGCTCGGTTCTAAATTTGAATGTTCTTGAGTTTTTTTGAAAGTTTCATGCATTTTGATGTCCGATTCATAGTTCTAGGTGTTATTTTGGTGTTTTGATCACGCGAGCGAGTTCGTATAATATTATTACACTTGTGTGCATGTTTGGTTTGGATCCCGAGGGGCTCAGATGAGTTTCGAATAGGTTACAAGTCATTTTTGGACTTAGGAGATAGTGGTTTCAGCTGTATCCAGTGTCTGAGGCCTTGTGCTTCGCGATCGTGAAGGGGAAACTGGGATAGGGGCAGAGTTCTTCTATGCAAACGCGAAGCAGTGGAGGGATTACCCTTCACGAACGCGACCGTTCATACGCGAACGCGATGAGTTAAGGGGGATTTTGGGGGAGGCAGGTGTTTACTCTACGCGAAGGCGAGCCTAGGCTCACGAACGCGAAGGCCATTTTGGCCGCTATGATTCACGATAGCATCAGGTGTATCACGTACGCGATAAACAAACGCCCAGTCTTTTAAACTTTAAAAAATCGGGATTCATCTCATTTTTCACCATTTTCAAGTTTGAGCTCGGCCTTGTGATGATCTTGAAGAGGTTTTTCACCCCAAATTCATAGGTTAATAGATTTTAACTTGTTTTCTTACATTCTCATAAACATCCATTGATTTTAACCTTTAATCTATGCTTTTTCATGGTAGAAATTAGGAATTTCGATATAAATCGGGAATTTTGAGAAATTGAGATTTAGACCTCAAATTGAGGTCAAATTTCGAAACTAATCACATAACCGGGTTCGGGGGTGAATGGATAATTGAGTTTTGGTCCGAATCTCGGGTTTTGACCAAGCGAGTCTGATGTTGACTTTTTTCAAAATCTTTAAAGAATGAATCTTTTTCACTCATGAGTAGTTTCTAAAGGATTATTTGAACTATATTTGGTTAGATTTGGTTGGTTTGGTTGCAGAGTGAGGTAAGTGTCATGGTTAACCTTGATTTGAGATATCAGGACTTGTTGATCTATTTCCTATGCGTTTTATGTGTGGGGACAACATATATGTGAGGTGACGAGTACCTATGCGTTGCCATTAGGTTAAAGCATGCAGGTGAAAATTATTTCTTTGTATTATATTATTGTGTTAATTATGATATCCATGCTTAGGTTAGATTATTACTTCTTTATTTACTCATTTTGTATTTACTGTGTATTTCAAGAATGTTGAATATTTTGAAAGTTGAAGTTTGATATCATGGCACCATATTTGAAGTGAAATTATTTCCCGCTTTGTTTTATTATTCGGATTTATATTGTTGCTTGGTGAGGAAGAGAAAAAAGAACGAAGCGTGTTGTCGTGTCTCATTTGCATTCATTATCATATATTATGAGATTTGAGAGTAAAAGAACGTAGGTTGATATCGTACCATTATATTCATGCTATTACATGGTGATGACGAAAGTAAAAGTACGAAGGGTGATGCCGTGGCATTTTCATATCATTATTTTATTTGATTTTCGGTTTTGGTAATTTACTTGGTTATATTGTTGCTTAATTCGGAAGATGTTATTTCGTGATTTCGTACTTGCGGCTTTTATGATATTTTCCCCTTTCGCATGTCCCCTCCCAGTTAATACTCTATCATTCTTCTTGCTATTTTACTGCTTTACATATACTTGTACAGGGTTTTTACGTAGGTGTCTTGTCATAGCCTCGTCACTACCTCGTCGAGGTTAGGCTCGATACTTACGGAGTATATTGGGTCGGTTGTACTCATACTACACTTCTGCACTTCTTGTGCAGATACTAGTATCAGTCCCAACGATGCTTAGAGGTGCGTCGACTTGGATAACTTTCATACGGAGACTTGAGGTAGATCTGCTGGCGTTCGCAAACCTTGAAGACCCCTTCATTTTCCTACTTTTATTATTTATCTCTTTTGAATAGTTGTATTTATTTCAGACTATATTTGTAGACTTCTAGTTGCTTGTGTACTCGTGATTCCAGATTTCTGGGAGTAGTTAGCATCACATGGTTTATATTCGCACTGTGTTAGATTTGACATTTATTTCTCGTTGAATACCACTATTTTGTTTTCAACTGTTAAAATTTGGTTAATTATTTATTTCGCGTCGGCTTGTCTAGCAAGTGGATGTTAGGCGCCATCACGACCCCGAGGTTCGGATTTCGGGTCGTGATATTTGTTTCATATTTGAGATCATTTAGAGCAGATTTGGGATGGTTTGATCGAAGTTGAAGTTGCAAATTCGAAGAACTCTTTGTTACAATAACTCAGAAAAAATATATCAATCCGGTAGACTTCGATGAACAACTTAATAGATAGAGAAAATATAGCATCAACTCTACCAACTCGGTAGAGAAATACCTGAAGAACAGAAGTATGACAATCCGATAGATTTCAATGAAGAACTTAACAGATAGATAGAGTAATAATAGTATCAACTCTCTCAATTCGGTAGAGAAATCCTAAAGAGCAAAAGTATGACAATCCGGTGTCATACCTCCTTTTTTCAGGGAGAGAAATTTTTCTAATTAAAGTGACATTATTTGAAATGAGATTATTTTATTTATTTTTAAGAGTCGCCACTCAAAATTATATAATTAACAGTGTTCCGAGTCAGCAAATTTGAAATCCCAATTCAAGAAAGTTTGACTCTATTTATGGTCTGCGAACTCAGAAGATCGGGTAAGGGATTCTGTTAATCCGGGAGAAGGTATGAGGCACTCTCGGATTCCGTAGTTTTATCACGGTCGCTTAACAAATTACACTCGGCTTAATTGTCTGATTATTAGATGTTTTAAACATATTGTGTATTTTTACCCTTTTACCGCTTTTATTATACATTATAGGCACTTATAGAATTTATTTAAACAAGTCACTATGTCGCGCACTTATTATTTTTGTACACATCGCAAATCACGCCACGTAAAACGTACCGGTGATTCACAACTATTTTATTTTAATTATTTGAAGTTGGGGTCTAGTCGCGTGAACACACTTGAGTTTGGAGTTATGTATCATGACTATGCCATATGAACAATACTCATAGTCATAATGATTTATTAATAAACACGCCTAAAGCAAACTACGAATGTTCATAAATTAATTATTTTTCCTAAATTTGAGGTCAAGTGCAAAGGTCTAGAAATTATGGAATGATTTTGTTCTAGAAGCGTACGTGAGTACATGAATTATTGGCGCATGAATCTTTGACAAGTGCTAAATGCTAATTGAATCTAATTTCCAACACATATAAAAGGACAAAATAATTGAAGGAAATTCGACTTGCCATCTTAAATTGTTTAAGGAATTCACGTGAAGTAAACGATATTGGTTTGGCCTCCTCTTAATTAATTAATTCAAACACGAATTAGAACACAGATAATAATCTAAGGGGTCAAGTTCAGTTAAGTATTTCGGCCAGACCTCCAACAGGTCTTGGTAGATACGAATGGGTTGCGATTTGAGGCCCAACACGTGGCCTCTTGAGAAGGCCACCCACCCAGTAAACTGTTAAGGCTTTTGTGGACCTGAAGATCGCTCAGCTAAATGAATTGCATGGAATCAGAGTTTTTCAACTCCAAACCCATGCATTAGGCTTAACAGGGCCAACTGTTGAGCCCGAATGATCAATATCAACAAGGTCTTACACATCAGATTCAAGTTTAAGCACGATGATTGTAATTTACGAAATCAGTACTTCTCATATTTAAATCACAGTGTAATAGAATCATGAAGATAAATACTCGTACTCTAACTCTACTAACTCATTACATGAAATCAACCATTCAATTAATTACAATAAGCTTACTTTATAAATTCAATACTATTGTAGACAATCATTATTACAGACTTAATCTCGAATGAATCATCATACCATTGATCGATTTTACAGAAGAGTTTAAACTGGAAGGATATTTAATTAGATTAAACTATTACGCTAATAGCCACCTTCAATCCTGTTAATATCCAGATCTATTGGTTTAGTTCATGGCTTGGTGCTGATACCTTTTAAACTTCAAAACAACCTGAAAATCTCCACTTCAAACTCTATTTTCATTGAGCAGTACTCACATTTCAGTATATTAACACATTAATCTTTAAAAAAACCACAGACATTTCGCCAATGTGTTGTTATGTAGAATATTCCTACAGTTGTATTCTGTTATTTCTCTTCTTTTTTGACCCTCTTATTTCTGTTTATTACTTCCTCACCCTCACATATGACCTGCTCTTATTTTCTTTTACAATTCAGTCCCTTTTTCTTTTTCTAGAAGCTTCTAAATTAGTCACAAGAAAGATTTCATCAAATTTTAAATTCCCTTCGTACCCCATAGACTTTTAGTAAGTACAAACAACAGTAACAAACGAACTCCAACCAAGTTAAAAATCAAAACAGAGCAAATAACATTCAAAAAATCAAGTAATTCTAATGATTAATCCTGATTCAACCATGCGACTAACATGATTCAAGATCAATTAGCCTACCAGTTAACTATCATGCAATTAAATTAACTAAAAAAAATGAATCTCCTAATATGCAAACACACAAACAGTCAAACTAAAATAATATACAAATGCAAAAAAGTTAATTTGAATCAGAGAATAGGGGAGGAGGACTAGATAAGAACTAAAATCAACAAATAAAAGGAAAAAGAGAGGAAGGCATACCTAATGAGTTTCAACATATTGACAAAATAATTCCGGCAAGCCGGAGAAAGCAGAAAAGGTCAATTGGAGAGCATCTTGCCGGTTAACGACCGGTTGACCAAAATCCGATTATCTCGGAATGAACTAAAACAAATATCAATCGATTACTCTCGTCAAGAACAATCGATCAACGTAGGTTTTGAGACAAAATGAGTTGTCTTTGAGAAGAAATCAAGAGAAGACAGATTAGGGGTTTTGGGTCAATCTTGGATCTACTAAATGATGAGTTTGTGATGGAATTGGAGGGAGATAATGATGGATTTGGATTAAATGAAGCTTGAGGATTGTAGGGTGATAATTTGGTGGTGTTTGAAGTCGGGCCGCCACCGTGGGCGATTTACGGTGATAATAAGTTGAGGAAAGAGAAGAAGAAATGGGAGACCCAACTTGAAGAATATAACAAGTTGAGAAAGTTATATGGGGAATGGAGATTAGTTTTCAGCAGTTTGATCATGACCAAGGAATGACTGATATTTCTTGTAGTGAAACGCTGTCATTTAGCTTTAGAGGGGACTGGACCAATTTTGTATGTGGGTATTGGGCTGGCACGCGTTTAAGATGGGCCAGACAATAATAGCCCAAATTCAATCCAAACAAACCAAATGACCTCCTTCTACTTCTTTCATTTCCAACATTAGTCCACTTTGATGACGACAATAGCCATGAACAACCATTAACGACAAGATTTGATGACGAAGAGCTCTACAGAACAAATTGAGGGATCGACTAGTCAATTGGTAACACCAGAATCTGGAATTGAACAACAATTAGGTCCTCTACAACTTGTCAGTTGGTTGCCGGGAATGGGAAGTGCACCAACAGTCATGAAAACGGCGGTAATGAATGATTCTCAACCACCGGAGAAGGGAATTACTACAATTCCACCAGAAATATCAATCCCACAGGAATTAGGAATTACAACTGCAGCGTGCAAACTGGCATACTCAACAGAAGTACCAGCTAGATCTATGGCAGAGGTGGTCAAAGGTAATCGAATGAAGGACCAAGGAATGCAATTGAAGCTCTACCCACCGGTGATCAAGGATAGAGTGAAACTGGTTGAATTGAATGTAAATGAAGTAGAGAGCCAATGCCATCAATGGAAAAATGCCCTAATTGGCTATGTAATCTGGGGAAATCCAAAATTCAAAGAGATGCTCAAGTTTGTCTATGGAGTATGGAATTCAGTGGCTACACTGAAGGTACTATTACATGACAATAGCTATTTTATCTTTAGATTTGAATCTATAGAGGATAAGAACATGATTATCCAAAATGGCCTGTATACATTCAATAACAGACCCATAGTTTTGAAAGATTGGACTCCAGAATTCAACATAAGGAATGAATCTATACGAATTGTTCCCATATGGGTGATGTTACCAAGTTTACCAATACAACTCTAGGCTGAGGAAAAGCTAGGTAGGCTAGCGAGCTACATTGGAAAGCCTTTGTGTACTGATAAGCTCACAACTCAGTGTGATATAATCTTTTATGCTAGAGTACTCATAGAGGTTGATGTCACTCAACCCCTACATGATGTTCTTCCTGTTATTGTGGCGGATGGTAAGATTTGGAATCAAGATGTAGAATATGAGTGGAAGCCTATGTTCTGTCAAGAATGTAACAAATTTGGCCACATGACTGAGAAATGCCAAAGAAAACATCCACAACAGGTACAACCAGAAAGAAGCAGAACAAGAAAAAGAAGAAGGAGTAATGGGAAAGGAAGACAAAGGTTATAGAACCGAGGATACAGTTGAAACAACTTCAGTAGCCCCTGAAAACACTAAGCCTCCTGAGACAACTTCAGTTGAAAAATCAACAGAAGAAACACCAGAGGTTCAGATACAAATGCAGCTATCAAACATAGGGAAACAAGTTGTCATTCATCATGGTTCGAAGAAAAAAGGTGGACATCACATTGACATATAAGATATTGCCAGGAGGAATCAATTTGCTCCACTAAGGATACTTGAGAGAGCATAACCTGAGCAAGAAGTCATAAGGGTGGATCAATTGGTAGATAAAGAAATCAAGGCAATTAAAACACCTCCACCATGATATTCAGCTCTTGGAACATAAGGGGTCTGAACAAACCCCACAAACAAAAAGAGTTTAAATTGTTTTTACTTAACAATAAGATAGATATGGTAGGATGTTTTAAAACCAAAGTGAAACAGTCAAAGGCTGCAGTGATACAAAAGAAGCTTGGAGCACGATGAAAATTTGTAGATAACTACTCCTCAGCACCAAAGGGAAGAATCTGGATTCGTTGGAAATTAGTAAATGTAACAATCTCAGTGATTCAATCCTCTAGCCAACTCATTCACTGTCATATCTAGGATAAAAATATAAATTTCTACTGCTATGGAACCTTTGTTTATGGATTACATACCACTGCTGACAGGAAGTGTTGATACCAATTTTGCCCTCATATTTTTTCAAACAGTATATATATTTTTAAAATATCACTTTGTATCATTACTTAGTTTACAAGCATTTTGTATAATTTTCCATAATTTTTAAAGCTCAAAAATTAATTTCTTTCTATATTTTTATTATATAAATATCTAATAATTATCCTTAAAAATTATTTTGGGATGACTTAAGTACCTAAAATTATTATTTGCATCCATAATATATATTTCAAATATTTTTACTTTATTTTATAATTACAGTGGTAATTTAAGCTATTTGCACAATTTTGCAGGCATAACCTATATTTTGCATTTGTCATTTTGGTCAGGGTCAAAATAATATTTTATATTTTTTGTAATCTCGTACTATTATTTTAAAGCATTAATTTGCATAAATAGAATTTTTATATATTTATTTAATTATTGTTTCTTAAATTATTTCTCTTTTAATCTCCTATTTAAAAATTAGCCCAATTCTAGGCTAATTTTCGGATCAATCTTGGCTCAAATCCTAAGTACTCACACTCTCCCCTCTCAGCAGCACAAACCAGCCCAACCTTTTAATGAACCCGGATGCGACCCATTTTAAACGACCCGCCCCACTCCCCTTTCGATCTTGGCCGTTGATCTCTAATGATCAACGACCCATAATAATCCCCTACCTCTCCTTATAACCCCTCAACCTCAAACCCTAACTTCAATTTACCCATTCGCCGCCCCCAAATCCTCTCGAAGCTTCTCTTCTCCTCACAAACCCTAACTGTCGCCTCCCCAATCTTCTCCAAATTCGAGTAAATCATGAATTCCCTCTGTGATTTATTTACCTTTTACGCGTTATCTCATTGTTACTTGCAAGATTATGGTGTTACTTGGTACTTTCCTAAACATGGCAAGTACTACCTCTCTGATTATGTCCGAATGAGTCCTATTTCTTGAATCTGGACCGTATTTTGTCTACACACGTCTGATTCTACACTGTGTGAGTCCGATTTTGTTTGAATTTTTGCTGATTTACACTTTTCCTAAAAAACTAGGGTTTACCGGATTTCTCTCTGAAATCGATTTCAAATTAATTTGCATGTTGTCTTCCCTTATTTGTTGCTTAATTTACTCCGTTTCCTTATGTGCTTGCTTGATTTTTGACTGCTATTTAAACCCCTCCCCATCCCCTTTTGAGGCAGACCGGGAATCGCTAGACTTTCATTAAAAATTGGAGTTATTACTCTATTGTTCTCTTATTCTCTTGTTCTATACTCTGATTCTTGGCCGGCTGAAAGCCAAGGCTACCGAATTTTGATTTTTCAACTTTTCTTGGTGCGAGCATTGCCCGGGGTTCATTCGAAGCCCTTAGGAACTCTGACATACTAAGATTCTAGGTTCTCGCTCTTTGATTGATATTCAAAGTATTGTGGAGTTGGTTCTTTCCTGTTGTCTGTTTTTGTCAACTGATAACTGGTTAGTCTTTTGGCTTTTACAATTTTGTTCTTCTGTGTTCACGATTTGCATACTCTTACCTTTGAAATTCGTGACCTAATGTGTTCTGGGCTATTTCTGTGTGCAACTTTGTTAGTTTTGCACTCGTCTTGAACCTCTTTAGCATTTGATTTGAAATAAATCTACCAGTTATGAGATAGGTTATTTGAATATGTTTCGCCTAAATAATTTAGACCCTCTTAAGCTTAATGTGTTGATACCTGAATGTCTATATTTGTTGTTTGACATGAGTTTTTTTTCCTACTCTGTTCTGCATTCCTGTAATGACTAACTCGTATCTGTAATATGTTCACTATTAACTATGATCCACTCCCCTGCTAGTTTTGACACTTCATCATGTCTTTATTTGCTGAATCTCATATCCTTTAGTGATTATTTGAACATTTAGAGTAGCTATCTCAACTTGTGTTTCCTTACCATGTTTGATATTGTTTAGCTTCATGATGTACGTTAATATGTCTATCTTTTGATATTGTGATGGATACTTAACATGAGTTGGGCCCCCTAGGTTTTAATACTTCAAGTTAATGCTCTACTTCAGACTCGTTTAGTATTATGCACCTTTGTATGTCAATCTTGTAACGTCAGAAACGTTGATGCCCTTGTCTTTCGCAAAAAAATATTTTCTGCCTAATATGCTAAGTGTTTGAATTTGTGATAACAACCTGCTCTTTGAGTTTTGTGATTCTCTTTGCTTATATGTCACCCTTGTCATGTCTGCTTTCTAAAAAATAGAAATGCACCTCTTCAAATTCTGCCCTCTTGATCACTATTCCCTCACTCTCATTTGTTACCTACACTATTCTGAATATATCACTCTTGGACGGCTGAAAGCCAAGGCCACTAAGACTTCTCTATTGACCACCCTAGTGTAAGCACTGCTCGGAGTCCATTTGAGACCCTTGTGAACTCTGACACACTAGGGCTTGGTCCTTAGTCACTCCCTCAATCTCAAACTGTTCCTATTCACTCTACCTCCCCTTGTTGAGTAAACTCGTTCTGGACTCTTCTATGGATCCCTGAGTCGTGTATCGAATGTGGCTCTTTGTTGAAGGCCTGAGTATGCTGTGTAAGAGCTATTGAAGGCCCATGCAATGCTGGGTATTTATTTTATTTGGGCATGTTGCGGGGCTCTTATCACTGTTATGTAATATTTTTTAATTTACTCATTATTAGGCCTATAATAATCGTTGTATAAACATTTGGGGTTGTTAGTAAAAGGGAATGGGGTAGATTTTAATATTCACATGTGATGTGTAGATAACATGCCTATAGGACTTAATGATGTGTTTGTTATATGTGTCGTTCACTCTCTATGTACACTATAGAAATCATGCCATTAGGAGAAGCACACACTCACACTACTTGCCTACTAGCAAAGCATGAGCTCAAATGCTTCAATTATCCTCGTTGCTACATGTTATTAGAAAACATGCCCATAGGAAATAAATATCGTTGAAATTTTTTTCAATTTGCATTGCTGCAGCATATATACTAGAAATCATGCCTATAGGATTTGGATCACTTCATTTGCTACTATATCACACTGATCACTAGAAATCATGCCTATAGGATTTTGATCATTTCATTTGCTATTATATCGCACTGTTCACTAGAAACCATGCCTATAGGACTAAGTACAACAATAAAATGAGTTCCAAGTGTCAGTTGTTAGAGAACGTGCCCATAGGATATAATTACTCATTCTATATTAATGATGAACCTCTAAAAACTATTTACCGCTTGTTTATGCCACTATCATCAAGCATAAGTAATTTTGGGCTCCCCCTAATGGTCTTCATTACTCCTTACTGCGTAATTCACCTAGACTCAACAAGGTTAATAACTGGAAACATGTAATCTTAATAATCAGCGTGTATAATCCTGTCTATGAGCAGTGCCTGGCCTCTGAAGCTGCTTGTGTGCTTCGATGCCTTGTCACATAGAAATCATGTCTATAGGGCTTATGGTTCTTAATTCGGAATTGCCTAACATGAAAACTTGTCTTGCGTGCATTTGTTGCTTAAGTGTGGAGGCAAACTTGAGCCCTTAATTGTCCATACTTGAAGTCTAATGTGTTTTTGTATGTCGCCTAGTTTTGACATTTCTGAGCAGCCTAAGTAAGGTCTAGAACCACCCAAATAAAGGTCCAAAACCTCCTGGACCATAGGTATGGGACGGGTAGTGCACACATAGGGTACAGACTATAATTGAATTAGAATGCTTTTAGGTAACAACTTTAACATAGTAATCGGGTAGCAGGAGATGATAGTCTGTGCCAGCTGAATAATATGAGTAACACCCCATCTTGAGGGAGTTACGAAGTATTATTTATGTTGCACAGGGTGATCCTTTAGGCTAAATAACTTAGGACCCTCCTCTTCTTTGTATGTTGTTATTAGATCTAAATAGCCGTATCCCTATATTCACACTAGGATCTGTATTAATCATGTTGTAATAAAGTTCTGTGACTTCTGAACTCCTTGGTTTATTTGATCACCTAGGTTAATCATAATCCACATAATCTTAAGTTCAGCGGGGACCCACAATTGTGGACCACAAGGAGTGTCTAACACCTTTTTTTTGAGGTAACTTGAGCCCTTACCCGATCTTTGGTGACATAGATTAGTCAAACAGATTTATTTGCAAATAAGTACCTTAACGCACCTTAAAAATCATTAGGTGGTGACTCTCCTCTTTTAATACTTCCTTTAAAAGAGTTATCATACGCCGAAACCCGCTTTTCGCGAGAAAATGGGGGTGCCACAGGACGCCTCTGTGGGATCAACTTAAGGCCATTCATGCGAAGACAAATGGCCCATGGATCATTCTTGGAGACTTCAACAGTATACTATCAGTAAGGGACATGATAAATAGAGATCCAGTACACCAACAAGAATTGATAGACTTCCAACAATGTATTGAAGACATTAGAGTAGGGCAAATCACCAAACGAGGTTGTCAATTCTCCTGGAACAATAAGAGAGATGCAGATAAAATGATTTACAGCCACATTGACTGGGATTTTGGCAACCCTAATTGGTTCCAGACATATGCAGGGATTGAAGCAGTACACCTGCTTCCAGGAGTCTCATACCACTCCCCAATTATGCTGAATACAATAGTTAACAGACATAAATTCAGGAGACCCTTCAAACTCATGACAGTGCTTCTGCAACAGGAAAATTATAGAGAAACAGTCAGAACAGTTTGGACACAACAAAGTCAGGGCCACACTATGTTCAAGATATGCAGGAAGCTGAAGCTGCTGGAAATCCAAACTAGGAACATTCACAAGGAATTCTCTTCCATTGATAATAAGCTAGAAAACCTAAGGAATAAGCTGGAGGCAGTTCATGGGGCCTTAAATAATGACCACTTCAACCCAGCAATCATAGAGGAGGAAACACTGACACTCACACTGATTGAAAAATAGGATGCAATATATGAAAGAGTACTTAGGCAAAAATCAAGAGCTATATGGATTGCACAAGGGGATTCAAACTCCAAGTACTTTCATGCCTATTTAAAAGTTATACAAGCAAGGAACAGAGTATCTTACATCTACAATGAGCAAAATGCTAGACTAACTGAGCCAGATCAGATCTAGAATGAGTTCATCAGCTTTTTCAAGAATCTACTGGGGGAAGTAGCTCCTATATTGCCTGGTTTGGATATCAACATTGCTAGGGATGGTCCTACTTTGACCCTAGCCCAACAACAATCAATGATGAACCCTGTGACAAAAGAAGAAGTCCCACAAGCAGTAATGGAGCTACCAGATGATAAAGCACCAGGATTAGATGGTTATCCGCCTGAATTTTATAAGACATTCTGGTCGATTATAGGGGAGGAGGTGACAAAATCTACCCAACAATTCTTTGAACCAGGCAAGATACTCAAAGAAATAAACTGCACCACTGTCACACTGATCCCTAAGATGGATCACCCAACATATGTGAAAGAATTCACGCCAATTGCATGCTGCTCTGCTCTGTACAAGATTATTGCTAGGATCCTAACTAAGAGGTTAAAAGCAACAATGGATTTCCTTGTTGGACCATCTCAATCTGCCTTCATATAGGGGAGGAACATTTTAGACAATGTCATATTGGCACATGAGTTGGTGAAAGGATACACAAGAAAATCAGTATCCCCAAGATGCATCATAAAGGTTGACATTAGAAAAGCCTATGACTCGGTAGAATGGAGCTTCCTGAAGCAACTACTGATTGAGTTTGGGATTCTACATAAGATGGTGTGTCTGATCATGGAGTGTGTAACCACAGTAAGCTATACACTGCTGATAAATGGTGGTATGACAACTAGCTTCCCAGCAAAGAAAGGTCTAAGGCAAGGGGATCCTATGTCACCATACCTCTTTGTGCTTGTGATGGAATACCTAAATAGAGCATTAAAGAAGTTACAAATTGTCCCAAATTTCAACTATCATCCTAAATGCTCTAAGCAACACATCACTCATATCTGTTTTGTTGATGACCTGCTATTGTGTTGTAGAGCAGACAGAATTTCAATGCAACTCCTGATGAAATACTTTGAACACTTATCATCTGTATCAGGACTTAAAGCTAATATGGTAGTGAGCTCCTTGTACATTTCTGGAGTCACAACTGAATTCAGACAAAAACTCTTAGTTGAACTTCACTTCTCCCTTGGCAGCCTTCCTTTCAAATACCTAGGAGTACTATTATCTGCTACAAAACTGACTATCAACCAATGTATGCCTTTGGTGGAAAAAATTGTGGCAAGGGTCAGATGTTGGTCCTCTAAATTTCTATCATATGCAGGAAGACTTCAATTGATAAAAAGTATTTTATTTGAGATTCAAACCTACTGGGCTCAGATCTTTCTACTTCCAAAAAAAGTAGTTAAACTTGCACAACAGTCTGCAGGAACTTCCTCTGGCATGGCACAAAGGAGAATGTGAACATAGCACCCATTGCATAGGAAACAATATGCCAACCAAGATCTACTGGTGGACTAAATATTCTCAATTTTACCCTGTGGAGTAGAGCTGCAATATTGAAGCTGTTGTGGGCAATTTCTCAGAAAAAAGATACACTTTGGGTCCAATGGATACAACATCAATACATAAAGGGTAAAGACTTAAAGGAAATCAAAACACCAAGACAAGCAAGCTCGGTGGTTAGAAAGATATTTGAGGCTAGACAATGGCTAGCACCTAACATGGATAGAATACAGACTTATGCACTAGATGCCAAATTCAGCATTAAGAAAGCCTATATGGACAGTCTCCCTCAATATCCAAAAGTCTATTGGAAAAGCTTGATTCTCAGTAAAGGCAGGATACCAAAGCATCAATTCATTATGTGGATGGCTCTTCAACCAAGACTGGCAACAATAGACATTATACAACTATGGGGAATACAAGTGCAAAGTGAATGTGTGCTATGCTCAACAGATGCAGAGGAAACACTCACTCACCTATTCTTTGAGTGCAGCTATTCCAAAACTAAATGGCAGAAACTACTTCAATGGATAGGAATACAGAGGCAAGTAAGATCATGGAATGAAGAACTAGCATGGCTGGCAAACATAACAAGAAACAAACACCCAAGAACTGTCATCATTGCCTTCATATTTGCAGCCACAGTCTACCATGTTTGGATGGAAAGAAACAGTAGAAGATTTCAACAATTGAAGAAAACAACTACAGAAAGACTAAAAGAAATAGCTCTACAATTGCATATTGTAGGATAAAGATACTCCAAATGGCAGAATGAATTAGATAGATTGAGAGGTTACCCAGACTAGGAGTAGCTACCAGTAAATCCTTGTCTCTACAACTGACACCCTTCCTAGAAGGTGAGCAGTTATAGAGCTTGGAACTGGAAGTAGCTAGTTTAGCGAGAGTTTTAATAGTTATTCTTGTATGATCCTGTCTCTAGAGTCCAATGAGCAGGTGTGCTTGTAAATAATTATACTTGGTTGAACAAACTTTTTCATTTAACAAAAAAATAAATATTAGTCCACTTAAATCAAATTGAATCTAAATGCAAACTAGGCCTAATTAGCCTTTAACTAACTCAAAATAATTAAAATTAAACTAATTACCTAGCCAAAAATGTAAAAGACACAACTAGTGTAATTTTATTATTATTGTTAATTTTTATTATTATTAATTTTCGTTTAAAGATACTACTACGTGCAATTAAAGGCTAATGATGCAATCAAAATCTAGGAAAAATTCAATGAACATAAAATAATTATGATTTTCATGGCTTTAAAACATTACCAATGATGCAATGTGGGAAAATAATAATTTAGTAGCGATTTTATATGCCGAGCACTTAAACCATCAAAATAAACCAA